>NC_091806.1:980178-1301071 GCF_041296235.1 Equus asinus | reverse complement strand
CTTTGCTCAAAGAGGGAGCTGTCCGCAAGTCACCGACTACTGGAAATAATGAAGCCTGTTTATCGAACTCCAAGGGCACAGTCCAAATGCTCTACTTTGTCTTTCGGGGTTTTTTTGCTGAGGAAGATTCACCCTGAGCTAACATCCATGCCAATCTTCCTCTGTTTTTAGTGTGTGGGCCACCAGCACAGCATGGCTGCTAACAGTGTGGTCTAAGTCCAGGCCTAGAACGGAACCCGGGCTGCCAACGCAGAGCGCACGGCCCTAAACCACCAGCCCCCCGCAGCTGGCCCCCAAATACTCTGCTTATAAAACTAGGCAAAGGTGCGTTTTAAAATACACCCTTAAGTAGTTTTTTCATGTATATGTCACTATAGTGAGAAACAAGAATGGCAAACAGGAAGCAATTACTTATTAATAAAGTTTCAAAATACACTTGAACCTGATACAGCCAGTCCCAGTAACAGAAGGACTGAGGAACATGAATGAAAAAAGTCACTTTAGAATAAAAACGCAGAAGACAGACACAGAAAGTATCAATGATTTGGGGCAATAACACACCTCACACCTCTGTGAACCTCAGAGAACAGAAATATTGCAACCACCTAATATAATTGGTGAGTGAGTGTGTAAACTTATCAAATACATGGAAAAGGCTTAGCGATAATTATAATAAATGCAAGGCACAAAATTATATATATAAAATAATCTTAAGCATATAAAAACATCTTCACAGAAAAGACTGGCAGGAAATCTAGCCAAATGCAACAGTTACGGCTTTTGCGTGTTGGGACTATAAGCGGGTTTTTCTTCTCCCTTCTCTCCCTTCCCTTACATTTTCCAAATTTCCTTTAGGGCACATATATTTTTTTATCATAGAAAAATAAACGTTGTTTGAATATAGACATCCATGGCTATAAATATAAACCATCATGGAGATTTCTGAAGGGATCAGTGTAAGCAGCCTATTCGTAAATAGTGTCCTAAATAGGAAGAGGAAAAAACCCTAAGAGCTATATGAAACTGTGGAATATTAAAAGGAAAAAAACATTAACCAAACATGCTCTAATTAGAGAAAGTAATCAGAAAGAGAGGCTATTTGTACATGGCACCAAAAAAGAGTAGTTAAAAGAAAAACATCATAAATTTGATAAACGACCAAAAAACAAAATGCAGTGGCGTCTCCTCTCACCAGTTGATCTGCATGAGTTCGGCTACATTCACTTAGAAAAAAAGGTGGCCGCGAACACCCGATTTGCTGTCTCCCCACCCTAACCTCGGCTCCCCCTCCACATGCTAGCTAGACCTGCTCCCCCATGGCCCCAGCAAAGGGCAGAGAGACAGACACAAGCTCTTTGCACTTCCAAGAGTGGAAGTCCTGGCGATTTAAGAGTGATTTGAGTCCGTCCAGCTCGGGAAGAGTCTTTGCAGCCTAACCCCCTAGCCAGATGCTGCTCCGCAAGCGTCAGGGTGAGAGGGCTTCCTCCCCTCCTTTCTGCACTGGATGGACAGCTAGTGAAAGCTGAGTGGGGCGCTCTCACCACATAAAACAGATGAATGCAGGGCGGGTCCTCAGGCAGTTTAAACCTGCATTGCTGGGCAGAAAGGACGCTGTTGGCAGGATCACGGGTGGCGCATCTGCACAGAGCCGGAAGGCCCATGGGGCCAGACTGAAACCCAGGGGCCTGGCCGGCATCCCGCCCTCTCTGTGCAGCAGGCCCTCCGCCCTGGGCGAGCCGCTGCCTCACCTACCCTGGTTGTCGAACATGCACATGGGGCCGTCGCGTTGGTAGTTGGCCACTCGAGCGCGGAAGGGACAGTTCACGGGTATCTGAAGATAGTTGGGTCCCAGGCGGTGGCGGTGGGTGTCAGGATAGGCAAAAAGGCGGCCCTACAGTTATAAAGGAACAGATGATGACTGTGCGCCTGACGTATCAAATAGGAACGGTCTGTAAACGTCATTCTCAAGTTTCAAGGGCAAAGCACTCCGGATGTGGGGTGAGCACAGAACCTGCCTCCCGTCTCCCGCCCCCCGCCCGATGCCCCGCGCCCTCCTGAAGAGCAGAGCTCTGCTCGCCCATGAACGGTCCTTAATCTTCACGCCATATGGCCAAATATCCACACATCTTCACATTCGTTCTGGACAACAACTCCTTTTTTTCTCAGATAACAAGTTAGTGCCATCCCGCATTATTTCCCATTCCCAAGGATGTGTCACATTCTAAAATCGATTTGCAAGAACCCAACGAACTGGAATCACGAGCTGATTCCATTCTTCCCCGTTCCCCGACTCCAGGGGAGGGATCGACCATCCGCTCTCAACAAAATGAAGCAGATTTCTACAAAACCAACCGTATGGGAAATTGTTTAGAAAAGCGCCTCCCATGTTGCATTCTGAATTGTGTCAGTATCACTCTGAGCTCTGAGCCTTTCTAGATATAAATAAAATACTACACGAAGAAAACTCTGGTTCAGAATGATGGCCGTATAATGCCAAAGTCCAGAAGCAAAGATTAAACTAGATTGTTACATATTTACCAAGGCAGGATGGTAACCTTTTTGCAATCTCTTCCAGTTAGTGTTGAAACAAAATACTTTATGACTAACTCTGCATTAATTTTGGTATCAATTATTTATATATTCTCATTATTCAAAGCTCTACTCTATGAGCAGTTTTCTTGCATTGACTTTATCATTGGCCTTGAATCTGAAAGATTATTATACCCCTAATTCTATGAGCCGAAATAAAAATCAAGTTGAATAGGGCAACTTATGCAATTATTTTGTACCAAACCAGTCATACCAACATGCTTAATTCAGTCTCAGCAATCTGTCAATCATTTGCTCTTGGCTGAGTGACTCTACCTCCCACCTTATTTCAAACATCCAAGGTAATACTTAGATGACTGTCATGCAGCCATGACTAAGAGCCTATTGTCTAGAAGCTGGTTGCCTCCTTTGGATTAAAATAGACTAAGTTATGTTCTAACTTTACCCACAGGATAGACGATATAATGGAGCTCCTGGATGTAGCCTCCAGCACGTCCTTCTGGTTTTGTGTCACCTTATGTTCATAAGGCTGCCCTCCCTACCTGTGGGTGGAGACCCATAAAGTCAAGGTTGGGAAATGGGCACAGCCAGGCCAGACGCTGACACCAACTTGAATCCAGGCTTCACCCAAGGCCCTGTGGCTGAGCTCCCTGTGGACATGGGTGAAAGGCAGAACAAGGCTCTCCACTCCAGGAACCGGGCGACTTCCCCACTCCTGCCAACTGCAGAGCCTGGCAGTGAGGAAAGGAGGCACCAGCTTCATCAGGGACCGGGGACAGTCTCTCCGAGACGGGCACTGTCCTGCTCTGTCCTTCTCACTGTGGTCTGGCTTATCACTTAGGATTTCTAATCCTCCTTACTGGCTCTCCACTTCCAGTCCCTCCTCCAAAACACCACCTGACACACTCCTGCCCAAAGAGTCTTCCTGAGGCCCTACAGGGATCCTGTCTCCCGCCCAGAAACGTTTACTCCTCACTGCTCGCCAAATGCCGAAAGAAGGACGACAGCCCTGCCTGCCATGCGGCTCCTAACATGCTCCCTGGTGTCAGGATTCACAGCTAAATATCCCAAGCAGTTGTAGGAAAAACTAGGCTGGGAACTGATATTTTGACTGAACCCAATAAGGGTCTTTCACACACTTTCGTAAACTCACTTAAAAAAACTGTAAAGACAGCATATTACATTTAAAATATGTGTTTGCCATAACTGAAATTAACACTGATAGGAATTATATGATTAATCCTTCTAATTCATATACTTCAATTCACTAATGGAATTATATGATTTCCATTTATCATCCTTTTTCAGGACTCTCTTTCCCACAGTTTCAATGCCATGCCTGACACCTTTGTTTTTTGTTGTTGTTGTAGAGAATATGCATTTGCTATGCGGTCCTTTTCCTATGGGGGCCTAGGCCGCCATCCAGGGCATCGGCACCCTTCTAACTGAATGAGTTAGTGTTGCTAACTGCCTCCAGGTCTCCGTGTGGTCCAGAGACTCATGGCGACCTAGATTCTCATGAAAGAA
The DNA here is from genome assembly GCF_041296235.1 of Equus asinus. NCBI lineage: Eukaryota > Metazoa > Chordata > Mammalia > Perissodactyla > Equidae > Equus > Equus asinus. The sequence goes on along the minus strand of NC_091806.1, from coordinate 1,296,994 downwards.
TCTTGTATTCCTCAACCTGTGCCCTCAATACCAAGACTACGCAGCCTTAGCTGTACCCTCGACGATTCCCAGCCTTGGCAAATCCCATTAACCTCTGCTTCACACAGTTCAGCTCCCTCCAGCCGCCAGGCAGGGGAGGCTCAGGGCCGAGGGTCACGTTGTCTTGGCTTCCTCTGCTCCCCAGTTCAGGGCAAGCACTTCTGCCCACCCTCTGTAATCCTATCCATGTCACTTCCCTTTCTATTGCCAACCCCCAGCTCCCTCTGTTCTATTTATAACCAACAGGAGTGATTCTGCTTGCTATGTACCAGATCACAGTTCTCAAAACTGAAGAAAACTTTTCTCTTCCTAGAAGCAACAGCTGTAGCATAAACTTCTACTCAAGCATTCAGGTCCCCTCTGACATACGCTCAACGTACCTGTCCAATCTTATTTCTTCTAACGCAGGAAAGAGTCACTGTTTACAGTTTAAATACACCCAACATGGTGTGCCTTTGTGCCTACACTCCTCTCCCTCTCCTGTCTCACTTATCTCTATTAAAAAACAAAATCCCTGGGCCGGTCCCATGGCCAAGTGGTTAAGTTCACACACTCCGCTTCTGCGGCCCAGGGTTTCACCAGTTCAAATCCTGGGTGCGGACATGGCACCACTCATCAGGCCACGCTGAGGCGGTGTCCCACATAGCACAACCAGAAGGACCCACAACTAAAAATATGCAACTATGTACTGGGGGGCTTTGGGAAGAAAAAAGAAAAACAAAATCTTTAAAAAAAAATCCTATCTATTCTTAAAAAACCATCTCAAATGCTACCTTACTCTGGAAACTTTGCCATTGTCCTATCAGACAAGATTTCTCCTCCAATTCACCATAGCATTCTTCTGTATCACAGTTATCCTGTGTTTTAACATCTGTTACAGTACCCAGGACACTCTATCACACACAGTAAATAAGTATTCCAGTTACATTAAACTGAACTAAAAACTAATGAAAAACTTATTTTCTATAAAAGCCTCAGATGTTCCCAATGTCAAAGCAAAAAAGTTATTATTAAAAAAAAACAAGGGAACCTTAGCTTGCCTGCCGGGACAGTGACACCTGAACTGGAATCAGACGCTTACATAAGAAGTGGCCATAGGTCACTTTGGCCTTATCTAGGATGTAATCATTAATCTGTGTTTCGTGGTCATAGTCCAAAAACACAAAAGATCAATCAATTAACTCAATAATTATGAAGCCAATTATTTTCTACTGATTTCTGGTCCAAAGAATGTTTCACTCTTCGTACTCTTGAGAGAGCATTTTGGAGAGTGATAAAAAAAAATACTGATTGCCCAAAACATTAACAAGACAAACGGCTAAATTAACCCATTGCCTTAGTTCATAAAAATAATCTCCAGATCTCTTTTTACAGATGGTAAAATTCAAGCATCACCACGGAAGAGGAAGTAAATAAAGTTACGCTGACCACGGTGTTACAATCAATTAACAATATTCCCTCCCACCAGTTACAGACTCAACAAACAGTGCTTTACTCTGTAAACACAAGGCATCTCTAACATAACTTTTTTTAAATTAAAAGACTAAATATCAAAGTCTTAACATATTGAGGGGTTTTACAATGAAATTTGGTTTATATTGTAATGCCATCTAAGGATGTTTCAGTGAGTCCACAGGAACTAAGGACCCAGATTAAAGTCTAAGTGATGTTCTAGTTAATTCTTTGCATAAAGATTGTGCCAAATTACACAGTGTGTGTGTGTCACACGCGCACTCCTGCCTCAGAACATCTCAATCCATCAGGTTTACCTGAAGCATTTTGTCCGGGCTGGGCTCAATGCCAGGTGGCATGTTGTTTGGGTCAAAGGCCAACTGTTCAACCTCAGCAAAATAATTAACTGGGTTCCGGTTTAAGACCAGCTTACCAACTGGGATAAGAGGGTAGTCCTTGTGAGGCCAAACCTAAAAATAATGTCATAGTCACAATTACCAGACAACCAACTGAAGGAAACTAAAGTACCCATAAAAATTAAGCTTTCAAATGTAATGAAGCCAATGATAATAACTGAAAATAACAATTTTTTAATCCAATAAAATGATAACTTAAGGTGAGTACATTTGGTTGAGTCTTTCGTAACAGTGAACAGTAAATAGCGACACTTTCCCTGTGCAAAGGCACATCAGCTTTTCAAAATTGCTAAGAACGCTATATGGAGCCACCCAGATAAACGCAAAGAACTTATCAAACAGGAGCTGAAGTGAGATGAGGTGAGGACTCATTCACAAGAGAGGAACTCTAAAGTGGTACCACTGTATTCGTACGAGTTCCGTTATGAACACTTGACTGCAAATGTTCCAAAATCAGATTAACAACTAAAACTATCGAGTTGTTAACTAACTCACCTTGGTAAGATCAAATGGGTTAAATGGAAAAGTTTCTGCCTGATCAAATGTCATGACCTGGATGTACAAGGTCCAGGATGGGTAGTTGCCTGTGGCAATGGCGTTGAAAAGGTCCCGGAGGCCGTAGTCAGGGTCTTCCTGGGAGAGTCTTGCTGCGTCTTCAACAGAAAGGTTTTTGATGCCCTGGTCAGTCTACGGAATGAAAGAAGGAAGCACAAGCTGAAACTTACTGGCAAAGCTATCGAACTTTAATTAGTAATTCATTGAAGGGTTATGAGTAAGGCTACTCAAAGATTGGATTTTTCCTTGTACCATAATTCCACTGTTCAAGACTGATACAAATATAAATTTATCAATGAGAAATTCTACTGGATTAGACTGATTCCTTTAAGATCCAGGGAATCTGTCTATGCATTTCATACTTAAGATTAGTTCTATCTTTCCTTTATGCGTTCTATATCACAGTCATGAAAGGCATAATGATGTTTCTGTCAACAATGGACCACATATACCACAGTGGTCCCATAAGATTAGTTTCTTGTAGCCTAGGTGTGTAGGGGGCTGCAAGATCTAGGTTTGTGCAAGCACACTCTATGATGTTCACACAATGATAAAATCACCTAACAATGCATTTCTCAGAACACATCCCCATGATTAAGCAAAGCATGACTATATCTAAATTTTTTAATTATTGACATATACTTTATTTACAATTTTTCACCCATATAAAGAATGCTGCATGACTGTCTTCAGACAAACCCAAAAACATTTTGGCATAAAATATACATAACATAAAATTTACCATTTTAAAGTAACCACTCAGTGGATTTTTTGAGTCTATATCTCAAAATGGAGTTGCTGGGTCATATGGTAATCCTACATTTAATATCTTGAGGAATTTCAAAACTGTTTTCCAGAGTGTCTATTATTTGAATTTGTATACTCATTTTACTTTTTGAATCAGAAAACAAAATCAAAATATATTTAAAAAATAAACAAATGATTAATAAAATTAAATGGCTTCTCTTTTTTGCATGAAGTAGTTTTTTTTAATTCCCTGTTTTATAATAGCTCAAATCAATTACTGAGATTGTGCTCAGCTAGCAGCCCTCCACCCCTACTCTCCTCCTTTTTTATTTTAAACAAACTATAGAATCATAGTTCACAGAGCTGAGAAGAACTGCAGGACAGCCACTCGGAACCAGTTCTCTGATTCTAAGCAGGCAAAGTTAGTATTCTGACTTTCCAAACGAGCCATTAAGACCCACAGAAGTTAAGTCACTTTCACAGCTGCTCCCAGAGCAGAATGGCAATACTGCCCTTTAACAGATCCCCCACCTCTATCTTATTCTGAAAGATCCCCAACAAGCTAAGCACCATGGAAAGATTTCCTTAGCAAAAGTCAACTCTGAAAGGCTAGTCCATTTCTACCACAGAAATCTCAACGCTCTCTGGCCAGTGGCAAGATTTGAACCTTCTTACTATCAGACCAGAAGTAAAGCCACCGTCAGGGTTCAAAAATGGAGGTCACCATCTGTAGATCACCCAGAGAGCTAATACACTACATTGTGCAATAATATTGCAACATCTTTCTGATTTTAATCGAATCTCTTGGGTTTAGAAAAGAATAATCTCTGGTCAGAATAATCCAGACTGATGAAGGGCTGTCTGCTGAACAGACCCATAAGCAATCCAGTCTTTCTCAGACCATGGACAGCTGGTACTATCATCCCAGTTTTACAGTGACAAACCTGGAGCTCAGTGACTTCTAACAATATTCCCAAGTCACAGTTATCTGTAAGAGGGAAGACCTGAGTTCAGATTGGTCTAACCGCAGAGCCACCAACCATGCTAGCTGTCCCAGATAGAATCACTTCTTAGTCCTGCCCTACATGACACCACACTGCTCCTTTTGGCAATTACAAGCCAATGGGTCAACTGTTTCTTAAGTTGTTCCTTGCCAAAGATCACATACCCAAGCCATAGCAAAAAGAGAGGTGACAGTTTCCCTGTCTGCTATACCTACGTTCATGGTTCACATAAAGATTAAGACAGGACAGAAGAAAACAGGTCTGTGGGATGTCATTAAGAGGGAGATGGCATTTTTCATGAGTCCACTCCTGTCTCTGCTTATTTTAGCAGCAGTGTTGGGAAATAAGCTCTTGGGCAACTAGAGGTTTTTTAAGAACCTTCTAGAGTTCTCTGGAATATGGCTTATTCTAACAAATGCCAAGCTCACACTAAAAGAGAGCCCTTTAAAACACTTCAATTATTTAAAAGGTTCTCAAAAGCTTCCCCAAAGGTAACTGATTTGACCTGATTGTATGAAAGCAAACCAAAAAAAGAGAATTTTTGTTTTCTGACATTTGTAATTCACTTGCCCTGTTCATAGTATACCCTTAATAAATGGTAAATAAGTGGATAGATGAATTAAAAAGTTGGGAGAAATGTTTTTGGAAAGCCAGCATCAGATGTTGAAAGTGGTGGTGAGACTGGTATTTCACAGACGGGAATGCCCCAACTCTGCCTCAGTGCCCCCTCCTGGGCTTCGAAAGATAGCTATGCTCAGAGCACTGACTCAGGGCGAGGAAAGGCGAGGCAACAGAACAATTCACCGCTTGCTAAGTCTCACCTCCAAACTCCAACAAGGAACTCTAGAAAGCTAGGTTACAGGTAGAAATCTTTTGCCTATCCTGGAGGCCTGTATTATCTCCTTACCTTTGGGCCCACACCAAACCTTAAACCTTCTCACTCCAGGGAGAAAGAATTTCAATGTGCACCTGCCAGCACCAGAAACATTAAACCAGAGAGGCAGCACAAAGGAGCGTTTTTCCACCTATTTATGGCAGGGTCCCCAGGGTCCAGGAGAAGAAAGCTTGACTATTGACAACAGCCAGTGCTCTTGCTCTCTGGCCACATGAAAAGAAGAGACCAAAGAGCCCACACACAGTTCTTCTAAGTGGGCTGCGAGAATCTACTCACTCAGGCAGTGGTCAACAAAATATTCATGGTACTGAGCAACTAGATCAGTACTTCTCATCCTTAGGGGTGGAGGAGGTAAGGGAAAGGTAGGGGAGGTCTTGATCTTTGCCTAGTCCTCAGGAGAAGTAAGGAGACGTTGGTGGCAGGAGCCTTGTACCCTCTGCCCCATAGGCAACACGTACCTTATAATGGAATTTGCAATAAACTACCTCTCCCTTCGCATTAACCAGCTTGAAAGTATGTGATCCATATCCATTCATGTGCCTATGTCCATCCGGAATGCCTCGATCACTGAACAGGAAAGAAACCTAAGGAAGAAAAAAATAAAGCCTAAAACTTTTCAATTTAAATCAAAACATCCTAGATTTTTAAGACATTCCTAAGTTTCTAGAAACCCCTTAATGACACAGCCAAGTACCCAAGGAAGAGTTACCATATTTACATCTATAATAAATAACAAACAGAAGAATTTTAAAGCAGAATGATATATAAATTATTGAACTCATGGCTCAAAATTCTATAAACAAAAGTTAAAGCAAATCTGAAAACTAGCCTAACTTATTATTCAAAATTGATTTAAATAGCAAATTCATTTGGTACTCCTTTCCCCTCCTTTCCCTAATACAAAGAAGTTTACGACAGGCTTGAGACTTTAATCCTTAATATTGCGAAGTATCAAGGGATAATGTCTTTAGCACCACATAAGGTGTACGAATGGAAGAAGATCGACAAAATCAGTCACTATAAAAGTCTTCAGGGTGAAGAAATCTGAGAGAGCCTCCCAAAAAAGAAGGGCAGAAGCCAATTCTAATCAAAGAGCCCAACCTGGAGAAGGACATTATGAGGCATAATTACCAGTTCCATCCCAGGTGACATATGATAACAGAGTGAAAAAAGAATGCTCCCACCTGATGCAGAGACTCAGGACGCAGACTCCAGAAATCCCAGACCATATCCGGATCCTTCAAGTGCGTTTGAGGGTTTCTCTTTTGGCTGTGGATAAAGGACGGAAACTAAATGGGAAAAAAAAAAAGAAAAACTAAGTTAACAGGAATTATGGTGCCTGACATTATACATCACATGGCTAGGTTTATGGATTATAGTTCTGAACAATATAATCCTAGAATTTTAAACTGCAAACCCTAAAATGAAATTTACCCTCTACTGTTTCTAGGGCAAAGCACCTTTTTCTATTAATCTTCCATGCTCTGCAAGGAAAACTGGACTATTTCCATTAAGTCGGGGAATCTTGAAACTGCAAATCTAAGACCAGTGATAACTGTTGTTATTTGATACTATAAAAAGATACTAAATATGAAAAAATGTGTTTAAAAAGGCAATGCAGCCAACCTAAATTCTCTTCTTTCTGCCTTTCCGAGGGCCTCTCCTCAAATGCCATTCTATACGGAGTATCTGAAATCAATTTAAATCAACCAATATTGGTAGAGTGCAAAATACTCTATGGCTTACCAACATGGCATCCCTGATGAAGAAAATGGGGGTATTATTTCCAACAAGATCCCAATTACCATCTTCAGTGTAAAATTTCACCGCAAACCCACGAGGGTCACGAACTGTGTCAGCTGAGCCTGATTCTCCAGCTAGAAGATTCAAATGGGAAAAAGGAAGCCTAAGCCAGAGCTCTTTGCATCCAAGAAGCCTGAAGGCATAAAGAAACATTAGGATCTAACTGTTCCAATCCATTTCCTAAAAGTAAATTAGATATTTAAGTACCCAGGTTATTATTTCTACCACCTACCAGCTAATTTGGTCAACAAATTAAATAAATGAATTAATTGAGAGTAATAAGAGAGTACATGTAATAACAGCTGAAGAGATTATCCATTTAAGATAATAAGGTGGCTTTGTCCAAACGTGATTAAAATAAGGGAAGAGAATAATTATAAACATTAAGGTGGTGAATAAAGCAAATAAGTGAGTCATCAAAATGAGACTGATATTAAGAAAATGAGTTAAAATATAGGTTTATTCTTAATTTCATTTATTTTTGCATTCCACAGTATTTTTTAAATGCACAAACACAGACTCACACAGAAACAGAATTAATCATGCATTGTGGTGTGTTGAGATGTAGTATGATAGATCTCATTCCTACTACCCTGTACCATGAGAAAAACTCTGAAATAGAAATAATCTCACCTTGCAAAGTAAACCTATGGATTAGGAATAATGTTGGTAAAGCATCTACCCATGGTTGGCAGAGTAAATTCTCAATAAAGGGCAGCTGTTACCATGGTTACTGAATAAGGTCCTCACTCCATACTTCCGTGTGAGGCAACCACTCATAGAAAAGTTCTTTCCAAGTGTCACAGAACTGCAGAGGCAGCTCTGTAAACTGTGATTTCCTAAGACCTCAACAGAGTTATAAGTAACTTCCTACGTGTCTTACCTATTTTTCCACTGTAAAACCTTGCATAATTTGGAGAAGTGCTTATTTCCTATTGTCCTACAAGTTTTTCTTGAAATTAAGTTATAAATGCCCCAAATAAGATGCAGGGCTGAGTCCAGCAACACAATCATGCGAACAGACTGACTTACCAACGGTAGAGAATCGAACCGCAATGGGAGTCCTCTTGCCAATCTGGTCAAACACCTTTGCCTTGGAGTATCTGGTGATGTCATGCGTGACCTCAAAGTAGCCAAAAGCCCCTAACAAGAAAGACACAGAAATCTCATCCTGGAGACCATCACTCAAACCATCAGGCCCTCAATGGACATCTGGGTGACTAGAGAAACTGACGGTTTAGCACTGGCCTTCTGGGAGCTTCCAATATGATGGGAGAAGGGGAGATGTCCGAATGCAAGTGCAAAGAGCAGAATGCAAACCCCTGTTATCGTTCAGTGCTAAGCGGAGGGCTACACAGCTGGAGCCAAGAGGAGATGGGCAAGGCTGGAAGCCGCTCATCACGCAGGGTCTGAGAGGGCCTGGAACTCCACGTGGGACTCAGGAGAGAAAGAGAAGAATGGGGAGAAGGAGAAAACACAGAGAAAGAACAAACACTTAGAAAGGACGCCACAGAGCCACACCACACACCGAACAGCAAACCAAAGCCACAACGGAAAAGCCACACAAAGAACATTGGAGGAGCTGGAAGAAGAGGGGAATGAGACCAGGAAGTCCTCACAGGGACTGCAAGGGGGCAGCTAAGAGAACAACTTTCTCCTCCTTTCTATCAAGCTTTCTTTTTCCTACTGAGTTTTTAGCTTTCTTTGAAACACCACCCTCATCTTTTATCTCCGTAATAAAAGCAAGATAAAAATTTTACAGATGTCTTGACCCAAAAGGAAAAATCACCACAAACCCACCACCCTAACACAACTATCCTCAATTTTGCACAGCTCATTCCAGTATCTATCCAGCTAGTGCACCATCTAAATCGTGTTACAATTACAGGACATCTGGGTCTGTATTTCCATATTCTTACTTCTTCACTAAACTATATGATGGAAGAAAAGGAAGATTACCCTTATTTTTAGTAAAATAAAGTATGTTTATATATAATGTTCAATCCAGGGAAATAACCATCATTTCATTTCTAACTCCTCTGCTGATGGACGTGTTTTCCTTTCTCCCAGGAAAGGAGATTTTGGCCCTTCTATTAAAAGAGCTCCAGCCTTCTGAGAAATAATTTTTAACCCAAGTGCTATGAAACAATCCTTCTGCAACAAATAAACAGAGCTCTCACCTGCTCCTTTAGCATGCACGACTCTCTCAGGAATTCTCTCCCGGTCAAAGTGAGCCATCTCATCAGTGAAAACCACATCCTGAACAAGGAGGGGCCCTCGGGGCCCTGCCGTCATAATATTGAGTTTGTCTCCTATTGGGATACCAGCCCCGGTGGTCAGAACATCAGGCTGCTAAGAGAACACCAAAGGAAAAAGGGCAGGAGAGTCAGCACGATCAAACTCCTAATTGACACTGTCATAGGCTACACTGCTTTGCAATTTTTATACCTTCTGCCCAAATTCTTTTTAAACTTCCTGTGTCCAAGGCACTAAAATACTACAGATATGCTGTTTCCTGAAATTTATAGTCAGGTCTCAGAAATCCCAGATGAATCCCAAACTAATCTGCTAAGAGATCTGCTATAAGGGCAGAAAGACAGCAAAATACTCAGCCAACGTGCTCAGCATCTGCTCTGCATACAGCCAGCAGCTCCGCCCAGGAAGCCCCAGGTAGAGATCCCCAAAAACGGATCAATCGTGCTTCACGTCCAAACGAATAGGGAGGAGACGGTCTCTGCAGAAGCTACGCTAGTTAACGCCTTACTCAGAACTTACAGATGCTTTGTACCGTGGCGGATGTTAAGGTGGGCGCTGGCAGAGTGCATTTTCTCTGTGGATCCTCAGTGGATCCCAGCTATCTGCAACACCTCTTTTCAATTCCCAAAACAAAAGATCAATGGCTTTTATTGTCACTGAAAATTATGGCGTCAATTTTCTAAACATGTCAAATGTCTCTGAAATGGATAGAACTCGCTTTAATCTACCCAATTCTCCAGTTTTGGCTACATCCGAAGCCTCTCGGCTGTCCCTTCTCTAGGGTGCGAGCAGTGCTTTTTCAAGCCTCATGATTCTGGGCAGCTCTTCCCTGCATCTCCCGTCTGGTTCCATGGTCACACACTCTACTTTTGGCCACAGATACCTCCTCCCTAACGTCCCCCCTGGTGCCTGGGAGATGAGGGGAGAGTGTGGGTGCAGAAAGCTAAGCTGCCTCCATCCTGGGAGAATAACTCAAGAGGCCTCCTGACCAAAGTCAATGCTACCAGCTTCACAAACCCAGAAAAGCATTAAGCTCAGAGTTTCCACAAACCTGGAGCAGAGTATATAACTTCTATTCTCCATGCACGTCTGTCCTGAATATTAAAATAAAGTTGCTGCCTGCCTCTTTTCTGGAACGGGATACGGGGGGTCGGAGGGGGGCACTTTTAAGTACTATAGAAGTACTGTGTGAGCTCTTTGGGAAAATGCACTGAATAAAGGAGATCTTGGAGTTTGCAAAATTAGTAAACAAGACTCACACACTAGTACGTGCCCCTTGCCCACCGGCGTCCTGCTCACACTGGAATGGGAAGAGGTCCACAAGGCCCCGTAGAATCGTGCCTGCTGGCACCACAGACCCTCCCCCCTCCCGCTCCGTCAATCACCAGATGTGTAGTTACTAGCAAGTTACTTACTATTTTCTGAGTCTCAATTTTTCATCTGCAAAATGGACAAAAAGTAACTACTTCCCAGAGTTGATACACGGATTAAAAGAGCTAAATTTATACAAAATATGGACCACACCACTTACCAGCTGTGAGAAAGTGACCTGATGGCAGAAGCCAAGCATTTCAGGTCGTATTTTCCAGTAACTGGGCGGATGTGCGGGCCTCGGTCCACACTCTCACCCCACCCCTCACCCTCCAGCAGCAACCTCTTCCTGACCGCAAGGAAGTGAAAGGGTCCAGTCAACGGTCACCACCCAAGCACGCCACTCTCTTTGGAAGACACACATGCGCTGATCCATGTGACACTGTATACTTTTAAATTTAAAGTAGAAAACGAATCAGAAAAAGGACAGTAAACTTGCACAACTTCACCTTCAGTTTAAACCTGAAACCTGACTGTCAGCCTCGCTGCCACTGGAACCACCTGGGGAGCTTTTTAAAGCATAGTGGTGCCTGGGTCATCCTCCGGGAGATTTCTGATACAATTAGTCTGCGGGAGGCCTGGGGGTCGGGGTTTTTTTGAGCTCCCCAGGTGATTCCAAAGGGAAGCCAGGTGTGAGAGCCACTGACTTAAAGCTTTTGGATAATCCAAAATTAAAATAATAAGAGTCTAAGCAAACTAAATCTGTTCCCTCTTTATATGTTGTTTTCATCATATAAACAAGGCACCAAAGGAAGCCTAAAAAGCAATAAAGAGGCCATCTCATAAAGGAAAAGAGCAGGAGAAAGGGTGCCGAGAAGCTCAGCCAAAGGAAGGGCAACCTAAGGTCAGTGTCTACATCCCTGCATCCCTAAGGCAGGCAAGGAGCTGCCACTAAAAGAGAGAGGAGACCACACCACATGTCCCCTCCTGATGACCAGGTCAGGGTGATATGGTCAAGATTAAAAACGATGCCCAAAGGAAGGAGAAGCACAGGAAACTGGATAAGTGAATGGATGGCTGAAGAGCTAAAGAATGAGATGGTCTCACCTGAATCATGGAATCTTACTGCAGGAATGCTGGAATTTTGCCACCATTGGGCCTGCCTCCCACCCAACACGGGAATCTCCTCCATAGCACCAATCCCATTAAGAAAGGAAACCTGGGCTCATAGTTACAAATGTAGCATTCAGCACCTCTTCTAATTCCCTCTTCTAAGAGATCAGCTGTTCTCATTTTTAACAGCTTTCCTCACACAAGCTATTCTACCTGCACTTTGCCTTCAAAACAAGTGTGGCAGGAAAGCCTTCCACGGCCTCAGCAACACAACAGGGAGGCCAGTGGGCAGAGGCCAGAAAGGAAAGATCCCGACCTCGGGGGATGTTTAAGGCGACATTAGATCCGAGAAACTGACCCAAACTAAAGGTAAGAAAGTGTTTATTACAAGGTGAGGAGGAGGGCGCAGCACATTTGTCAAGATGCAAAGAGTTACGCAGCGAAGCTTTATTAAATAAAATGGCGGGGGGGGGATGGACTGTGGACAGCAAATTTTTAAAAATCATTTCTGAAAAAAGTACGAGGCTTTGGACAAGTTTCTACAAGATAACGAGGTCCCAAGGTGAAAAGAGGAACTGCCTCATATTGCCTCTGACCTCAGAAACATTTTCATGTGACAGGCACGCAAACATGGACTCTGAGTTAAGGCTTCTTCCTCAACGTACTCAAGACAAAAAGGAATGAGAAGCAGTTACTCAATGCATCTGCTTGCCTTGAGGGAAGCTACATTCTAACCACATCTCCCAAAATATGACAAAATAGACAACTTAATCATCTCCCTTGTGTGAGGGATCAGAATTTGCTACCCCAAAATGTGTCTCTTTGGCTTGTTTTTAAGAACAAAATACTCAGAAAGAAACTTTGACCTTCCCTGTAACTACCTAAAAGAATCTAAGATTAAAGGCCTGTTCCAAGAAGGAGCTCTCACCATAGATAACTCCAGGTGTGGTCGACAGAAAGGCACCTGGCGAGGCACAATTTTATCAAAGTAAGAAGGCCTAGTAAAGATTTGTTATTGAACATTTGCTTTTCCATCTCCCTGTGAATTGCCGTCCTCCCCTTGGAAGTCCCAAAACACTACCCCCAACATCCTTGTCTTTAGCTAAAGACGGTATTTAAGGTGGCACCTTTGGCAATTTTGGCGAGCTACTTAGTTTTCCTGAGTCTCTCCCATGTGTGCATGTTATAAAGCTTTGTTTGATTTTCTCCTGTTATTCTGTCTCATGTCAATTTAATTCTTGAACCAGCCAGAAGAACCTAGAGGATAAGGACTAGCTCTTCCTCCCCCACAGTTTGGCAATGAGGATGGGATAAAACTTCACTGGCTGGATGCTGCTTGCTCCTGGACTACTGCAGCTCAGAGATCCTGGATCCCTAAGAAGAGCCAGCAGGAGACAAGAGTTCTTACCACGTCAGTCTCCCAGATCTCTGCCTGCAGGGTCCAGTGGAAGCAAGAGTAGTAAGTTTTGTTTCCTTGTCTCAATTTAGACTAGCAGGAGAAAATATTGGTGAAGCTAGCTTCTTGTACTGAGTGACTCTGGGAAATTTGGTTTGGGTCCTCATTGGTTTATTGATCCTTCCCCACCCAGAGATGGTCACTATTTTTCCTTGTCTCTGTCTTGTTTGTCATGTGGCATAAAAAGGAAAAAGCACAGGGCAAGAAGCAGGCATCTCTACAAGCCTGTTGTCTGGGCCAGCCCTCAGTGAACTTTGCTGTGGGTTAATATGCACGGGAGGGGAAAGCTGTTGCTAAGGGGCATCTTGGAAGCCAAAGAGGGTGCAAATTTGGTGGACACGGGTGGAGCAGTTAAGAGCCATTAGGGCGCTCACCACCTCAAGAAGTCTCCTGTAATAGGATAAGTTGGTCAAGGAACGGGGTAGATGACACAGGTTTCCTGCCAGCCTCAAGAAAATTCCCATGCAACAGGAGTTGTAAAACAACACACACTCCCTAAGCCCACAGAACCTCCCTCCTAGGTATTATTCAGGCTCCAGGAGACCCAAGGCTTAGCTAAAGCTGTCCATGTGCATATAAGATGAGGTTTTTCTCTTTTGTCTTGTTCCGTATCTTGAGAGCTTGGCTTTGTGACCTTTCTGGTCTCTGCCATCGGGAGGACGCATGCACTAGCATGCATCTTGGCAGCCAGTTGAACAGACGGGTTCCGAGACACGCTCTCTTTGTCTGGCTGTCTCAGCTCTCAGGGGAGTTTGTCGTCAGGGGCCCCAGTCCATCAGGGCCTTTGTCATCTCAACCTGCATTGCTTGTTATTGCAGCACCTGCGCAACAAAAGCCTCTGCTTTCTTAGACCATTTTTGGGAGCAAACATTCTGGATCTGGTGAGGGTGGCTTCTTTTGCACTCTCTTTTGGGGACGTCTCGTATGTCCAGGGTTAAGCCATAAAAGCGTTAGCGAGCAAGGGCTTGCCTCCCAATGCGCACAGAAGCTGACACCGTGGCACGCAGCCTTTGAGAGAAGAAATGCTTTATTGTGCAATCGACTGGCAAGGAGACAGAAGGCCAGGTTCTCGAATCTGTCTCATGGGTCCAAAGTATGAGATAAGGGTTGGGGATCGGGGCGGGCAGGCTGGTCTGCAGAAGCACGGGCAGGATGAGTTTCAATTGGCAGATCAAAATTTTCTCTTCTGTACATGCTCCCGGCTGGCTCATGACCCCTGAAAAATAGCTTTAAGATCTTGTTGTTAAGACGGGGGTCAGTTATCGAAGGTTCCCGGGAAAAGCACAGTAAACAGGGATGAAGTTGTTATGCAGACTGAAGTCACTGCCTTCTCCATTAATAAAAGTTTCTGCAGATTTAGACTCATCCTCCCCTTCCTGGCACAGAGAGGGAGGCACCCTCACAAATGGAGACTTCTCTAACAAATGTAAATTTCCCCTACAAAAGGGTAACTTCAACTCGCTGTTCAGAGCTTTTCCTATGTCTAGCATTTTTTAATAATCATCAGCTCAAAACAGCCCTTATGCCAAAGAGGCATATTTTGGGGTGGCAGATTCTGTTCCTGGCCCTCTGGTTACAAAAGCCCTATTGGTTTGAGTCACTATTAAGATCCTACTCATCACCGCCAGACAATGGATCAGTTAAATTGGAAAAATTTTGAGAGAGCTCTCATCATAAACAGCTGTTTTATTGGTATCTATGAAAAAACCAAATTAAAAACAAAACACAAAGAAATAATGACTAGCCTTAAAATCTAATCGAATTTGGGATCTTTGTTTCCTCTCATAGTCTTACAGATGCTAATAAAAGCATTAAGTTAACTAAGAAAAAAATACAAACAGCAGATGAGAAAGTCAAGGGACTCGACAAGGTAGAAACTTTTAAAAGAGTTTTTAGGAAATAAGGTAAATAAAGCAAATATTAAAAGGGAAAAAACAGCAGAATCCAAGAGGGGACAGTCACGAGACTCACCTCCCCAGGAGGGAAGTCTGCAGACGGTTACTTTAAAAAGTGGGATAAATAAAACGGGCATTAATGGGATGAAAACAAAGGTTTAATTCAGCACTGCCTAAGGTTGCCTGGGCCAAAGGGACACTCTACTCGTCCCCCCAACACTGAAGGGCCCCAAACAGGTCTCCCCTACTTACCTAGTTTGGAAAAATTTAAAAACCCAGAAGGCAGAGATCACAATGAAAAACTTGCACTTAGGGCCACCATTAGGCCTCTTAACCAAGTAAAAGAAGAACAGAAGGGCCAGGGTCCCTCGGCTCAACCTGACGCTGGGGCCTCAAAGCCGTTTACACAGAAATGGGTAAAATTTTATAGGAGAATTGGTATATTTAAATGGACTGTAGGTGAAGTGATTGCATCTCTTTTGCCCGACCGTATTACAGATTGTACGGTGGGGATACACATATTTTCTCGCTGGGGAACATTTCCCCTGCCAGATACTGTAAAACAGCAAATAAATCCACCCTTCAGACAATGTTAATTAAACATGCTAAAGGAAGTCAACAGGGTTGCCAGAGCCCATACAATGGCCCATACAATAAAATAAAAACTAGAAGCTGATAGCAGGTGCTAATAAAAAAGATAATGAGAGCTCACCAACCCAGGGTAAATTGATCTAGGGTTGAATTGCACACAGAGGGCCTTTGTTAAATGTTTTGTACAGATTTTAAAGGTGTGATACATTGTTCTAAAGTTTTAGAACATTAAAATCTTTTCATTTACCTCTTAGCTAAAAATCTCCCTCGTATAAAGAAGCGATTGGAAAAATGTAGCTGGGTCAATGTCTTTTATCATTCAGACCATAATCCAGTTCTTTGGGGGCCTGAAGGCACCATCTTTGTCCCACAAATGCCTGCTGGGCCCGAGGCATGGCTCTTGGAAGCAGCTCAGAGTTCACTTGTCCTTCTGCCAATCCCCAAACGCCCCCCTATTCCCCTCAAAATGCTCGTAGACATTGGGACATTGGAAACTGATAATGCAAATATGCCCCAGAAACTCCATCTTGGAGAAAACCTCAATATTTTCTCTGCACCTCTGTGATGTAGGTTTTCTGCTCCCGTCTTCTCTAGGACCTAAGAGCATTCTTTAAAATGCAAAGTTTCTCATCAGAAAAAAAAAAAAAAAGGCCTTAACCATTCTAGCAGTTAAACTTAACCTTTCCAACAGCCAAAACAACATATGGATTGAACTATTTTATAAACCAGTGAGTTTTGTTTGTACCTGATTCATGGCAAAAATTTAATGGAGGGGCTGGCCCCATGGCTGAGTGGTTAAGTTCGCGCGCTCTGCTGCAGGCGGCCCAGTGTTTTGTTGGTTCGAATCCTGGGCGCGGACATGGCACTGCTCGTCAAGCCATGCTGAGGCAGCGTCCCACATGCCACAACCAGAAAGACCCACAATGAAGAATATATAACTATGTACTGGGGGGCTTTGGGGAGAAAAAGGAAAAAAATAAAATCTAAAAAAAAAAAAATTTAATGGAAACCAAGGTCTCTGTCTGTGTCTACCTGTATGTTCATGTGTGTCTATACGTATATTTTGCAAATGCAAGATATTTTTCTACCTGGGTTATTAGTCAAATCAGCTAATGTTATCTCTGTTACATTTGTCAGCAAAAATAATAACTTAGAATGATAGCTCATTTTGTCTAATGTCTCATGAAGTTTTCGTGGGTAACCTAAACATAATTGTTGGGGGCAAATAATTTAGATATAAGTGAGACAGAAGTTTATAGATAAACTTTTAGCAATAATTATATTTTATGGCATTTATATTACTAGGTGAAATTAAATAATAAAAAAATTCATTGAATATCTAGGTCATTTTCAAATAAGATAAAATACTGAAACATTAATTAAATATGTCTAAGTTTACCTACTTTTGTCTTACTACAGAGAAACTAAAAGATGTTTGAGTCTATTAGTAAACATCTCTTGTGCTCTATTAAAAGATTATACTATGACATAATATTTCTAAAAAGTATTTATAAATTTGCCAAGCCACTAAAAATTAATAAGGAAAACATCTTTGTATCAAGGAAGGTAAGATATTTGTTTTCAGTAAAGAAGGTATAAGAAATAAAGATATTTGTTTGTTAAAATGGTTATAGAAGGTTTATTCTTAAAAACTCTTGGGGGCTGGCCCAGTAGCATAGTGGTTAAATTCGTGTGTTCCACTCTGGCAGCCCAGGGTTCATAAGTTCGGATCCCGGATGCAGACCCAGCACTGCTCATCAAGCCATGCTGTGGCAGCGTCCCACATAGAGTGGAGGAAGGTTCGCACAGATGTTAGCTCAGCAACAACCTTCTTCAAGCAAAAAGAGGAAGATTGGCAACAGATGTTAGCTCAGGGCCAATCTTCCTCACAAAACAAAAAAAAGAACTCTAGAAAAGAGTTTTGTGCACAGTCAAGTTGGCTAAGATTGAAATGAATTTAATTGAGTTTTACTATGAAAAGTAAGCTGGTGCAAAATTAAAATTTGGTTTTCTCTCCTTAAAAGAATAATTTTCTTAAACTTTTGGTCTGCTCTTGATCAAGAAATTATAAAATGTTTTTCTTTACCTTTGAGTAAGTCTACATAAAAGAAATTCCATGTTTTGTCAAAATCATTTCCTATGTT
Organism: Equus asinus; assembly: GCF_041296235.1. NCBI lineage: Eukaryota > Metazoa > Chordata > Mammalia > Perissodactyla > Equidae > Equus > Equus asinus. Next base: position 1,279,317 of record NC_091806.1, on the reverse strand, counting down.
CACAAAGGCTGAGGTCTATTAAGCAAACTAAGGGTTTTTTTGAACTCTATGTTTGCCTTAAACATCCTCTGTTGTCCGGCTGGTTCGATGGATATCTGACTAAGCAGTGGTTCACAGTGACCTATATCCTATTTGAAGTCTTCTGTCATTTACAGACAGTTATTGTTGTCCTCTGGTGCTTTTTGCAAATATGTTTCATCTTCATGGAGACAACCTTAACACTCAATCTAGAATACAGGTTTCTGATGAACTTTCAGATCATAAAACTGAACTGAGTAAGAAAACATAAAACTCTAACAGAGAAACTGATGACCTCATGAAACTGCTAACAAAGATTAAGAGTTGATTACATGTACCTGAATAAACTGATGAGAACGATTATAAGTTTTATGACTTTTGTTTGAATTACTGCTTTTTTTATGTCTTGTTTTTTACATATTTAAGGAAATCTTTTTGTCTTTTCTCTTAAGCTAACTATGACTTATGGCAATTGGGTAAATTGTACTTGTGTAAGCAGAATTGAAACATTTCTCTTTTTCTCCCTACTTTATCCCTCCAGAATTTAGAAACTCTCAATGAGTAAATATTCTTATTTTTATGGCAATATAGTTATTTGCACAAGTTCAATAAAAATCTGTTCACCTTATAACAGGGCACAATTAGAAAACATTGATTATATTACCAAGGCTTTGACTGAAATGTCATATTTGGGACAGAAATGCAGACTTGGATATGACCATACAGCTTTAAGCAACAAGGATTGACTTTATAAAACAAATAAAACTACTCGAAAATATTGGCCTGGTACCTTGCTTACAGGGTTCCCAGCAACCTTAGCTGGTGAGTAAATTACTTCCTGGGAGGCACAGAGAACCTCAGGATATTTGGGGGACCTTGAGAAGAGAGGAATTCACCCAAATCTAAGTTGTTGCAGGCAGAGCCTGATGACAAGTTGTTGGCTTTGCTTTCCTGGCCTCAAGAGGCTTTTAAAGTTCAATCTGAGATTCCTTATGAAAAGTTCCAGTAAAGTAGGTCTAAAAGAGCCTATATGATCATTATTCTTGCTGTGCTTATGTAAATAATTGGGACAAGTTTATTGAAGGTAGACTTATTTTGCACAGCAATCAGTCAATTTGGCTACCTTAGGTAAAAATGAGAGTGATTTTAGAGAGGAAAATCACATTTCAGTAGAAAACTATAATATGCATTTGTGGATATTAGATTCTAGTTCTGTTGCTTGTCTTTGAAGTTTTTGTTTTCTACCTGTAAACTGGACTGGATCCTAAATGCTTCTAGTTTCCTCAAATATCTGGCTACAAATCTCCAAATTAATGTTTTCAATTTTCTCCAACCTTTTCATTCAGAATCATTGAACTAAAACCTGACAACTGAAGTTGAACAACCTGATATAAATGTGAGAGACATCATCATGACAGCCCACGTTTAAACAATCTTCACGTCTACTGCTGTATAAGCCACTCAAAAGGATACCTGAACGCCCAATGGCATCATCAGAGACATCTCAAATCGCAAAAGATGCTTCAACCCTGACATCTAGAAATCTTCTTGACTGGCTGTCCCTTGGGCTCAGAAATTGGTTTATCATTTGCTCCAACCATTAACCTTGTTTTTCTTTTGGTTTCCATAGAAATCCCTTCTATTAAAGACCTGATTGCTTGTTTACACAATATAGGCCTAACTTTGGGAGGCCACCTGCACCCCACCTCCTGAAGTGAATTTAACTGGACGGACCTATTGTCAGGACTGAGAGACTGACTGGTGTCCAGTGAGACGGAACAACCTACCAACTCAGCTTCTGGACTGTGAAACTTTTCTCTTTTTTTTTTTTTAAGGAAGACTGGCCCTGAGCTAACATCGTGCCCATCTTCCTCTACTTTATATGTGGGACGCCTGCCACAGCATGGCTTGCCAAGCGGTGCTATGTCTGCACCCGGGATCCGAACTGGCAAACCCCAGGCCGCCAAAGTGGAACATGTGCACTTAACTGCTGCGCCACCAGGCCGGCCCCTGGACTGTGAAACTTCTTGAAGTTCCAAAGATGGGACTGTGGGGACCACAATTTGCCACCCCAAAATGTGTTTCTTTGACTTGATTTTTGTTTTTGTTCTTTTTTTTGCAGGGAAGGTGCTAACATCTGTTGCCACTCTCCCACTTTTTTCTTTTCTCCCCAAAGCTCCAGTGCGTGGTTGTAAATCCCAGTTATAAGTCCTTCTAGTTTTTCCATGTGAGCCACCTCCACAGCAAGGCAACTGAGAGACAAGTGGTGTGGTTCTGCAACCAGGAACCAAACCTGGGCTGCCGAAGTGGTGAGAGCACCGAACTTTAACCACGAGGCCATTGGGGCTGGCTCTTGATTGTTTTTAAGAAGAAAAAACTCAGAAAGAAACTTTGACCTTCCCCCTAACTGCCTAAAAGAATCTAAGATTAAAGGCCTGTTCCAAGAAGGAGCTATCACCATAGATAACTCCAGGTGTGGTCAACAGAAAGGCACCTGGTGAGGCACATTTTTATCAAAGAAGGCCCAGCAAACATTTGTTTACCCAACATTTGCTTTTCCATCTCCCTGTGAATTGCAATCCTCCCCTTGGAAGTCCCAAACCACTACCCCCAATATCCTTCTTTGTCTTTAGCTGAAGATGGTATTTAAGGTGGTGGCTTTGGCCATTTTGGCCAGTTACCCAGATTTCCTGGGTTTCTCTCATGTAGACATGTTATTAAACTTTGTGTGACTTTCTCCTGTTATTCTGTCTCATGTCAACTTAATTTTAGATCAGCCAGAAGAATCTTGGGGGTAGAGGAATCGGTCTTCCTCCCCTAAACTAGCTACTCCTCTCTCACTTTCTAGGGGTATTGAGAGACAGGAAGAAAGTGTAGATTAAGATTTAGACTAAATTCACCCAACAACATTCAAAGCATATTTACAGGGTGTCTACTGTATGTTAGGCCCTGAGGATTACAGCAGCAAACATCAAATTCCTGCCTCAAGGAGCTTACATTCTATTGAGGATGTTAACTGTTCTATTATTTATAGTATCAGAAGCTTAGAGACAGCTTAAATGTCCAAAAATAAAGGCACAATTAATAATGGCACATCCACAAGATGAAGTATCACCACCATTAAAAGTTTTACACACAGAAAAATTTTATTAACAATGACACTATTATAACATTTATGTGGTATCATTACAGGTCATTTTAATTTTCTTTAGATTTCCTTCTATTTTCTTTCCTAAAAAATTTTCAGTCAGCAAGTCTTTTTCTACATCTAATTAAATATCAGAAGTTTTTCAAATTATTTCTATTTTTATATTGACTTAATGAAGGCTATGTGAATCATATGCATGTAATAAACAGATAAAGTTCCTAAAAACATTTTTAATGAATATACTACATCACTGCAAAGGTCCCTCGTAATCACTTTGCTAATTACTTTCTAAAAATGTCCTACACTATGCTTAGTTTTCACTTGCCTGTACAAATTTAGAGACAAGTGAAATTTTTATTTGAAGTTACACACTACATCCTCAGCTTAAAATGCCTTCATAAAAAACAGAGACAGAGATACATACATAATCATTTTTAAGAGGGACGTCCCTACACAACACTCCTCTTTCTCACTCTCCTACTTAAGAAACATTTACAATTCACAGGGAAAGTCCTTCAGAGAATGAGCCACTGTTGCGCACAGACTCTTAAATAAATGGAAACAACTGTATTTCATCAATGGTAACATAAGCAATGTTTCATAATTTCAGATCTCTGAAGTTGGAGCAAGTCCTACAGCCTGTGGAATCTCAGCAATGGATCACGGTTTCGATGGGCAGCGTCCCTCTTTCTTAGTAGTGTCTACAACGGTGTGCATTTTACAGTGCATCACACCTCGGATCCAGTGAAATGTGATAGTTGGCTTAAGGCTGGGAAAGCACAATTTCAAAAAAGTGTAACTCAAAATGACTACATTTAGTGTGCAAATTCTTTTTTCAGGATTGATACACTGAAACTGTGGTCACTCAACACTGATGGGGGGGGCGGTGCTCCTGTGACCATGAGGGAGACTGACCTGGAAGAGGCACAGGAGACAGGCCCAAGGACAGAGCACCCAAGAAGAGCAGCGCCTCCATGCACCGCAAAGAAGACGCAGCAAAGGAAAAGCAGCATTTGAGGGAGGCAGGAAAAACAGAAGCTTGTCGTGGACAGAGAAACCTAGACACCTGGTGGTGCGGTGAGGAGGGCATCTCTGGTGACAGTTCCAGGACAGTTTTGATGGTAAATAAAATGAGAGAGAGACAGACATAGACCAGTGGTGACCTGTGTGACCTGAACCAAGGGATACCATCATGCCAACTGGGTGCATCTGAGGTCCTATCATAAAGACTTGTAAAAATTTTCTCTGACTTTATTTTTATTTATTTTTTTTTTAAGATTGGCACCTGGGCTAACAACTGTTGCCAATCTTCCTTTTTTTTTTTAAGGATTGGCACCTGGGCTAACAACTGTTGCCAATCTTTTTTTTTCTGCTTTATCTCCCCAAACCCCCCCACCCCGGTACACAGTTGTATATCTTAGTTGCAGGTCCTCCTAGTTGTGGGATGTGGGACGCCGCCTCACCATGGCCTGACGAGCAGTGCCATGTCTGCGTCCAAGATCCGAACCCTGGGCCACCACAGCGGAGCGAGCGAACTTAACCACTCAGCCACAGAGCCGGCCCCTCTGACTTTAAATCAGTGACGCTGGAGGTGTAGACAGAGTGGGCTAAGGATGAACAGGAGGGAGGGAGCAGAGGTCATGAATACAGTCTCTCTCGCGAACGCTGCTGGTAAACGCAGGAAGGCAGCGCCCTGGGGCCTAATTCCACAGTCGGCTCTGTGCAGTGAGCGCTGCCATCAACCCCAGTGTACATACAATCCGGTTTGGGGTTTCGTAGGTCAAACTTCTAGCGATCTCAAGCATTTAGAATACTTTTGGACTAGTAGGTAGGAAGCAGTGGAACCAGACCTCCAGGGCTACAAGCGACAACAAAAATAAGCAGGAAAAGAAAGACTTGGAAGGTGATACCTGATTAGATGGGGACAGTCAGAGGAAGTCACTCCCTGCACAAGCTGAGAGGGCAGAGGTGACAGGTGGGAAAGAAAGGAGAGAAGGGGGAAGATGAAAAGCCCACAGCAGCAGAGGCAGCAACCCCCTGGAATGGTGAAGTGAGCAGCCAGAAGGCAGATGTCAACCGAGGCCGGGAGAGAGACGGCTGAGGGAGAAGTAAGGCGGAGCTTGTCTGCAGGTCAAGGACTCAAAGAGCAGCACCTGGGTCACATTAGAAGTTCCACAATCCTAAGGCGGCCCCCTCCGCAGACTGGATGGTAGGGTCCGGGGGCAGTGGCTAGAACAAGGGCCCCTGTGGCATGCTTATTCCAACACTCGCTCATTGCTTCACCAGGCCTGGTTCCCTGTCCCTCCGTCCCCATGGACCACAGAGCCTGGTAAGAGACATCCCTCCGCTCTGCAAACACAACCTGAAGGAGGGGGGACAGAGCGCTCCTGTGGGATGGTGAGCGCTGGGAAAACACTTCACAGTCCTGCCCTGTAGCCTGCACCCTGGTTTTTAACAAACAACAGACAAAAGAAACAACATCCCATGATGCCAGCTCTGAGCTTCCTCTAGAGATATGACAGAGAGCGGCTATTTCTGGTCCAAAGCTAACCAAAAAGGACAAAGGCAGAATCAAGGCACTTGACTAAACTATACATGGTTTCTAATTTCCCTTTTTAACTACCATTTCTGGAGCACCTGCTGTATGCAAGGCTTCATTCGGCACCTTCCCACCGGTTATCTCACTTAAGCCTCCCAATCGCCCAGGAGATAAATGTCATGAGTCCCATTTCACAGGGGAAGCAGTGCGCTCAGAGTATAAGTTACTCTACACAGGCGTCACTGTTGCAGCACAGATGTACCTGTTACGTATAAGAAGTACAGATGGGCAAAGATATTTCTTCCGATTTGCTGATTATTGTTTTTCTCAACTCTGTGAAAGATCACTTTAGATCTGGAATTTTTTAAAGACAGAAAAGCTTTTCTGTGGCTAAACAATTGTAAGAGCTCTGTCTCTGGAAAAGCAGCATTTGTGCATGTTGACATGTTTCCATCTATCTGGCTGCTCCTCATTCCTGACATTCATGCAGGCTTCTCCTGCACAGCTCTTCCCGCCCCCACCCCACACGGCCCCTCAAGCTGGGTGAAGGGCATCTTCTTTGCCCCATAGAATAAAACATGATCGTTGCCTGTTTACTTCACTGTTTCCTCTCTAGACAGTACACTCTTTCTCCACCTGCATCCCTGATGCCTGATATGACGTTCAGTTACCAACAAGCGCTTGTGGACTCAACATTTGATAAATTAAGCTATGGACCAATATGAAATGGCCAAGGAAGATTATTTCTAAGTAGGAAGAGAAAGCAACAACAGTCTGCCCCTCTCCCACCACTCCCCGCAAAAGTTAGAAGGGAAACATCTGAATTTCTAACTTCAAATTCTGATCAAACGCCTTTAGACAAAGTTAGGAAAACTGTTGCAGACATTGGCGCCCTGCTGGGCCAGGTTGGCGCGATGGGTACCCAGCACTGGAACGTGTGCGGGGTATGTCAGCTGCGCCGACGTAAGAGGGGCTCCAGGGTCGGGGTTCAGAGTTTGGGCTCTTGAGCCAGTCTGTTTGGGTTCAGATTCTGAGTCTGCCCCTTTCTAGGGGGAGCAGGAAGAAGCCAAGAGCAGTGGGGGCCCCGTACAGGCCTGGGGCCTTTTCCCAAACTGCCCAGTCAGGAAAGTGTCCCCTCCCAGGACTCGGGCGGGAGACCTGGGGCTCCCCGAGACTTGGCGCCCGGGGCCCGTGCCGCGAGCTGACACCGGGCGCCTCTGACTCCCAGAAGGAAAGCAGGTGTCCGCACACAGCGCACCGCTCGTGCCACCAGCCCAGGCGTCAGCCGCTCACTCAGCCAGGGTCGGGGAGCCCTCCCGAAAGCCAAGGTCGGGCCACCCGCCGGGGCACAGGGCACACCGACCTGCTCTGAGGACAGGTAGGCATCACTGTCCGTTTTGTATATGCGATAACGGTAGGATTAAAGAGGCCGTACCTTTTGGAGATACGCCCTGAAATATCGGCTTCAAAAAGTGGACAGGGCAGTGGGTGAGAGAGAAACGAAACGGGGTCACTTGTGAAGCTGACGGACACACACTGGAGGGGCACTGTCCTCCCTACTTCAGTTCTCGTCTGACATTTTCCATAATATAAAGCTCTGTGTATCTGTTTTAATGAAGAATCAAAGAGAAATGTCTAATAAAAGAAAGAAGCGAGAAGGTGAAGCAAGGGAGAGCGGGAGAGAGCTCGTCCATGATGCTCGCCCGCGAGCGTGAATTCCGACCACGCTCTGTATTCAGCACTTTCCCACATTGACATGTCCAGTCTGGACCAAGAGCAGAATTCAGCACTAGACAGAAAATAGACTTCGGGCAACGGACCAGATGAGCAACACGGGCTCCTGCCCAGAGGACCTGTCATCACCAGGAAGAGTGGAAAACCCTAACTCCCGCATAGGTCATCTAGTCCTGCTGAAGTCTGGATTCAGGCTGATGTGCTTTTTGTTCTTAATCTTAAAACATTCTAAGCATCAGAGGGTGCCCACCTTAATCCACAGCACACTAGAGGGACCCTCAAGCACAAAATAAATGAATTGACAACCCTGGGAAGTTTTCTGATTGCCTTAAAGACTGAAAATTATGCTTTCTGGGCTATAAGCAGAGACTTCACCACGGGGCTGCCCTTGACCCTGTAAGGTGACTTCACCATGGATAAGCCACCAGGCGCCTCGTGCAAGTCAGTGCCAATCAGTCATTCTACGCTCAAGAGGAAAGAATGAGTCTTCACTATACCCTCTGCCTAGAGCACTGCCACTCAATAAAATATTAAATAATATCTAAGGCAAAAAGTGAAACTCAGTAAGAGTACGAAAAAATCACATTGTATTCTTGATAAGGATCATAAATGGTTCCCAGCATACCAAACAAAGCGCAGTGGAGGTGTCTACAGCAGTGTGCGAACCGCCACTGCACGCGCAATGTTTATGGCCTCTGCTAACAACAAAGCACTGAGCAAGGAACAAGATCTGTCAGGCAAGGAAAGAATTGCCTGTCCTCAGTGTTGAGCTGTGGGGCGGCGGGGACGGGAGGCAAGCGACAGAAGAAAATCAAAAATGATTCCAAGGGTCCCAGGGAAGAGAAGTGGTGGGTAGTTTTAATTCCAGAGAAAATGAAAGTTGCCTTTCACAAGGACGATAAATGTCGGCCTTCAAGGTCACATGGCTGGACCTCTGAGCTGGGACTGACTGAACTCACCTCCCCCTTCACCCAAATGGAAAGTAGCTGTTTTTCAAGCACAGCTGTTTCATATTATTTTGTACCAGAGTAAGCACGTCAAAATAGTTGCTAATGTTTTTTTCTTCTCTTCTTGGTGAGTTGTCAAATGTTTCCAGCAAGAAATGGTCAAAACGTTGCTACCAGTTTTCAATGATCAGCAAATATTTAAAATAATCCTATCAAGAAAAAAACCTTTAAAACATACAGAATAATAGCTATTGCAAAAGAAGTTTTCTCTGTCCTGAAACTGTCTTAAGTGGGAGCACTGAGAAGTCTTTCAAAAAAGTAGGGAATAAGAGGAAAAGAAAAAGACAGACTCGAAAAATGAAAGATAATTGATCCACAAACGTGAAAGATTCCCTTACTCTTTGTATTAGAAACCACAGCAGTCACAGTACTCAGAAAGAAAATAAAGACCAAAAATGAGGAGAAAATAAAAATTTGCTAGTTTTACATCTTGCAATCAGCCTCTCTCTTCTTACCTGGAGAAAAATATGAAGTGGTCTAAATATTGGGTAAAAGAAAGAAAAGCTTAGAAATTTTGATTCCACTTCTCCTGTCTCTTTTGCTGCCACACTATGACTCAGCAATTCCACTCCCGGGTGGTTCCCAAGAGAAACAAATACACGTGGGCACACAGAGTTATCAGTCACCCCCTCCATCCACGTGTCGGCAGCGTTACAGCAATGCCGTTACTATCAAGCTATCTTAAAAAACACACAGACCCTCACAGGTTCTGTCTTCTGACTCACTGACAGAAACAGGAGGGCTAAGACCGACCTCTCTCCCACGTCATGAGGGGACTGTTAAAAAAAGTAAGGCTTGAAATGTTCAAATTCTCCAGTTTTTAAGGGATCAGAGGCTACTAATTAAGCCCAGGCATCCAACAGGAAGAGCTCACGGCATTCTAAGCATTGAGCAACAAAGTTCCCATTTAAATTCCGTCCAAAGTGACTGGGAATGCTGACAGAACCAACTCCCTCCCCTCAGCGTATTTTGACAGAAAGAGAAATAAATATTTTTAAGAAGATCCAAGTCATACCTTTGAACATATTTGATTCAATGCTCACTTATTACAATTGACAAAGCTCCAAATCCACTTGTCAGCAACAAAAACTGACCATAAGGAGAGACGCCCAATAAACTGCTCTCACATTGGCTGACACTGTGGTTCCAGAGGAGGATAAACCCAGCATGGCGTTCCACATCTGGTTCTGGAGGGTCAGGAGACCACAGGGTGCCCTCCTTTGAAAGCTTTCACAGGCCAGTAAACTGGGAGGTGGGAAGCAGGATACTGATACAGAGCTGCCCACTTACATAGAAGCATTTGTCAAGCAAGGGGAGATTTTTTTTTTTAATCTGTTACTGTCACAATTTTCTAACAGAAAGAATATTTTAATGTCAAAAAGTAAAAAGGACATAATCTTTAAAAAGAGATTATATCTGTTTGCCCATCACCACATCACAAGAAAATGGCTGGATAGATTTTCAGCAAACATGAAATTTATGGTTTGGCTAAGGTACAGTCATGCACCACATATGGCAGACTGCATACATGACGGTGGCCCCCTAAGATTAGGACCATAGAGCCTAGGTGTGTAGTGGGCTAGACCATGTAGCTTTGTGTAAGTGCACTCTATGACATTTGCACAACAATAAAATTGCCTAATGACACATTTCTCAGAACGCACCCCTGTCGTGGAGTGACACATGACTGCAGTAGGGTCAGCTACCTGGCACAGGTAGACCACATTTCCCAGCCTCCCCCATGATTGCAGAAGGGTCAGCTACCTGGCACAGGTAGACCACATTTCCCAGCTTCCCCCATGACTGTAGAAGGGTCAGCTACCCGGACACAGGTAGACTACATTTCCCAGCCTCCCCCACGATTATAGAAGGGTCAGCTACCCAGACACAGGTAGACTACATTTCCCCTCACAGGTAGGCGTGGGTGGGTGACAGAACTCTAGCCAAAGGAATGTGAGTAGAAGTGACCTACACCACTTCCAGCCTGGCCCCCAGACCTCCCACATACGCTCCTCCATGCTCTTAACCTGCTGAGGCTGGACAGTGATGCCCAGGGCAACCTTAACAGTCATGTGTTGATAAAGGGGAGGCTCCTTCAGCCAGGAGCCCTCAGTATCTGTGGGGCAGCAGAGTACTCATTCCCTCTCCAACTTCAAACCACTTTGGTCCAGCACGTAACAGAGAAATACATTTCTAATATTTTTACACCATTATACATTTTGGGATCTAGTATTACAATACTTAGCCCATACACGATTTAACTTAAAACATGGGCTATGAATCAGTAATAAAAAGACAATCTAATTTTTAAAGGACAAACAATCTGAACAGATACTTCCAAGGAACATATACCAATGTCGACAAGCACATAGAAAGATGCTCAGCACCAATGATCATCAGAGCAATGCAAATTAAAACTGCAATGAGCTACCACTTTACACCCAACAAAATGGCTAAAATTAAAAGACTGACAACACCAAAAGGTGTCAGGATGTGGAGCAAATGGAACTCTCATACATTGTTGATGGAAGGAGAAAACGGTGTAACTACTTTGGAAAAAGGCTTAACAGTTTCTCATAAAACATTTGCATACCCTATGACCCAGCAATTCTACTCCTAGGTATTTCCTAAGGGAAATGAAAGCATATGTACACAAAAAAGACTTGTATGAGACTTTTCATAGCAGTTTATTCACAATAGCTACACACTGGAAACAGCCCAGGTGTTCAGCGACAGGATAAACAGATGGTGGTATATTCATACAATGCAATACTCCTCAGCAATGAAAAAAAAATTTTAAAAAGTAGTGATACATGCAACAACATGAATGAATCTCAAAACATTTTTTTTATCTTAAAACATTTTTGTTGAATGAAAGGGGCATTACACAAACAAGTATATAAATCAATGGTTAGAAAAGAAAATCAACAGTAGTTTCCCAGGGCAAGATTGCAGGGGTTGCAAGAAATGACTGGGAAACAGCACGAGGGAACTTTCCAGGGTGATGATTATCCTCTGTATCTTGATAGGGAAACAGGATTCCCAGGGGTATATACCATGAAACAGTCCTCTTAATATTTGTGTATGTCACTACTGTACATATTACCTTAAAAACATAAATAAACATTGAACTCTGTTCATTTGCATGCTTAGTGTTTAAGGGTAAAAATCTACTGATGTCTACAACTTACTCTGAAATGTGCCCCCCAAAAAATAGGTTAATGGGTGTTTGGAATAACATGTAATAAAAGATATGGAGCAAAACACTTACTGCAGAATCTGGATGGTGGATATACAGGTACACAGTGCACAATTCTTTCAACTTTTCTGAATGTTTGAAACTTCTCATAACAAAGCATTGGAAAATTATACAGTCTATGTGATATGCAAAATTTCTTTTGGAGGGTCCCAGGGGGTTCACCTCAAAGAAATAAGCAGTTTTCACTCAGAGCAGTTAAAAGTGAGGAATAAGGAGACATCAGTCTGACTGCCAATTAGGACAGCGTGCAAGTGCACTAAGAGGCCACGGGCAGAGAAGACAGCAGGACGTCAACGATGAGTCCTCCCACTACCCGCGTGCTCTGTGGGCCAGCTGCTTCTCGCAGAGGCATCCAGGTGGGGTGCATCGCCAGCAGAGTCTCCATGATTTAACAACAGTGAATGACTCTTGCAAACTATGACAAGGCAAGCTAGCCTCAGGCTAAAGGGAAGTCTTTTACAATGAAACTATGACAAGGCAAGCTAGCCTCAGGATAAAGGGGAGTCCTTTAACAATGAACAAATTTTGTTTTATGAAAAATTCACTACATTGTCCATATTTTTCTCAATTCACCAAGTATGCATGAAAACTTCAGTAAGAACCAGGATTTAACAACCACTGGATATGAAAAGAGTCCCGGCCTCCAGATGCTGAGTCTAATCTTGACTCTGCCACTAACGAGCTGCACGTCCTTGATTAATAGGACTCTAGGTCTCTCTGGTTCACTTTGATTAAGAGCTCATCAAACACTGTGCCACCTAATGGCATATAATAAAGGACAGGACAAGAAGAGAGATTTTTCTGGGCCCTTGGAGGAGAATGGGAGCCCTCTCCTAAGCAGGGAACCATAAAGCCATCCGTGGACACTGAGCATTAATAGCCCGGCGCATGAATACTAACCTGGTGTTGAGGAAAGAGCACGGGGCAAGATGAGGAAAAGCGCGGCTCTTGACCTCTCTGTGCCATGAACCAGGCACCATGGGAACTGGGCACGGCCCCTGGACTCCCTGCGCCAATGTGACCAAAGACTCAGACCAGATGTGCTCTCATCTAATCCAGCCTCCTCCAAGATGCCCTTTAGGACTCTGCCCCCGTACAGGTCAGGAGCGCCTGGCCCACCCCCGGGCCAAGATGCTACTCATCTTTAAAGCTCGTTCAGATGTCACCTGCTTCGGGAAGCTTGCCAGCGCGACGTCACTCCCTTTACATTTTACAAATAGACGCCGAGGGCCCTCGCCACGCTGGACAGTAGTCGTCTGTTTGTCTGTCTTTCCTAGCTAGACTCAGCTTCTCAGCGGTGCAGTTCTAGCTCCAGTGGGATTCGGACACTCCTCCCGGCACAGCACCTCGCACGTGCAGGCTCTCAGAGAAGACGTGTAAATAAGTGCACTCATCAACCCCTCACCAGCTTCTAGCTCTAAAATGCTAGGCTTGATGTTTTTAAGTGCAAATGGAATAACAGACGTAAAGATGCTTTTATTTCGCCGTTCAAGGCTGTGCGTACTAAGTATCAGTCACGGTGATTGGTGCTGGGGACATGGAGATGATGCACACGGTCCTGCTCCCACGGTCCCCCGTGAACACGAAGGCCTTGCAGTGACCGTCTGTGGAAGGCCGGGCCGGAGCCCGCTGCACTTCTCCCTCGCTTCCCCTCTCGCAGCCTGGGCTCCCCGCCTCTCCCCACGCGCCCTCCCTCCACCCCCCTCCCTCCGGCCCAGCGGGCAGAAACGCAGAGCTCGGAGCCCCCGCCGCCCCCGCCTGCAGCGGTCCCCCGGGACCCCAAGGCCCGCGCCCGCCCTGGGTGCTGCTGCGCCCGGGGCGCCCAGCTCTCGGCGCGGACCCTCGGGCGCCGCGTGTACCTGCGCGGCCCGCTGCTCCTTCCAGTGCTTCATCTGGTCGCTGGCTGGGTCCCGGCTGTCCCCCATGCTGTCCCACGAGCGCCCCAAGTCCGAGCGGCCCCGCTTCCGCGTCTGCCCCCGCGGCGGAGAGCGCGTCCACAGCCCCTGAAATAGGCGAGTCGGGCTCTGGCGATCGGCTCCGCCCCAGCCCCGCCCCTCGGAGGGCGCCGCTGACTGGCCGCTCGCGCGCCGGGCGGGACGGGATTGGAAGCCAAATGGGGCCGTGGGGGGGTGGGGGGAGGTGGCTCCCGGAGGGAGGCGGGCCGAGGACTGGGAGAGGCTGGGGTGGGGGGTGAGAAGGGGAGCCTGCCCTCAGACCCCCAAACCCCGGGGTTAGGGAACCCACGGTGGGCCGGCAGTACGGGGCGTGACTCTCGCCTCCTGTTATCGGCATCCTCGGGCGGGCCCGGGCCGCGGCGGTTGGTGGTCTGCCAGTTACCCTGACCAAACGCTTAGGCCCTGTTGGGTGAGGCTTCGAGCTCTGTAAATGTGCTCTCAGCTTTTAAAAAGTGAGAAACCTTGGGTTGCATTCCTCTGTGCAAAATGAAGTTTTGACACCTCCGAATGTTAGCATTGTTTGCAACTGAAGGATTCATGGGAATTTGGAATAACTACAAACACTGATTCTGCAATTGTCTTAACCAGTGATCTTACTCTCAAATGTTGCACTAGTTTTCTTATCACAGACTGTATGTACAGGAAAACGTACCTTTTCTAGTAACACAGGAAAATGAAACATGGACAAGTTCTTAATGGTCTGAATCGTCTAAAACCCATAGGAAGAAAGTTCAGTCTTTTCTGCTCCCTTTTGGCTCGGCCCCTCCCGTTCTGTGAGTGTCTCCCATGCCCCAGATGCTGCTAGATGTTTGCCAGACTTTGTGAGTTAATCTTCACAACAATCTCGAGATAAAAGTTTCATCATCCCCATTTTAAATATGAAGAAACTGCAGCTTAAGAGAAGTGGGGGAGCTGGCCGAAACTTAAAAGCTAGCCAAAGGTCAGAGCCTAGGTCCTTTGTCTTATTTCAAAGTTTGCGCCCTGAACCACTATGCCCTCCTGCCTTTTGAAGAGTAAGAAACTTTTAAAATTCTAAGAATTTTGAAAAACTCTGTGTTATGAAAGAGCCATGTTGAAAAGTAAAATATTTCATAAGTTGCGGACCAGTTAGTCGTTGTAGTCAAATGGATTGAATGATTTTTCCCCTCAGGTGCTAGGGTTTACGTTTAAACATCATGATATGAATAAATATACCATCATCTTCCAATTAAAGGCTCTCAACTTTTAAGTTTGATTTTTTTCAGTAAAACTACATATAATGAATGGGTGGATATACAACAGTGGAAATTTCAGATAGTCTTGATTTTACAAAAGTGCAAGAATCTGTCACAGAAGTTTGATTTCTGCAGCTCATTGCAAAAGCAGCCGACAACTCGATCTTTAGCGCCCTGTGGTTTTCCTTCGTTACACTTGACACGGTTGTAGAGATGCTGATACCTGTGTGGTCTGTGTGACATCTTGCACTGCCCGCTCCATCCACACCTTCAGCAGAGTGTGAACTCCATGAGGCAGGGACCACGTTTGACTTGCTCTCTGTCGTATTCCTGCACACCTAGAATTTACTAAGCACTTACTCTGTACCAGAGACTGCTCTAAGCTTTTTGTGTGCATTTGGTTAGTTAACCCTCCCGATAACCCTATGAATTAGGTGCTAATATTATCCTTGTCTTGCATATTAGGAAAATGAGGCATTTTTGTTAGTTCCATCAAGTCAATTCCAATTCCTAGAGACCCTATGGACAGCAGAGCGGGACCCTGCCTGCTCTTTCTGCGCCCTCCTCTCACCTTTCAGCGCTGTATCAGACAACACTCTGCTGCTATTCACAGGGTTTTCATGGCCATTTTTCTCAGAAGTGGGTGGCCAGGCCCTCCTTCCCAGTCTGTAAGCTCTGCTGAAACTGAGACACAGAGAGATTAAGTAAACAACTTGTCCCAGGTTACACAATTATTAAGGGACAGAGCCAAGATTCCAGCCTCGTCCATTTATCTCCCGAGCCCATGCTTTGTTGAATAAATAAATGTTAAAAGATTCAAACTAATTGTTTTCTTCATTAGCTAAAAAAAAGTAGCAACAAAATTAATGAAAAGAAACCTGGAGTCATATGTTAAGCTTTGCTCTTTATGTAGACATTGTCCTATGTTTCGGGGGTTTTTTCTGTTTTCCTTCCTGTTGGTTTAGATTCCTAAGGAACTGTTCCCAGTGAGAGAGAAATGGAGAAACAAGACACTTCCAGGTCGTGTCGTATGTTGCCTCTTAAAGTAAGGAGCGTGCTTACAGGTAATGACAGCAAATTTACATTGCCTACATAGGCAGAATTCTACTCATTGGCTTTATGACTATAATTTAACTGTAATTTAAGTGAACCTACGTCTACAAATCAGCCTCAGTTTAAAAATACCTTAAACCAAATCCGTTTGACCCCTAAAGGTAATTCCAAATGATTTGCTCGGTAAACAAATTTTGTCCTGATTTTTATATTTTACTAATATAAACACGTGAGTATTTTCGTTGGTATTGAATAAAACTGTTGTTTATAAAATGCTGATCTCTGATTGTTCAGAACCCAATTAAATAAAATGTATCTGCACGAACCGTAATGTTGTTAATCCTGTAAGAAGCAAATCTACCTCCAAGCTTGTGAAGTACACCGTATTATAAATGTTCGAGGGGGAAGGTTGAGCACCCACCTAGGAACCTTATAGATAAGTTCCATTAGTGTTTGGAGGAAAAGAATGGAGAGAATGAACTGTCTTGTTGGATGACAGGTCAATGCAAAGGAGTGTGAGGAGTAATAGAAATCAAGATAATTATTTGTTTCTGTGCTGATTCCACCACCCTCTGACAGACTGAGATGTTTCCATTTCACTCTCTTCACAATGGCCTTGTGCGGTAACCTCAGGGGTAGGGAGAGGGAAAGAAGAGAAGGAGAAAGAGAAGAGGTGTGTTGCAGTCCAGGTTGCCCTTTGAGGGAAGGGCGGTGAGCACCAGCACAGCTGCGTGACTCCAACCCACCGGGGACCGGCCTGAGCAGGCAAGAGACGGACGCGGAATGTGCGCTCAAGGGGACAGTGGGTTTCATTGTGAGAGTAGCACGGACCCCCTGATCTGCCTATGTTGCTTCAGCACGTCTTAGTCCTGCTTTAACAAGAACAATTACTTAGGAGGAGGTGGCCCAGATGTCCCTTAGGTCTGGTGATGGCCATAGTTGGAACTATCCTGAGGGGATAAATATCCATGTGCCTTTTCTCCCCCAGGCCCCAAACACCATGCTGTTGATCTGGGTGTTTGAGAAAAAGGAAATAGAAACAAGAATTTGGAATTTGTTATTACTTTAACTTTTTTTTTCTGATTTTAAAATTAACATATGCTTACTAATGGAAACTTGGAAAATACAGAATAACATATAAAATGAACAATCATCTATAGGTGGTAATAAATAGATAGCTTTCACACCAATATTTTCTCTCATGTGTATGTAATGTGTGTGTGCGTATGAAAGAGAGAGGTTTATAATGGAGCATATAGAATATATAATTTTGTGTCCTGCTTTTTTTAAATTTTCAAAACATTTTATTTCACCTGAATTTCATATGGTACCACATACTTGAACCTGTCACCCACAAGAAGGTTCTTTCCATTCTCCAGGACTACTTTCCTTCAGAGGCAAATAAACAAGAAACAAATCATACACATAGAGCATAGAGCAGTGCCCCCTTATCTGAGGGGTCATATTCTGAGACCCCTGGTGGATGCCCGAAACCTCGAATATGCTGAACCCTTACATGTACTATATTTTTTCTATGCAGTCAAGTGTCACTGAACGACAAGGACACGTTCTGAGAAATGCGTCATTAGGCGATTTCATCACTGTGTGAACCTCACAGAGGACACTTACACAAACCTGGATGGTGCAGCCTACCACATACCCAGGCTGTGTGCTGTAGCCTATGGCTCCTAGGCTAGAAGCCTGTAGAGTATGTTACTGTGCTGAATACTGTAGGCAATGGCAGCACGATGGTAAGTATCTGTTTGTTTAAATATATCTGAACACAGAAAAGGTACGGTAAAAATACAATATAAAAGATAAACAGTGGTGCACCTGTGTGGGGCACTTCCCACGAATGGAGCTTGCAGGACTGGACGTTGCTCTGGGGGGGTCGGTGAGAGAGCAGTGAGTGGTGAGTGAATGTGAGGGCCAGGACGTCACTGGACACTGCTCTGGACCTTATCAACACTGTGCACTTAGGCTACACTAAATTTGTAACAAATGTTTTTCTTTCTTCAAAAATAAATTAACCTTAGATTACTGTAACTTCTTTACTGTATAAACTATTTAATTTTTAATTGACTTTTCTGTAATAACACAGCTTAAAACACAAACACATTGCACAGCTCTACAAAAATATTTTCTTTCTTTATATCCCTATTCTATAAGGGTTTTTTTAATTTTTAAAATTGTTTTTTTTTTTTTTACTTTTTAAACATTTTTGTTGAAAACTAAGACACGAACACACAGATTAACCTAGGCCTACACAAGTTCAAAACCATCGATATCACTGTCTTCCACTCCACAGCTCGTCCTGCTAGCACTCCAGGGGAGTACTAACCTGCATGGAGCTGTCCTCTCCCATGATAACAATGCTTCTTCTGGAACACCTCCTGAAGCACCTGCCTGAGGCTCTCCTTGAGGAGCTGTCACTCTTTTCAGAAAAATGTCCATGGGGGTTTGCTTAGTTTGTTTCTTTTCTTCATCACAGATTTGCTTGTAAGCAGATAATGCACCATGAACATTCCTCTCTGTTAATGAAAACCTTTTGGTGTTGGAGTCTACGTTTTCAAGCTTTTTAAGGAGCTTGTTGAGGTCTGCAAAAGCTTCTGCTAAACCCTTCACTGTGAATTTTCTTGGGGATTCATCTTCTTTTTCTCCTTCAGTTTCCTTTTCTCTTGCCTCTTCTTCAGCTGTGTGTTCCTGTTCCAGTTCCAACAACTCCTTATCAGTCCACTCCTCGGGGACCACCTGTAGGAGCCCCTCAGTGTCATTCTCATCCTCACCCTGGTTCAAGTTGTTTGCCATCTCAACCACAGCCTTATTGATTTTTGCAACCTCCTCATACTTGGCAAGAACTTGGAAGTCGTAGACAAACTTCTTAAGTGTCTTCTTCCAGATGCCATTCACACATTCTTTGGTGACATCACCCTAAGCCTGAGCAAGGTTCTTGATGTCGTCACAGATGCTGGAATCCTTCCAGAATTGCATCAGTGTCTTCTCAGTGTCTTCCTCAGTTGCAGCAGTTGGGCAAAGGTCCTCCTCGGGTATCAGGGCTTAACAGCTGCTATAATTCCTTAATCCATTGGTTGGATCAAAGAGATGGTGTTTGGAGGGAGAAACACCACTTTGATATTGAGAGGAAGATCACCAATAAAAGGAGGATGACCAAGAGCATTATCAACCATAAGCGAAATCTTTAAAAGTCTGTTATTCTCCAAACAGTACTTCTCCATTTCTCTGGCATAGCAATTCAGGAGGGTAAGTCGGGAGAAGAGCTAGGTCCTCCCTGACTTCTCACTGCTCCTGGGGTGCACTGGCAGTGTGTGCTTGTCGATGTGCTTGAAGGCCCGGGGGCTCTCACTGTGCCAGGTCACAGAGTTTCAATTTGTAGCCTGCAATATTGCCCCCCAGCAAGACTGTTATCCTGGCCTTAGAAGCCTTGAAACCTGGCACTGATATGGCCTCCTTATGGATGAAAGTCCTTTCAGGCATCCATTTCCAGAATAAGGAGTTTTCATCCATATTGAACATTTGCTCTGGCAAGTAATTTTCCTCCACAATCAGCTTATCTAGAGTTTCCAAAAATTCTCCAGCTGCCTTCACATCGGCTCTCGCAGAGTCACCACTCACTTTCACGTTGCGCGATGAACAATGACTCTTGAGTCACTTAAACCACCCAGAGCGAGCAGTAAATTCAACATCATAGTTGTGTTCAGCCTTTTCTTTCAACATCGCAAATGAACTCTGTGCTTTGGCTGCGATCGCCATGGTGCTGAGACGGATACGCTTCTGTGTCTGGTCTTCAGTCAGATCATTAAAAGTTTCTCCATGTCTGATATGGGCCCTTCTCAAATTTTTGTTAGTCTCATTGCCTTCCATGAAACAGATCCCTTTACACCTTCCGTCACTGTGTTCTTGTTCTTGAAGGTCATAGCTATGGTGCAACGGGACATGCCTGACTGGCAAGCAATAGCCCTCACTGATTTTCTGCCTTAACAGCCCTTAATCAACTTTAATTTCATTTCCAGGTCAATCACTCAACGTGCCTCTTACTGGCAACACTAGAAGTAGATTTCGTACTTTTAGGGGCCATGATGAACAAAACAAAATGAGATTAAATCAAGCACCAGAGAAAATGATGCACTCAAGAGATGCAGTAAGCATGAAATGGATGAGGCTGCTGCCAGCGTAACAGGCATACGGTTTTACAGTAAGCTTTTTTTTTTTATTAGTAGAAAGAGTACACTCTAGAATAATGATAAAAAGTAGATAAAAAGAGTAAATACATAAAGCAGTACCGTGGTCATTTATTATCATTGTCTTATATACTACGCATAGCTGTATATGCTGTACTTTTATATAACTTGGAGCACAGTAGATTTTTTACAGCAGCATCACCACAAAAACATCAGTAATGCATTGAACTCTGACCTTACAATGACTATGACATCAGTAGGCAATAGGAAATTTTCAGCTCCATTATAATCTTATAGGACCACCATCGTATATGTGGTCCGTCTTGACTGAAATGTCGTTATGCAGCATACGACTGTACATAAACACCTATGATAAAGTTCAATTTATAAATTAGGCCCAGTAAGAGATTAACAACAATGACTAATAATAGAACAGAACAATTATAACAATATGCTCTGATAAAAGTCACCGTAGATCTTAGCAATGTCAGTGTACAATTTTTTTCTTTCCTTGTTAAGTCAGGAACTTTCACCTTTTCACTTAGAGGAAGTACTTCACAGCTTCTCTTTGGCATATCCAAATTGCCAGAATTGCTACTCTTGTGCTTTGGGGCCATGATAAGTAAGATAAGGCTTGCTTGAACACAAGCCCTGCGATACTGTGACAGTCAATCTGATAACCTACATGGCTACTAAGTGACTAACAGACGGGTCGTGTGTATAGTGTGGATCCGTGGGACAAAGGGATGATTCATGTCCCAGGCGAGACGGAGCAGGACACTGTGAGATTGCATCAGGCTACTCAGAATGGTTACCAATTTAAAACTGTGAATTGTTTATTTCTGGAATTTTCCATTTAATATTTTCATACCACAGGTAACTGAAACAGCAGAAAGCTAAACCATGGATAAGGGGGGATTACTGTACAAAAGATAGTTTAACTCTTGATTAAGCAAAAAATGCCAATATAACTTTTTTTCTTGTATTTTTAAGATGTTACTTCACTTGTAAATTCAAGTTTGGTTGAAACTTTTTAGTCTTTTTGCTCAATATTTTGAACACTTCCATTTTCTCTTTTGTAGAGTCTTTGAGCTTCTTCTCTCTCTTGTTTTCTCCTCTCAAATTCTTGCTTCTTAGTAGAACATTTAGCTTGTACCTGTTCACGTTTTTCTTGTGCTTTTTGATTTGATGTTTTCCTTTTATTTTTCTTTGGAATAGTAATAGAGTTTTCTCTTTGTTACATTGTTCTCCTGACTGAGGCTGGTCAGCGCTACAATGCTCTTCAGACTAAGCCTGGTGGGTTCTACAATGTTCTTCAGACCGCGCCTGCTCAGTGCTACGTTGGTCTTCTGGCATAGGCTCATAAACTTGGTATTCTAACAAAGCTGATCAACTTTTCTAAGTTGCTTCCTGAGTCTTTTCTCTTTAGCTCATTGGAGATGTTTCGGATGATCAGGGTATTGATCTGCGAATGGAGGTTTCTGTGTGAGTTTGAAGCTTCTTTTCCCTCTATAGCAATTTCTTGTAATTTTGCTGAATCTTTAGTTTTCTTTGAAATGCAAATCCTTGTCCCTCACAAATGCTCCCCACAAAGGCGTGCAGATGGTGAGGTCACCAAGTCCTTTGTTTCACATTCTTATTCTGGAATCCGACTGGAGAAACCCTTCACACATCGAAAACTCCCTGTCTGCCGCCTTGCTGCCAACCTCACTGGCACCTTGACACACCAACTGTGTCCTATGTCTTGCTTTTTTTACTTAACATTATGGGATAAAATTGTCCCCAAATCATTAAATATTCTTCCAAATGGTGATTTCTTCCCCCCATGGCTGCACAATATGCAACCAAAGGACTGTTCCATTATTTACACATTCTCCTAGTGGCTAAACACTTAAATTTTTTTCCTACTATAAACAACAGTATAGAGCACATCCTTCCTCTGTATTTGTATTTATTTCCTTAGGAGCTATTTCTAGAAGTAATTTTTGGTTCAAATCATGTGGACATTTGAAGTCCCTTATGGCATATTGTCAATTGTTTTCCTCAACACTTGAGCCAGTTTACACTCTCACCAGCACTAAAAGTTTGGATTGGAGATAAAATTTTAAAGATAGGTCAGTAGTTGGATTCTGGATGCCCCTAAATTGAATATTTCGTTAGAGTCTTCAGAAAGGACAATGCCTCTCATGTCATCTTCAGCCATCTCCACCGCTCCATGGAATTCGTCCCACCTATTGAAAGTCCACCACGTCCTCGGCTCTCTGCGTGCCAGGCTCTGGGGGCAGAGCAGGGAAGGAGAGGGTGCAGGCCAAAAACCAGGCAACAACACCGTGTGAAGAGGGCTCCTGCTCTGGGAAGGAAGTACAGCTGCTTGGTGGTACCTAAGAAGGTACAAGAGAGGTCACGGGACGCTTCATCAAGGAAATCATGGCCAAGAGAACCTTGCAGGATGAATAGGTATTAGGTACAGTGTCAGGAAGAAGCATTATGTGGTCCACCCCATTACCACAGAAAACTGAAGAGACTTCTTCCATTTTTTCTTAAAAGTCTGACTTCACTAACCATGGTGTTGCGACTCCTGAGTAGGACGGGACAGCAAGCAAACATTCGCAACTGCAGTGGGGTCTTTTTCAAGTTTTCCCACGTCTGCTGCTCTCTGTGTTAGGTTTGGGCTGGCCTGGAATCCTGCTGCTGGCCCACTTGCCCTCCTCTCAGCTGGGCCCCTGCAAGGCCTGTGCCGCCAGTCACGTTTAACCACTGGGATGGCTATGCCTGGCTGGGAGTTACCTTCCAGCGCTGCTGTCTCAGAGGTATCTTGATTGCCTCCCTCTGTATGCTGTTAAGTGTTGCACCTATGCTTGACCCTGGGCTTGTCTGTATGCAGAAACCAGACATGGGTTACTTAACTCTGACAATCCAAAAAAAATGACAAAAACCTCCGAGATAAATCAACACATTCAGTAGTGACTGAGACTACACAGTTATGCGTCAGTGGAGAAATGAATAGTTATCAAATGTACATGTTGGGTGGAACCATGGGTCGTAGCTGGGGATGCTACACTAGGAGGACTGGGACAGGTGTCCTCTCCTCCCCTTCTTTCCTGTAAACCTGCATCGTGGACCAGCAGGGCTTCAAGAGGTAAAATAGCATGACGCAGTTAAAAGTCCCAGCCCTGGCTTCAGAGCACTTAGGTGGGAATCTCACCATGGCCACTTACGAACTGTGTGACCTCAAGCAGGTCCCTGAATCTCTTTAAGCTTCCATTTCTCTTTTGTAAAATGGAGATATTAACACCTGTGTTATTTATCACCTAAGGCTCTCTAACAAAAACAACCCAAAAGATACCATGGTTTAAAAAAGATAAAAGCTTATCTCTCTCACACAAGACGTCTCTGACCTAGAAGGCACAGGGCTACTCAGGCATCCTCAATACGAGGCTTTCCTCTCTGAGTCCAGGGTGGCTGCTGCAGCTCACGCAATCACAAGTCCATGCCAGCCAGTGGGAAGGGGGACAGAGGAGCAAATGGAGTACATGAACGTTCCTGCTGAGGGCACAATCTGGAAATGGCACGCTTCATTCCTGCTCATCTTCCCTTGGCCAGAATTTAGTCACGTGGCTCTCCAGCTGTCCAGGAAGCTGGGGAAAGTAGTCACTTTCTAGGTGACCATGTGCTTTGTGAAACTCAGGCAATCTATGATGAAAGAAGAAAGGGAGAATGATACGAGTGGTCAAGCAGTTCTTGAGAGGATTGGCTGAGAGAGGAGATGTGCACAGCGAGAGCCAGCGATTGGCGTTTCTCAGTATTGCTCTTGAGCCCCACGTGGCCCTTAGATGGCCGAACAGCTGTGGGGGAAATAGAAGGAACCCTGCATAGGAGATCACACGACAGCCACCCCTCCAGGGTGTGCTGCAGGGAAGAGAACCCCTCTGGCCAAAGCAAGTGCGACTCAGAGGCCACATTGTGATAAACAAGGACTAGCAACTGCCCTGAACGAAACCCTCCTGTGCGACACAACCGCCCTCTCACACAGATTGTTAAATTTATCTAACAAACATTTATAAGGCTCCTCCTGTGTCCCAGACTCTACTCTAAAGGTACCTTCCAATACTAACCCCTCTCATCCTGGTAACAACCCTGTAAGGTATGAGCTCTGCCTTCATCTATACTGAGGACACTGAGGTACAGAAAGGGTAAGTAACCTCCCAAAGACACAGCTGCTTAGTGACGGGACCAGGAGCCGACCAGGCTCCAGAGGTCACATCTCAGCTTCGACAGTGTGCTGCCCACAGCGAGCTGGACAGGAGGGCAAGCAGATCGGGTCCCACGTTCTCAGCATACAACTAAAGCACGCACCACCTCCTGCCCACGTGCAGACCTGGCTTTGTGGGAAGCACGCTGGTGTAAACCAACGGTGGACCCCACGTTTTATACCCACACAGTGGAGAAAGAGCACAGGAAAATGACATTCCCAACTGTGTTTAAAAGAAAGAATGGGAAGTGGTTATGGGTTTGTGATACAAGAGTCCTGCAGGCCTGGAGAGCCACGTCGGAGTGAGGGCACTCAAAGGAGGTGATAAGAGCGCCAGAGGAGAGACAGCGAGGATGGAGGGGGAGGAGGCAGGTCCTTAGGCGTCTCTCCACACGGACAGCAAAGGGCAGCGGAGCCTCAGACTTCTAAGATAGTGGGATGAATATCCCTGGGAAAACATGTCCGTTAAAAGACTACCCGGCGAGGGGATGTGTGGACCTGCATCATCGCTTCTGTGCAGCTCCTGCTCCTGGACATGTGGACACAAACAGACTCAGTCCTGAGACATTGTGACAAAGCAAAGTTCTCCCTATGGTGCCAAGCGTCAAGAGCAACTGCCTCGGGCAATCTGAAAACAAAGGTCTATTTCTTTCTTAAAATATCAAATCTTGAGAATACAACATAGAATATATGCACTATCTGTTTATTGTCTAGCCTACTTTCTGGGAGAAGTTGTTCAAATTTTGCCCCATCGATCCCTCCTGGCCCTCCATTTCCATCCCTGGCCACATCTCTCTCTCATTGTCTCCTTAGCAAACACCAGCTTAGTTGTCTGGAATCTTGCCCTGGGATGACCTCTCTCCCGTCCCGTCCCGTCCCGTGCCACCCAATGCTCCAAACACCAGTGAGTAGCAGCCACCGTGAGCTTTCTCCTCCTGGCCTCTGACATGTGAAACAACTCACTCGGTGGATAAATTACAGATAACTCTCTCATAGAATTTGTAGAGGGTCCAGCCCGTTCAACCGCTGCCTCCTCCAAGTACCGAAGCTGCATTGCCCGGCCTGCGGGCCCATGATTTGCCCTGCCGCCTTCTCAGGAGGGCCGTCCCGGTGCCCTCACTTAATGCTCCAGCCTCCTCCAGCGTTCCCCGCCACACCTCCCCGCTTTGTATTTTCTCCACGGCGCTCACCTTCTAACAGACTAGCTAACGGACTTGTTTATTGTATATTTCCTGCCACTTAAATAGACGCTCCAAGTGGAGGGTGGGTTTCAGTTTTCATTTCTTCTGCTTGTCCTCGGCACCTGGAGGTTTTCTGGCGCTCAGCAGGTGTTCAACCGGCATTTGACTAAATGAATGAAGAAATGAAGGAATCGCTGTGTGAACTAACACCAGGATAAACCATATTACAAACACCAGACATCTGTTGAGGAAACACAGCAAACTCTGTGTTAGGGTACCATGTTGTAGTCACCCCTACAGACTGTGTTGTGGTGAAGAGATTGCCTCTGGCCACCGCAAGTGTTTCCCTTAAAGGACTTGTTAAGATCCTGCGCTCAAATCTGTTTTGTTGTTAGCGTCGTGGAGTCTATTTTGATTCCTAGCAACTCTCTGCACAGCAGATCTGAACCCTGCCTGGTCTTTCTGCGTCATCCTCTCCCCTTCCGGCGCTCTATCAGACAAGGATCCGCTGCTACTCATAGGTTTTTCAGGGCCGATTTTTCCAGAAGTGGGTGTCCAGGTCCTTCTTGCTAGTCTGTCTAGTCTGGAAAACTGTCCACCGTGGGTGACCCTGCTGGTATTTGAAATCCCAGTCGCATAGCTTTCAGCATCGAAGCCACACTCAGTTGCCACAGTGTAACAACCGACAGACAGGTGCTGTGGGTCCCTGACCAGGAACAGCCAGGGCCCCAGCAGTGAGAGCGCTGAATCCTAACCACGGGACCACCAGGGCTGCCTTCAAATATGTTACACCTTTCATTTCACTGTTACTTATATATTTCTTTAGGATTTGAAAGCATTCTCATATTCAAGAGTCCTCTTTTAAAAAAGAAGTATAATCCCACCATCATGAGCCTCCAGAGATGATGTGACCGAAAGGACACAGCACCGCTTCTGCGGCATTAATACCAAAAAGGCACAACCGGAATCCAACCACAAGGAAACATCAGGCAAACGCAAACTGAGGGACATTCTCCAAAATAACTGGCCTGCATGTTTCAAAATACCAGGATCATGAAAGAGAAAGACTAAAGAACCCTTCCAGTTTAAAGAAAGCCAAAGGGCCTTGCCAACCCAGTATGAAGTATATTTCTGGACTGGGCCTGGCATAGGGGGAAAGGTTTCAGGAGTATTATTGGGATAATTTATGAAATTTAATATAGACTATAAACTTCATATGAATAACGATATTGTATCCATGTTAAATTTCCTGGTTTCGATCAGTGTACGGTGGTTATGGAAGAGAATGTTTTTTCTTAGTCAGCGCATATTGAAGTCTTTAGTGGTAAAGAGGCATGCTGTCTGCAATTACTCTCAAATGGTTCTGAACAAATATGTACATACACACATACAAATAAAGAGAGCAGCTGAACGACAAAACGAATAGGACAAATGCAGACTTCTCCTGGAGCTGGGTAAAGGGGAACTGGGGCTGTTTCTGCACTTGTGATATTATACCAAAGTAAAAATTTACCAAAAAGTAAATAAATACTTTCCTGCGGGGGTAATAACTAAACGTTTTCTCAGGTCATACTTTATAAGTTATTCAGTAGCTGATTGAGATCCAGGCCGGGGCCCAGTTTAGGCCTCATGTGGGGGTGAAGAAGGAGCAGGAACAAGAAAAGGAAAGATGAGGAGGAAGTGGAAGCCACTGAACTCAAACGTCACCCACGTCACAATTTTGCCTTGGACCCTGTGATCTTCTATAGAAAAAATTTAAGACACACAGACAGAAGTTAAAAAGTAAGAGGATATAAACACAGTTAGACAATCAGGCTATACAGAGAAATGGCCCTATGATTTTCTTAATTCTTATATATATTATGAGATTTAATGTATTAATACTTATGAAACCCTGAGGTCATTTGACAAAGCATACTGTAAGCTTACCTTACATGATTATCCCGAGGTAAGGAATTACCCGCCAATGAACATTTGTCTCTGACTTTTTCACCGCTGTATCATTAGTTGCTATTAGTTTAGTAAACATCAGCTATCGTTTTCACAACAGGCCCTGCTTCTGTGGCAGCCTTTGGTGATGTTGGGAACATGACCTATCTGGCTGTAGGATCATGCTGTTAGGTTTAGGGATTATTCTGTATGTTGTTCTGCTGACAGGAACCCTGACAACACAAGTCTTGATGTCTGAAGAGAATTAAGTGCAGGAAGAGCATCCAACTTGTGACAACACACCTTCCTTAAAACGGTCTGAGCCGCTGACACCCACGTGTCCACAGGAGGAATCAATCGTGGAGGAAACCTGGAGGGCAGCAGAGCGTCACGATGTTGGATAGCGCTGAGGCAGTGGAGGCCCACAACAGACAACAGGTGCCAAAAATAGCAGTCTGCAGGACGCTTCCGCCAGTGAACCCACAGGGAGCATCCCCAGGGAAGAAGGATTCAGCAGTAGCTCACCCCAGGCTGCAGGACAGGCACTCAACCTCGACAGTGGGCGGAAGCACGGCCCTGAGCCGGGGCAGGGGACGGGTGTGGCTTGTATCAGAGAAGCATGTGGCCTCCTTATATCATATTCTCCCATGTTATCACTCTTTGCCCCTTCCAGACGTATCAACGTGAAAGCCCGACACCCTAAAGATGAAAAAAAATTTATTTGTAACTGTCAGGAAAAGATTACATAACATGAAACACAATAGTCTATGAAATCAGCCACATAAATTGTGAAACCAGAGTCAAAGTTCTAGTCATTCTGTGCCAGTATTTTTTTTTCAAAGGCGTTTTTTTAAAGGTAGAAACTAAAAAACAGAAAAATTATGAGTGCAGTCATGTGGAAAGCCCCGTGTACACCATGTCAGATGGTCCAGACACTCCACTCCCAACCACTTTAGCCAGCCTTTGCATCTGTTTATGACTGTGTCTAGGAAATGAAAAGCAGATCGAAACATACCATACAGCCAACGTTTGTAGCAAACGTTCCTTCCCTCCAAGGTGTTAGATATTCCTTAATGCGGGACCAGGAAGACTAAATCATAATTACAGGTAGATGCACTATTATTTTATTCTCTC
The DNA here is from genome assembly GCF_041296235.1 of Equus asinus. Lineage (NCBI taxonomy): Eukaryota > Metazoa > Chordata > Mammalia > Perissodactyla > Equidae > Equus > Equus asinus. Next base: position 1,250,695 of record NC_091806.1, on the reverse strand, counting down.
GTGGGCCTAAAAGGTAGTGCCTCCCTGAGAGAACTCCAAGCCACATGACCCGGCTGAGGATGTGTTTAGCTGTGGGGACCTGGCTGTGAAGGAAGGCTTAGAAGGAACCAGAATGATATGGGTGAGCTGCTGGAGATTAGAGAGTGCCTGGTCAGGAAAAAAAGAAAGGAAGGAAGGAGGGAGAGCGGGAGGGCGGAAAGAAAGGACGGAAGGAAGGGAGGGAGGGAGGAAGAAATCAGAGAGAATAGAAAATAGTGATCAAGACTGGATCTCAACTCGGACATGCTAAGGACAGTACTACTTGCTCCAGCAAAGGCCCGGGGTGCTGGCTGCAGCAGGGATTAAATGGAGAGGAGGAGGAAGCAAAGACTGGCTACAAGAGACCTTTCCTCTTGGAAAAATGTCCGCTTTGAGCAACACTTGCCCAGGAAATAGCAGAACGGAACACTGCGTTTCATCATAACGAGTCCTCAGCAGCTGCAACCGGTTAGGAACATAAACTGTGAGTGCCCCAGGCATGCCCGGCCCTCAGGAATCTAACTGAAAACTGCTTCCTGACCAACCAACCACAGGTCCCGTTAAACCAGCACACAATCCTTAATTTGGAGCAGTTAACAACCCCTGACTTTTCCTGTTGACAAAACGACTCAGTGAATTTCTTCTCCAAGGTATGTTCCATTGTCTGGCAAGTTAAAAAAACAAACAAACAACTACTTAACTCTTTTTTAAGCATCAGGGATCTTTTTTTTAAAGAGGAACGTAAGCAAAAAAGATACATGGTGATGAAGATATGAGCTAAAGGTGACTCCAGCCCCCGAAAGCCAGTGAAACCAGGTGAAGTCTGGAAGGAACCAGCTAATGCTTCCTGCTCCCACGTGTGGGGGAAAGACAACTGAAGAGATGCAGGGGACAGGAAAGGTGAGAGGTGCGTGGTCCTGTGACTGCAGCTCCTAGAATCTTAGCCTCCCCTGCCTCTAGCCCAGAGCCTTTGATCTCCTCGTTACAGCGACAGTGGAAAAACTGGAAACCCCTTCCTTCCTGCTCGAGCTGTCAGCACTGTTCACCAGCAGCCCAGGTCCATGCTGCCCATGGCAGCAGCATATCCTGGCATCTCTTCTGGTAGACCCCTCACTATCACCATGGCAACTGCCACCTCCTCTCATTTGGTTGCCATGGCCTCCACAATCTTTTGCTGCCCGACTCAGCTACCTCTCCTGATCACCACTGATGTGCCCACCACATGGGGAGACCAACCATCCCAGTTTTGCCTGGGACTGAGGAGTTCCCTGGGATGCGGGACTTTCAGGGCTAAAATGGGAAAGTCCCGGGCAAACCTGCTTCGTTCACAGGCCGCCACTCGCCGGTCTCACTTGAGGCAGCTGGTCTCACAGGCCACACGTTTTATGCTCAAGGGATCTGGCTGAGCAAAAAGAAGCAAGAACTAGTAATGTAAATATAAAACAAACCTTCAAAATGGTGGTCTGACCAAGAGGCTGCTGACAATGATGGCTAGCGGAAGGGGTACTCTCAGGTCATAAAGCCGGCTAAACATCTCAGAGTCCCCATGGGTTCTCAGGGTTAACTCCTTGCCTCATGGCTTTGAACACTCAGTGCTGGGTAGGAGGAATTTCTAAACATTTTGGTAGGTTCTCTTTTCTAACCGAGAGATTCTTCGTTATGGAACTTGTGCCAGATGTCTTCATCAGGAGAACCAGATGAACTGGTGCCCTCTGTTCCCCATAATGTTGATAGGTTCTTTTTCATAACACAATTCATTTAATCCTCCCAAGTATCCTGGGAGGGGGCAGGTGATATATCTGAGTCTCCACGAAGATTAGGTGATTGCCCAACTGGTGAGTGGGGCCCAAGATTCTAAGCCAGTCTAAGTCCCCCTGACACCACAGCCTGTCCCTTTCCCTGTTTGAGAACCTCGTCATAGTTTCACCCCAGACTATTCCCTCCACGTAAGTGGCAGGCGATCTCCTTTCACTAGTGCCTCCCTTCTCTAGCATAAGGAAGGAATCAGAAGAGAGAGAACTATTCTATTTCTTCTGGGTTGGACACTTCGTCTTTTTTTTTTTCATTTATTTGCAGTATTTTTGTCTTGTAACCTTGAGTAAAATCTCAGTAAGAAATAGAGCATCTTTAGTTGAAATCGGCCCATGTGAAAGCAGACTGAAGAAGACACAGCTCTGTCTCTGAGAGTCCTTTACTCCTCACAGCACGCGATGGAACACGGCGGCAGAACCCAAGCTCAACTGAGGCCGAAGGTCGGGCAAAGCATCATTCTGTCTTTAGGAGAGAGAAATTCTCAGGCTGGATTGTAGAGTTGAAGATTGACTAATGTTTGGTTACTTGACCTTAGAGTTAAGCAAATGGAAATAGGTTGAAAACTTATTTTTTTAAGAGATGTGTATTTCCAGAGAAACTCAAGCCTGGTGAACCATAAGAGCTTGCAATTTCTTAGCCATTAAGGCAATCCACAGACTATGAAACCCATGAGATGTAAAATGGTCATGTAATTGATACAGCCCCATGAGAGCTTCGTCTCCAAAGCCCTTTTTAGATATGGCCACATTTGTCAATGGACAAGGGGTATCCTCCAGGAAATACACCATTGGTGACCAGATTGGCTGACCAAGGAGCTCATACTTCTGGCAAGAAAAAGGAATTTTGTTATTCCTGCCCATTAAGATATATGTGCTATGGAACAGTGGCCACTGTGCAATGTTTCCATTATTGCCTTATTCTGAATGAGTTTAAACTGTTTTTATTGTAGTTATTCTTGCCTTTTCTACCATTCTGTGCTGGGGTTTTGGGGTGACCAAACATCGTTTAGCCGCAATCCATTCAACCATGTGGAGCTATATCCAGATCTAACTGAGAGAACTGAACACCATCCAGGGCTCCTTATGTCAAAATTGGATCAAGCAACTTGATAATGCCTTGGATGGTCTCCTTTTAGGAGAGAGGTGGAGCTGGACAACAGGAACCAAAAGCATCCCACGCATAGCAGAGAATCATATCCAGTCTCACAGTGTGAAACGGGAGCTGGGGCAGGGCTTGCCCACAGCCAAACAGGTGTAAACTGTGTGTACATGGTGGCTGGAGGAGACCGCTAGTGCCACGTGGGCAGGAGCTGGCAAGCTCCCTGCTGGCCCAATGACTGGGTCTGTTGTCGCCAATTTCACTGCGGGCCAGGAGCCCTGAACTCACAATTGCACACCTAGTTCTGGATTGCAGGTCTTGAGACTAGTGGAAGGCAGCTTCAAAGATGCTGAGCAGGATATCCTTAGCACAGAGAAAAGGAAAGAAGAAACTTCCACTCAAGATAAATATGCGAATAAAAATTTCAGAGCAACTAATGAGAAGGAACAGAAAGATCCACCTAACAAATCCAGTAATAGAGAAATTAATTCCCTGCTCATAAAATGCAATTGGCAAACCGCTCTCAAATTACTTCAAAATAAGTACGTTTTAGAAATTCAAAAAAGTAACTGAAGCAATAGCAGATTTTAAAAAGACAAGAAAATACAAGAAAAAGGCAAACTAAATTAAGAACCAATGGGCATGGGAAAGAACTGGTTAGAAACACTGAAGATGAAAAAAAACAGCCTTGGAAATAGAGACATAGAGTGAATTGGATGCACAGACAGTCCTCGCTTCGCAGAGTATGGCGTTCACCACAATGTATGCACATCAACACTGTGTCCGCACATCGTATGGCTCCTTGGTTACTGAGGACACAGTGCTGATGTGCACAGGCTCCTGTGAACATGGTACCAGGCAAAGCAAGGATGGCCTGTACTCCAGGCTGTTCAAAATCAAAGAGTATTAGTGAATGTTGGAAGCTAGTGCAAGAATTCACTGATAATACAGCACAGACTGATAAAGATATTAAAATATGAATGGAAAACTAACAGAAATGAAGTCTAGATTAAAGGGCTCTAATTTATGAAGCTCTCCAGAAGAAAAGGATAGAATAGAGAGAATGGTGAAGGATCAAGAGTTGAAGAAATACGCTCGCTTTCAAATTTTAAAAACAGTGAATGTTAAGTGATGAGGAGGAAGTTGCAAACAGCAACAAATAAAGCCTGTGAGAGGGACTTCAGCTGGGCCACTCGGACAACTCCACGTGTGCTCCCTCAAATGCAGGGACACGAGCACAGATGCCTGACTCGCAGACGGGAATGGACCCAAGGCAGCAGCGAAGAGGCTGAGTCCGGGAAGTGGCGTCCTCACCTCCAGCCACGGAGCAGAGGCGCAGGAATGCTTGAGACTGGGAACGGAATTGCCTTTCTATTCTCTCTACTGAAAGTTATGACATTTTTGGTATATACAGAGGCAATCAAAGAGTACGTAGTCAAAAATGTAGAAAAATAGTATTTTAGAGATCCGTCAGGCTGTTAATAAAATATTATGCTATCATTCAGGATTTTGTGATGTGTATAGTGCTTGGATTATCCAAGTTTGTAAGCTGTGATTTCTTTTACCATTGTAAATAAAGATTTATTTTTATGCATAGTTTTGTGTGTTTTTCCTTAAAGAGGAGCTGCAAATTGGATAAGCTTTGGATCCCACAAAATCTAGATCCACTCCTCCCAGGCTCGCCCCCTGCCTGCCACAGCTCATCGGGGGCAGCTGTTTCCTACAACCACAGGGCCAACTGGTTCCAGACCACTCTCTTTCTTTGCCCCTCCAGACCCTGGGGTGGCGAAACCTGCCTGACAACCACAGGCGTTCTGCCTCTGTTGGTTTCCGTCACCCTCTCACCCTTTTCGTTTAGTCCCTTCATGGAAATTTCTCACTGGTCCCTTCAGAGTGTGCTGCTTTCTGCTGGAATTCTGACCGACTTGTAAAAGGCAAAATAATGTGATGCATTGTAAAGGACACTTTCTGGAGATATTACAGCCCTGTATCGCTCAATGCTTGTGTCCAGCCAGCATGGAGTAAGGCCGTAGTTTTCAAAGTTTTGATCTTAGAACCGATTCGCACTCCTAAAAACTGAAAGACTTCAAAAATTAAATGGAGGACACCAAAGAGCTTTGTTTTATTAACGCTGGAATTCTACGTATGTGTATACACTTATACACACCAATAGAGTTAGAAATTACAACTGAGACATTTTAAATAATATTTATTTATTTCAAAATGAAAATAATAGGCCCAATGTGTGTCAACATAAATGATATGTTGTTATGAAAAGTACCTATATTTTCAAAAACATTAATGAGAACAATGGCATAGTTTTACATTTTTGTCCCAAGAAAAACTGCTGAGTGGCTTTTCCCTCCAGCTCGAGTGCCCTGCTGGGCCCCCGGGGAGACTGTGCACACCTCCATTTCCCCAGATTGGACCTGAGGGAGCTGCACTTCCTCGCCTCGGTCCGTTCTCCATGACAGATCAGTTCTGTGTCTGTCCCGCTCTCCCCACAGATAGTGGCCTCAAGGCCAAATCTACCCATCTCACCAACACCCGGATCTTCAGGGAGGACCGTCTACACGAGCTGAGTGGTGGACCTCTACTTAAAACTCATCGCAATTGTCTAATGTGTGGGCACCAAGACATCGTGGAGAATTCTCACTTTTTTTTTTTTACTTTAAAACCTGCTAATTTGTTATGCTAAATGCTAAAGGGTAGGGATAGTTCCAGATAATTATACTTCCAGTTATTTCTTAAAGAAAAAAAATGAAATCTTTCGAGGAGAAATTTCTTAATCTCACCAAAAGCTTTCTTCAAAAGAATCAAAATGGAAATTAATTTGCTCATGTTTATAAAAGCCACATATGCTCATTTCAAGTGCTTTAGAAAACAGAGATAATCATATAAACTTAACCAAAAAAAACCCCAAATCCCAGCATCCCAAGATAATCACTGTTAATATTTTTATCAATTTGACGTGTGTCCGTCTAGTTTTATCTATGCGTACATATGCACTTGGATACAGAACGCTTTAAATGAAAAGCCTTCGATGTCTGACGTCACAGGAGACGACTGGGTGCTCCTGCCTGCCTTGGCATTCCATCTGTTGCGATATCACATCATGTAACTTTTGGAAAACTCTACTGTATCCTCGTGGAAGGCTGAGAGTGCAAAAACCAAATAACATCTTGGGGTTACTAAGATAATTTTGACCTCATTCACCCCCCGCAAGGGCCTTGGGAGCCCACAGGGTCTTCTGGACCACACTTTGAGAATCACTGGTGTAGAGAAAGGGACACTGATTTGGGAGTCAAGCTCCTTGGGTTTTAGTCTTTTCTGCCATCTCCCAGTAATGTGGTCTGGAGGAAATTATTTAACTTTTTAAAATCAATTTCCACATCTACTAAGTAAAGCATCCAAACAGAAGAACTGAGAATATTACTAATACTAAAATTCTTAAATTTGTAATTTAATGTTTACTAACAGAAATAGTAGCTGTTCGAGTCACTTTGGAAGTTAGCATAGTTCATCTGAATGCCAATGCAAGTCAAGTGCCATGGTGTCGAACCTCACTTCTGAAGGCAGGTATCAGAAAAATAAAGAAGAAAAATGATAGTATATCTAATTATGACTTATTTTGTTGAGAAATTAACATGCATCTTGGAACTCTCAACCTTAACCTTGCCAAACATCATCTAAGACAGAATATGGTTATGATGAGGCACGGTAAAGCTTCCTTGGAAAATTACAACAATGGTTCCCAACTTTCCATTAGCTAGGAACTTAAAGGAATTGCAAACATGTGCCCAACCTCAAAGATACTTGGCGTGAATGTTTTGAGCTCTAAAAAAGAAAAGCAATTTTGGACAAAACAAGATTATTAAATACTGAGGGTAGAAGTTCTCATATTTTACGAACTGTGTTTAGAAATAACAATCTTCTCTGCTACTTACTGGCTGGGTTGGACCAAGGGCATGGATGGCTTTTGTAACTCTCCCCACCCTTCCTGGGACATGTCTGGCCCATCGGACAGCCTTGTTATGGAACATCCAGTTAAACTGGATTCCTGGGAACTGAGCTGAGGTCACACTTTGTCAATTTGAGAGCATCGTGCTGTAACATCACAGCCTCTGCCTTTCCTTAATTTTTCCTGGGGCTTAATCTTATAACTGGACCCACAGAAAACTGCCACTGGCACATGGGAGTGGTAATGGTGGTAGACGCTAAGGTGGGGGGGGGGGGAGGAAGAGTGTCAGGATCCCTGGAGAAGTCAGTTATCGTTAGGTAGGGGAGTATCAATAAAATAGACATCTGTTCCATTGAGAAAAAAACTTTGTTCAACTTATTGGGCTTTCAGTATAAGTCATGCTCTTCGGATATGTCATAAAATGATCCAACCTGTAGCAGGAAAGCTGGAGTATTGGAATCCTCACCCCTGACGTCAATGGAAGCTCTCATTGCAGAATTTAGTTCCCTTTGTTGTTTCCCCAAGTGTGCACTGATTATTAGCTTTTAGATTCATAGCTTAAAATCTGTTGGTAGAACCAGCTCTGAATTGGAAATCAAATTCTGCTGGCTAATCAGTCCTCAGTTCAACATTCAACAGGTTTTTATTGAGTACCTACATGTGCAGGCACTGGGGTTCAACAGTTAATAGTCGTGATCCCTGCCCTACAGACATGATAGTCTAGTCTGTCTCCAGTTAACAGTATCACAGTTTCAGGAATTAGTTAATCAACTGCTCCCAAAGGACAATTGGCTGAGCTGGAAGGAAGCATACAACCCCCTCAAGTTATCAATTTAAAAATAAAGGGTTGGGACCGGCCCCGTGGACGAGTGGTTAAGTTCATGCACTCTGCTTTGGTGGCCCAGGGTTTGCCAGTTCAGATCCTGGGCATGGACATGTACACCGCTCATCAGGCCATGCTGTGGCGGCGTGCCACATAGAAGAACTGGAATGACCTACAACTAGGATATACAGCTATGTGCTGGGGCTTTGGGGAGGAAAAAAGAGGAAGATTGGCAACAGATGTTAGCTCAGGGCCGATTTTCCTCACACACTAAATAAATAAATAAATAAAAATAAGAGGTTAATATCAAAATATATAAGGAACTCCTACAAATCAATAGCAAAAAAACAAATAACCCAATTTAAAAATGGGCAAAGGACCTGACCAGACATTTTTTCCAAAGAAGACATACAAATAGCCAACAGGTATAGGATCCATATCACTAATCAGCAGGGAAATGAAAATCAAAACCAGGAGATATCACTTTACACCTTTTAGGGTGGCTATTCTCAAAAAGACAGGAGCATTAAGTGTTGGTGAGAGTGTGGCAAGAGGGAACCATTGCACACCATTGGTGGGATGTAAATTGGTATAGCCGTTATGGAAAACACTATGAAGGGTCTTCAGGTTATTAAAAACAGAACTCCCGTATTATCCAGCAATCCAATTTCTATGTATATATCCACAGGAAACGACATCAGTATCTTCATCTGCAACCCCAAGTTCACTGCAGCAATATTCACAGTAGCCAAGATATGGAAATAACCTAAGAGTCTGTCAACAGATGAGTGAATAAAGAAAATGTGGTGTGTGTGTACAATGGAATATTATTCAGCTATAAAAGAATAAGAAAATCCTGCCATTTGCAACAACATGGATGAAGCTGACGGACATTATGCTAAGTGAAATAAGCCAGACACAGAAAGACAAATGCTGTATGATCTCACTTATATGTGGAATCTAAAAAAGTTGAACTCATAGAATCAGAGAATGTGGAGGGGTTTCCAGGGCTGGGTGGGTGGGGTAGATGAGGAGACGTTGGTGAAAGGGTAAAAACTTTCGGGGTACAAACATTTGGTCCAGGCCAAAATGTCCTTTACATCTGGTTACATTTGGTCTTGTGCAAAACATCCGTGCATAATTCGGGTGCATGCCAAAAGGGCTTGGATATTTGGTCCTGTCCAAAACTGTTTGGTGTAGACCAAACATGCTTGTGGATCTTTTGAGCAGGACCACATATCCAGGGCCTTTTGGTGTGGACCAGATGTCTGCTAATCCCACAATCACGACTCTATGTACACAGAAAAGCTCAGTAACAAATATTCTTTTCATCACAAGGCCATTGGAAGTCCTGATTATCCAAGTTTAGAACATACCTGCTTTTAATAGCCATCAGATTTCCTTTCTTATTGGCTAAATTCCGTGGCTATTAGAGCTCAAGATCAGCAGGTTGAATCGGGACAGCACCTGGTATAAAGAGCCTTGGCCCAAGAGTCAGAGCCCCCTGGGTTTTTGCCTCAACCCTAGACTCTAACAAGCTGTGTGCCTTGAGGAAGCCAGTAAACCTCTCTGTGACTCATCTTTAGATTAACATTACTACAAGGCTTCAGCACAAACATTCTGCGGTGTCTATGAATATATCATTATTATAGTTCTCAAAGTACTGCTGCTGATGGTATCATTTCCTGTCACCAGAAGAAGTGACACATATCACAGCTTCAAAGAGGAGACATAGATCAAATCTCATTTTTACTGGTGAGAATATTGAGGCTACAATTTGGAGGGACTCTGTGTCAGTTAAGGCTCACATAAGCGGAAAGGGGGGATTTATGGATCTGGAACTAGAAAGTCCGTGGACAGGCAAGAGTTCCGGTGAGGCTCCTTCCGGGTTCGAATTCAGTGACAAGGAACTTGGGGGACTTCTCAGTCACTCCCGCTGCAGTCTAGGATCTTGCTTTAATTTCCCAAGAATCCCAGGAGGTATATTTTATTACTCCTCTTTGTTAAATACAAGTACCTATTTCAAGGAGTTGTGAATTGAAAAAAAAAAAAAAACAGGCATAAAAGAAGCATTCAGTGCAATGCCTGGCATGGAGTAAGGGCAATAACTGTTAGCTATCACATGTATTTACATGTTACGTATTTTTTTTACATATATCACATATATTTTATTATCTACACTGGTGGGTTTTAAATTTTGTTACAAGGAAACAAAAAGTTTCGGCGAGTTTCACAATGAAATATTTGCCAATAATAATGAGACTTACTAAATGAGGAGTCCACTTACTGACTTCTTAAAATGTATTTTAGGTATTTGCATGTTCCATGGAAACAACTTTGCTTGAAAAATGGGTTTCATGGCTAAAAATAGATTAAAAGACCACTGATATATTTCAATCCATTAATTTTACTGATGATAAAACTGAAGCACAGAGAACTGAAATTCTTAAATTCTCTGCTTTAAATATTTTTAATACATCTGTTAGGACATACTTGGTTGCAAATAACAGAAAATCCAAATTAACTGGCTTAAATAACGAAGGGAAATGGTGAGTCACATAACCGACAGGCAGGCTCATAGGTAGGGCCTGTCTCAGGGTAGCTTGATTCCACAGCCCAGTGACACCATCACTGCCTGTCTGTCCTATCCGCCTTCTCCTGTCGCTTTTATCTCGTCCCGGCTTCCCTCATGGAGGCAGAATGGCTGCAGCTGTTCCAGCTTGAAGACCAGCCCAGAGAGAGTGTCTGAGCGCCAGCGCTCCACGTGAGAATTCTGACATTCACCCTGGTTAGACCAGTTGGGGTCATGTGTCTACCCCCAACCCAATTCCTGTGTCCCGGGACTGAATATGCCATTCAGGGTGCACCCTTGAAATTGAGTGGGATGTTGCCCACCTTCCTCCAAAGCACACGGGCTCTCTGTCGGTGGGCGACATGCTCAGTGAAAACCCTGGATACCATCAGGGAGAGAGGAAGAGGGTATGAGTGCTTCAGAGGCAGCCACCAGATGTGCCCTAAACCATGCGACCTCCCTTCTCTTATGAAGGCCTCGGCCCTGATCAGCGAGCTCAGACATCCACAGGCATAAAAACCTCCCAGGTGACTCTTTAAAATTTGCCAATTTGAAGCCCCCCATGCTAAGCAGGTTACATTTTATAATAAGCACGACAGATGACGCTGGTGTATGTGGTCTGCAGACCATGCAGAGAAACATCAGACAAAATCAGGGCTACTCGAAGTGAGGGCCACGGACACGTGCCAGTTCATGCATGTTTGTTGCTGCTCTGTGATGGGGTGAGGAGGCTGCCCCAGAACACAAATCAGCCGTGACACTCAACACACTACCTCAGCTAATTTTCTTTTGAGTACCTATTATGCGCCAGGAACAGTTCTTGGCACCCGTGGCACATCAGTAAAAGCAGTACAAAAAAAAGAAGAAGAAGAAAGAAAAGAAAAGAAACAAAAAATTATACCCTCCCAAAGTTTGTTCCAGCAAACCTAAACTAACTCAGTTTCCCATCATTCTGGGTCTAGAGACGAGCAGAAACAATGAGTTGGAGACAGGAAATACAGCAGAACAACGTGTAATCCAAATATATAGTCCGGTTTAGCTGGAACACGGCTCTTTTTTTTAGATAAGATTTTCTTGATGGAAGAAGCCATGCATTGATCATTGGGTGGCAGTAGTTTCATTCTCCACTTACGGTGGTTATCAGAGGGCAGCATCCCTGCAGATGCTGAAACCAAGGAATACAGAAGGTGGGTCACAGGGACAGAGGGATCCAATCCACGGGAGTCTACAAGGCACTAGACGCTGTGAAATCCAGCCCTTCAACCAGCAGCATGGAAAGAGTGAGGGCAGGAACACTGACGCGGCCCCAGGGACCCTCTATGCTCATCACTGCTGCCATCCAGATAATGCTCCAGCTTCCTGAATGTCAAGCTCTGGGATTAGGTGGCTGATCTACAGGGACCTAATTCGGAAATGGCCCCACGCCAGTGAAGAAGGGCTGGGCAACAGGGCAAGCTGGTGCTAATCCTGGTTTAACTTAGCTTCCATGTTGACACACATCCCCTGTGACAAATCGTAAATCCTTCCACTTGTGTATTCCTCTGGGGTATGTTAAATTGTAAAACGTCATTCAGGGATAGTACGTCAAAAGTTCTGTTGGAATGAGATAAAGGGTCTTAAATTTAGAAAATTAGATTTACCAATTTCAATATCCTTGTATTTTGGAGTTAGATGATTAGAGAAGTAGTGTTGAGTAATATAAAAAAAGAAGATCCTGAAGATGAATGCTGTAGATTTGAGCTCCAGTCCCAGTGCTGTCCCTTCCGCAGTGTCGCTTGGGCATCAGTTTATAAATATGGGTAACATTTGTACCTACTTCTTAGAATTGCTGTGAGCTATAGGAGTAATTCTTCTAAAGCACTTAGCACAATGCCTAGCACTTAAACCAAACTAAACTACATAAACCAAATAAAATCCACAAATTAAGACTGGCCTGTAATACTTGTAGCAGGGGTACTGGTGTAGTAAAGACTGAGGTTAGGGGCCGGCACCGTGGCCGAGTGGTTAAGTTCGCATGCTCTGCTGTAGCAGCCCAGGGTTTTGCTGGTTCGGATCCTGGGCGTAGACACGGCACCGTTCGTCAGGCCACATTGACGCGGCATCCCACATGCCACAACTAGAGGGACCTGGAACTAAGATATACAACTATGTACCAGGGGGGATTTGGGGAGATAAATCAGAAAAAAGAAAAAAAGATTGGCAACAGTTGTTAGCTCAAGTGCCAATCTTTAAAAAAAAAAAGATTTAGGTTAGTGTAGGAAACACCATTTTGTGTTAATTCTGGTAAGCATACTCCAGTTTTTCTCTGAGAAATCACCTACATCCTCCTCTCCACCCCCATCCACGTGCTTCAAGATGAGTTGACGCCACCCCAGCTTCAGGGCTGGACGCGTGAATAAGACGTAATCAATCAGGTCACATGTTCCACTGGAAGAGCGACGGCTCTAGGGGTGGAAACATGACCCACTCACAGTCAGTGGTGTATAATGACAGTTTTGTTGGGAAAGCGGAGAGAAAGAAGCCTAACCTCATTCTCTTGAATTGAAGCTTGAAGAAGGTGTCCCATGGCTTTTTACAGTCGTCTTTCCCCAGGTGGGGGGAGAGGGAACCAAGACAGAAAAGCAGAGCACAATGACAGAGAGAAACAGAGTCCTGATAACATATTTGATGCCTAAATCCACCTGTGCTGAAGATATGGTTAAATGAGACAATGGGTTCCATTCTGGGCTTATATTACTTTTGTTATCAAAAGGCCCTGTACTAATATACTCAGAGATGCATGTTTTAAGATATTTATATTTGAAAATAGGCCTGAAAAATCCCCAAATCACTTCCTGAGGGTCGCATATAAATAAATGGGAGATAAAAGCATATGATCATTTCAATAGATGAAAAAAAGGACTTGAGAAAATTCAATACCCATTGATGATTTTTAAAAAAAGAAATCTTAACCTAGGATTAGGAGGAATTTTCCTTAATCTAATGAAGAGCATCTGGAAAAATAAACACCCAGCAAATAGTCAGCTAAGTGAATCATTGACCTCTTTCCCGTGGAGGCTGGAAACAAGACAAAGATAGCTCCTACCACAACCAGTGCTGAACTTTGTTGGGTATGCTGGGCCCTGAATGGTGCAATAAAGCAAGAAAAAGAAATAAATGAACTAGCAGTTGTAAAAGAAAAAAGAAAATGTCATTTGCGTATTATATAATAACGACAGAAAATTTGACAGAATCTATTTATACATTATTAAGGCACTAGGAGATTTTAGCAAGGTTGCTAGGATACCAAGTCAATAAAGAAAAATCAATGGCATTTCTATACCAAAAACAATTAGAGATAAAATTTGAAAAATGATACAATAAACAATAGCATCAATAGTATTAAATACCTAGAAATAAATTATTTTTAAAAGGTACAAGACCTCTACAGGGAAAATTATAAAATGATGTTGAGATATAGTAAAGAAGATCTGATTAAATGGGAAGATATACCACATTCATTAACTCAAAGACTCAGCAGAGTTTAGGGGTTTTGTTTTGTGTTGTTTTGTTTTATTTTAGAACTTGACAAGCTGATTTTAAAACACGTACGGTCATGCAAAGGGCCAAAAATAACCAAGACAGTCTTGAATAAGTAGAAAAATGTCATAGAATTTGTTCTCACAGATATCAAGATGCATAGATATCAGAGCTACAGTAATTAAAACAGTATGGAATCAGGGCCAGCCCAGTGATGTAGTGGTTAAGCTCACATGCTCCACTTTAGCGTCCCAGCGTTTGTGGGTTCGGATCCCAGGCATGGACCTACACACCACTCATCAAGCCATGCTGTGGTGGCATCCCACATACAAAATAGAGGAAGATTGGCATGGATGTTCAGGGACAATCTTCCTCAAGGAAAAAGAGGAAGATTGGCAACAGACATCACCTCAGGGCCAATCTTCCTCACACACACAAAAACAACCCCATATGGAACTGACAGTAACAGACAAGGAAATCAATGAATAAGAAACAACATCCTGGAAAAGGCCCCACACATATCTGGAACTTGATTTAGACAGGAGTGGCAGTACAGGGCATGGGGAAAAGATAGTATTCTTAATGACAATGAGACAGTTGATTATATCTTTGGGAAAAATGAAATGGGACCTGAAAGGGTGCTGACTCATTGGTAAGCAGGAAAATGCAATTTAAAAGTCACAAGGAGATACTACTACACTCTCATTGGAATGGCTGAAAGGTAAACGTTGGAAATACCAAGTGTTGACGAGAGTGTGAAGCAACAGCTATGCTCATGTCTCATGTAGTGCTGATGGGAATGTAAATTGGTTCAATCTGTTTGGAAAACAGACTGGCATGATCATTACTCTGGAAGAAATGCACAGCCTGTGACCCAGCAATGAGTCCACTCCAGGTGCACAGCCTACAGGGCAATGGGTTTTTTTTGAGTGTAGTATCTTCATATAACGGAATACTACATAGAAATTAAAATGAACAACCACTATCTACATACAACATGAGTGGATGTTCAAAACAGCCAGGAGTCAAGACAACAAAAATCCATACTGTAAAGTTATATTTTAAAGTCGAAAATAGGCAAAACTTAACACATATTGTTTAGGGTGCTCACAATGGCAGTAAAAGTATGAAGAAAAACAAGGATGCGATTACTCTAAAAGCAAGGAAGGCAGGAAGAAGCAGCAGGATGGAGAAGGGGAGGTCTGGGGATGGTCAGTATTCCGTCATCGCTGTCCATTACGACTGCTGTAGGGGGCGATTTTCTATATGTGAGCCGGCCAATACTGTAGCCATTTGCCCTATGTTGGGATTCAGCGCTTGACATGTGGCTAGTGTGACTGAAGAGCTGAGCTTTAATTTTATTTCATTTTAGTTAATTAAAATTTAAATTTAAATAGCCACCTGCAACCAGCAGCTACTGTACTGAACAGTGTAATATCTAGTTTGTATCAATCAAGGTTTCAATGGGAAACAGAGGGCTTACTCAAATCAGGAGGGTTCATTTATATGACAATAATTACAAAGGTACAGGTGTGGGAGAGCCAAAAGAGATGGTTTTGCAACCTGGGGCTAGCGGCAGCCAATGTCATTACACCCCTAGGCCTGAAGGGACAAGGGGAAGGTGAGGTCCCTGGAATCAGAAGAACAGAAAATTAAGTAGATTCTAGCCACCTTAAAAGGTGTGGAAAGACACAGCCAGCCTGAGATGAGCTCACAGTAAGAGCGAAGGGAACAGGGGCCTGACCGCATTCTCCTTCCTCCCTCAGACCTCCTGCAGGAGCTGACCGTCAGCCAGACCCTAGAGAGTCAGAAGGCAGAGCTGCTCACAGGTCCAGCCAACGCAGGTGGAGAGTGGATCCAGGGCTCAAACAGAAGATATCCAGCACATAATTGACCTGAGGGTTTGTTTCATTACCATTTATTACACCACACCTTTATATGTTATTCTTTCTTTCCATATGAGATCGTGGTTTACAAAAAAAAAAAAAAAATACAGAGGAAGGAAAGAAAGGAGGGAGGAAGGTATAGATTAAGGCAGTGAAAGAAAAGAGGAAAGATAAAGAGGAAGATGAACAAGAGAGAGAGAAAAATCACACCTGACCAGCTGTCTCCTGCATTCTGTACTGGTAAGAATCTGATGGATTTATCAAAAACTGAAAAACAGTAACCAAAAATCAGAATCAACTGAAATTATCAAAGATTTTTATTGCCAGTAAAACAATAGATTTTTTTTCTGACATTTATATAGTACTTACTATGTCCCGATTACTTTTCTAAGCACAGGCTTATCATAAGTGATTTAATCCTCATATCAGCCCTTTGAGATAGGTACCATTTTCATTCTTTGTTCAAATATATACGCTTTTTTACTGTTTTATCTTGAAGTCTCCTTTGTCTGATGTAAGTATTGTGACATCTGCTTTCTTTTGTTTGCCGTTAGCTTGGAGTATCATCTTCCATCCCTTCACTCTGAGCCTGTGTTTCTCGTTGGAACTGAAGTGTGTTTCCTGGAGGCAGCATATTGTTGAGTCTTGTTCTTTAATCCATCCTGCCGCTCTGCGTCATTTTATTGGAAAATTCAGTCCATTTATGTTTAGGGTGATTATCAATATATGAGGGCTTAAGACTGCCATTTGATCACTGACTTTCTGGTTCTCCTGCCTTTCCTTTGTTTCTTGTCCTGTGTGTTTTGGTCTATCAATTGAGCTATGTAGTTTTTTGTGTTGTGTTTCTTTGTTTTCTCCTTATGCATTATTTGTGTCTCTGTTCTGCTTTTTTGTTTAGTGGCTACTATGCGGTCTGTATTCAAAATCTCCTAGATAAGACAGTCCATCTTCTGATGGCCTCTAATTTCCTTAGACTAAGCCAGTTCAGCCCCTTTCCTCTTCCCCTCCCATGTTGTTTTTATCCCATCTTATTCCATCTTGAATTGTGAGTTTCTGAATAAAATGACAAAATTATGCTTGTTTTTGGTGTTTTTCTTCCCTTTATCTTTAATGCTATTCTTGATTATTTGCTAACCTGTTCTGATCTATAGTTACAATTTTCTGATTTTGTCTACCTATTTATCTCCTTACTCCATGCTTTGTAACCCCTTTCTCCCTTTTTTTTCAGGTATGAGGGCCTTCTTGAGGATTTCTTATGGGGGGTCTCATGGCTACGAACTCCGTTAGCTTTTGTTTATCTGGGAAAGTTTTTATTTCATCGTATCTGAAGGATATTTTCACTGGATAGAGTATTCTTGCCTGAAAGTTTTAGTCCTTCAAAGATTTGATTATGTCATTCCAGTCTCTCCTAGTCTGTAAGGTTTCTGCAGAGAAATCCACTGAAAGTCTGATAGGGGTTCCTTTGTAGGTTATTTTCTTCTGTCTTGGTGCCCTTAGTATTTTTTCTTTGTCCTTTACTTTTGCCATTTTCACTGCCATATGCCTTGCAGTAGGTCGTTTTATGTTGACATATTTAGGAGATCTGATAGCCTCTTCCACATGGATTTCCATCTCCTTCCCTAGGTTTGGGAAGTTCTCTGCTATTATTTCTTTGAACATGCTTTCTGCTGCATTCTCTTTCTCTCTTCTTCTTCTTGAATACTTATAATTCTTATGTTTCATTTCCTAATTGAGTCTGATATTTCTCAGAGACTTTCTTCATTTCTTTTTAGTCTTAGTTTTCTCTCCTCCTCCTCTGACACATTTCAATGTGTCTATCCATGATTATGCTGATTCATTCCTCTATGGTGTCCACTTGAGCATTCAGGGAATCTGTATTTCGTTTTATCTCTTCCATTGTGTCTTTCATCTCTAATATTTCTGATTGATTCTTCTTTATCGTTTCAATCTCTTTTATGAAGTAGCCCCTGAACTCATTGAATTGTTCTCTACATTCTCTTTTAACTTGGTGAGTTTTTTGATGATAGCTATTTTGAATTCTCTGTCATTTAGATTTCATATTTCTGTGTCCTCAGGACTGATTTCTGGGTACTTGTCATTTTCTCTCTGGTCTGGAGATTTAATATAATTTTTGATACTGCTGGAGGGTGTGGCTCTGTTTTTGCACATCGTGGTATTATTTGGTCACAGTTACCACCTGTTGCTACGGGGTGGGGGTCAAGAGCTGCATATTCTGAGACTTCTGCATTCCACGGAGATGCCGGGTGCTGGAGCCAGGTTGCGGGGGGGAGGAGGAGGGGTGTTTCTTCTGTGTGCTCTCGGGGTTTTCTCGGTCTGCCCTTGCTATCTGCTCTCTGGGGTGTTGGCCGATGAGGTTCCCTCCCCACCCCCACATTATCTTTCACTTCAGTAGTGACTTTCCCCTAGGCAGTGAGGCCCCTCAGGGGTCTTTGATGTTCCCGCAAAAGAACATCCCCTGCCCTGTTCCCTGTTCCACCTCCTCCGAGGGGGGCTCCAGCCTCTCCATCCTCTGTTGTATGGCTGTGTGGGTCTCTCAGACATCTTTGTGTCATGTTTGGATGTCCTGTGTTGGAGTGTGAATGTCTTTTTCGTTGTTTGGTGGAGGGGAGAGATTACTGGGAAAGCTCACACTGCCATGATGCTGACATCACTCTAGACTCTGAAAGAATAGAATTTTTAATGCTATATATTGCATTTCTTAACCCATGATGAACCTTGGACAGTAGCCTCTACTTTTTAATCTGAATATCTTTCTTTTTAAAGTAGCCAGAAATTAAATAAAGATACACAACATGCTCAGAAATGCTGTGAACAAACACTGCTATTGAGTGGACTTTGGCTTTGTTTGCCTTCCTATTGTATTGGAACTGCCCTTCAAGGTTCTGGGTAAAACAAGAGCCATGAACTCAAACTGTGGTTTGTTTTTAAAGATGTGTGTATTGGTTAGGAATGCTTTGGCTGACAGTGAAAGGCACCTGGGTAACAGTGGTTTAACAAACATGGATTATTTTTCACACATTAAAAAACAAACCCAGACATGGGCAGCTGCTGGTGTGGTTTCAGTGACTCAATAACTTCTGGGTTGGCCTCTCTCTGATTCTTTTGGCCTTTCCCTTCCAGCCACTAATGACGGAAACAGCTCCAGGTACCCAGTGGACGGCATCTAGTGTGGGCAGGAGGGGGCCTCAGAGGGCACAGGCATCAACATTCTGCTTTTATCAGAAAAGCAAAAGCTTTCTCCCCAAACCCCCAACAGACTGTGCCTGCCTCTCATTGGCTAGAATTGCCATGCAGCCACCCCCCCTGCAAGGAGACTGAGAACCTGAGTGGTTAGCTTCTGAAACCTCTGTCGGGAAGGTGGCAGGGGATAAGAGGATTGGAAACAGCTGTTAGCTCAGCCAGCTGATCTATTAATGTCTAAAATTTCCCCTGCAATGTCCAAGATATTTACCATGAAAATGATGAATTCTTTGGCTTTAGAAGTAATTTGTAGAAGGCTTCTGTGTACATGTGCCTGTTGCCTGGAAGGGTAATTTTCATGCCCTTTATCAAATTAGTATTCATTTGCTCCTGAACATTTGCTAGCAGTTGTTGAGCATGAAACCAAGTGTTAAAAGAATAAGATAACCAGACTTCAACATGGGAGAAATGTATCAGGAACACTCCAGACACCCAGAGTGGACCTTTACCACTAAATTCAGCAAGTGGGGTAGGAGGCACTGAGAGAGAAAATTCACCCGCTTCACGCTGCCTAGGACCACTCTCAAAGCCAATTTTTGAAGGGCAAGGCAGATTCTCTCTAGTCTGTGCTGTTCAAACTGACCTCCTCCCCTCCAACCTGCCTAGAATCAACAAGACGTGAAAAATGGACATCGTGGAGATGTCATGACAGGCAGACACAGCCCTAGATCTGTCCCCTGATAGTGAGGTGCTCTGTAGGAGCGCAGACTCCAGGGCTGGGCCCCCAGGGTCCAGATCCCGGCTCTACAAGCTCCATGACTTCATCAGGGTTGTAATGAGGATTCAACAGTTGATAAGTGTAACTTACTTGATATCATGGAGTACAGTAAGTGCTATGTAAGAGCTGGCTTCGAAAAACAAAGCCTTTCTCCTCTGAACCTACTGGTATCATGCTTTAATATGTGTATGTTTTTGCTAAAGTCTTCCCTTTTCTTCTTATTACAAGAGCAACATAGGCTCACTACAAACAACTCACAAAAAAACAGAGAGACAAAAAGAACTTTTAACAACCCATAATCTTTCTCTTCCAGAGAAAATCACTACTAGTTACATTTCATTCACCTGTATATTTTTACTTACAAAAATTAGGTCTACTTTGCATACTGCCCTGTAGTATGCCTTTTTAAAAATTTTATTAGGAATATATTAGGAACATCTTTCCATATTTAGAAATATATTTCCACAGTATCCTTTTAGTTGACACAGAGCGTTCTGTTCAATGAGTGTTCCATAATTATCCTTGCTGATTCTCCGCTGTTGGACACTGCTATTGCTTTTTTGTTCTTTTGGTGGTTTTTACTATTATAGATGGCACTGGGATGAACATCCTTAGAGCCAATTTCTTGTGCACATCCACGATAATTTCAAGATAAATCCTCGGAAGTCAAATTACTAGATCAAAAGTTGTGCTTATTTTTAAGGCTTTTGTTGGGTATGCTTCACTTGATCTCCAGAAAAAACGCATTCAAGTAGACATTCATTTCCGTATCCTTCCTGAAAGATCAAGTGTGAGTATTGTTAGTTTTGTTGGCAGTTTTCCTATAATACCTTCTAAGATCTCCAAACTTGATGGTGTCTTTGCTGCAGCACCCACAACCCAAACGTGTGATTTCTATGAATTCTTTGC
This sequence comes from Equus asinus, assembly GCF_041296235.1. Classification (NCBI taxonomy): domain Eukaryota; kingdom Metazoa; phylum Chordata; class Mammalia; order Perissodactyla; family Equidae; genus Equus; species Equus asinus. The sequence continues at coordinate 1,230,118 of NC_091806.1, read as the reverse complement.
CTTCAGCCCTTGACCCCTAACCTTTTATCTTAACTTTCCTCCGGGACTTCCTCTGGCAGACTGGGTTTTTGCCTGATGTTATTTACAGCTGGAGATTCTTTGTGTCAGATTCTGACTTGGTTGTTCGGACATGGAGCTCCCAGATATATTTGATCATCATCTGGGTTTGACAGCCGCTGCTTTTTCCAATCAAAGTTTGTTTTAATATAAATAAATACATTGACTACATTCCTAGGTTAGAGCAAGACACATGGTGTAATTGTCAACATCAAATCTTGAAACTAAAATTGAAATCTTTCAACACTCTTCTGTGTGCTGTTTACTCAGTTATCCAAGATTTCATCATCGCCTGCTAGATTCCTGACCTACGAGCTAGGGATACAAAGACGAATAATAATAACCCCACCCTGGAGGAGCCTGGGCTGAAGAGAAGCAGACAGGCAAACAGAAACATCACAGTGCAATGTGAAATATGCCACTTATACATTTTTGTCACACATCATGATAGCACAAATTGCTATGGGGATGTTAAATAACCTTTGGTTTAATCATTGGTTTGCACAATACTTAATAGAGCCAGACATTGTTCTTTTATTTTCAAAACATACTGTTTTTACTGCAATGAAGCAATATATACTCATTTCAGAAAGATCAGAAAATGCAGAGGAGCAAAAAAAAGATGGTTTCTTTTTTTAAGATTGGCACCTGAGCTAACAACTGTTGCCAATCTTCTTCTTCTTCTTTCTTTTTTTTTTTTTTTTTTGCTTTTTCTCCCCAAATCCCCCCAGTACATAGTTCTATATTTAGTTGTGGGCCCTTCTAGTTGTGGCATGTGGGACACCGCCTCAACATGGCCTGATGAGCGCTGCCATGTCCACGTGCCCAGGATTGGAACCAGGAAACCCCAGGCCGATGAAGCAGAGCGGATGAACTTAACCACTCGGCCACAGGGTTGGCCCCAAAAATATACTTTTAAACTGTAATCCTATCTACTTTATCTACCATGAGCCACTTTTAGCCCTTTCATAAGTTGTTTCTTTTTCTTTTTTTTCACAAAAGTGAGATCAAAACATATATGTTTTGTAATCTGCTTTCTTCAGTTAACGTATCATGAACATATTTCAAGATAAAAGATATATTTCTACAGCATCATTTTAAATGGGTACATATTATTCTACTCTATGGATATTCTATTGTTTCTTTTAGCAATCTGCTATTGTTAGATATTTACATTGTTTCTTTTTACAATCACTAACAATACTGTGTGGAGGATCAGTTTCCACTCCAAAATGTGTCTCTCTGGCATGATTATTTTGGGGAACAAAAGCCTCAGGAAGAAACTTTGACCTTCCCCCTAACTGCCTAAAAGAACTTAAGATCGAGGCCTGTCCCAGGAAGGAACCGTCACCATAGACAGCTGCAGGGGAGGTAGACAGGAAGTAACCTGGCAAGCCCATCTCTCAGAGTTCTCTCTTGGGTCTCATTGCCAATGGATGTCCCAGCAAACATTTCTTTATCAAATATTTGCTTTTCCATCTCCATGTAAATTGCTTTCCTTCCTCTTTGAAGTCCCAAACCACTACCCCCAACATCCTCCTTTGTCCTTAGCTGAAGATGGCATTTAACGTAGTGACTTCTGCCATTTTGGTGAATTACTCAGTTTTCCTGGGTTTCTCTCATGTATACATGTTATTAAACTTTGTTTGATTTTTCTCCTGGCATTCTGTCTCACGTCAACTTAATTCTTAGATCAGCCAGAAGGACCCAGAGGGTAAGAATAGCTCTTCCTCCCCCACAGCTGCCATGGACTTTCTTGTTGCTGAACATCTCTGCTCATTCCTATTTCCCTACCACACACGCCAGGAAGGGAAATCATACGACATTTGAAATGCATGGCCTGTAGTCAGATCTGGAGACAATGGCTGTGGGAGAGATCTCCCGGCTCAGTTGCTTTTTGTGGTCTTAGGTGTTAGTTTTAGCTGCCATAGATTAAACTGAGCAAAGGGGCATGTGCCCAAGGTTAATGGCTTTTCCCCTGCAGCGGGCTAGAGGGTACCACCTTGCTGCAAAACACAGACGGATGACTAGTTCTGACATGTAGCGTCTTCCTGAAGCCTGATTGGCAGGCTGCCGGGGACAACTTGTACACTACCTCCCCACTTGCTTTGGTTGTTGTTGCTTTTTCAGATATCGATGTTAGTATCTCAAACTATCTAACTGCACCCTTGGCAAGGTTCTGCTTGGGCTACACTTAGCTGTGGCTTGCCAAAACCATGGGTATATTTCCTGCTACAAACTTGTATGTCATCTTGGTCAACTCCAAGCTTACTGTCAGCATGTTAACTCTGCTCAAAAAAAGAGCGACTTTCTTTCTGGGGCTTATATTCTTATTCAAAGAAAATGAGAAGCAGAGTGAGGAGATGGGAGAGTTCTTCAATGAGAAACAAGGAGCCAGGCCTCCTGTGGTAAGTGTTCTTGAGGTTTCCAGGGTACCTACGGTATCACTAGATTAACCTAGGGCCTCAGTTACCAAATATGAGAAACAACCCAGGAATCAGAACACAGAGAACTAAAAGACGTGGTCCCCAAGATTATACTCCAAGAGTTCCACCAGGTCCCCTTAGGTCACCAGTTTCCAGACTAAGTCTGAGCAAGAGCCAGTTGTATTCCTCTCTTCAACACTTTGAAAAGGCAAATGAATTCCAACTATATAACATTCAGGAAAAGGCAAAACTATGAAGACAGTGAAAAGATCCGTGGTTGCTGGGGTTGAGGGTAGGGAGGGATGAATGCACAGAGCACAGAGGATTTTTAGGGCAATGAAACCATTCTGTATGATACTGTAATTGTGGATACATGCTATTATACATTTTTCCATACATTTAGAATATACAACACCAAGAGTGAAGCTTAACGTAAACCATGGACTCTGGGTGATAATGATCTGTCAATGCAGGCTCATCAGTTATAACAAATGTACCACTGTGGGGAGGGATGTTGATAATGGGGGAGGCTATGTGTATGTGGGGGCAGGGTGTATACGGGAAAACTCTGTACCTTACTCTCAATTTTTCTGTGAACGTAAAACTACTCTAAAAAAAGCCAATGACAGCAAAGACAGAGTTGCTTAATCAGCATTATTACTACAATTGCTCCTGAAGAATTTCAAAATCAGGTTGTAACTTCAGACTCCTGGAGGAGTGGATGAGTCAAATGACATTTACCCTTGTCATTAAAGTGCTGGAATGGACGTTAAGACAGCCACAATCTGAATCATTGCTTTATATAGTTGTCACATTAGCAATGAGCCAGCATATTGAATAGTGATTCTATTTCTTCTGCTCCCTGGAAAACACAGCTTTCATAGTGGGGTTGGCAGGAATGGGAAGAACTGCTTCATTAAGTTATTCTTCCGTTGTGGACTAAGTATTTGGGGTTACTTTTCCCCCATTGCTGACCTAAATGATGTATCTTATTGCAATCCTGGTTTCTTACTAGCTAAATCTACCTGATCTTGAATCTTCTTTGTTTTGAAGGGAGAGTGTTCTAAATTGCAGTGTTTTGTGAGAATTTACAAATCCTTTGCCAAACAATCTTAATAAGCAAAATGTATGTAGCCTGCAAGGTGACAGAGTTCTCTGTTTTGAGTAACGAGTGCTGTGTAACTCAGGGTAAGTCAACTGCGTTTAATGCAACCAACATTTCTTGGTGCCCATTCTGGGTTTAAGCTGTGCTAGACTCTGGAGGAAAAAGGGTGTGAAGCAAGAGACGTAAAACAGGATTCCTGGCTTCAAAAAGAGGCAACGTAGCTAGAAGGAAGACACACAAGCAGGAAACAATTCAATCACATCGTTGGGCATCTGTGATCAATGTCATTCATTCGTCCATTCAACAAAAACATTGAATGCTTTCCATGAGCCTGTGCTAGGTGGAAACTGGGGATACACAGTTAAATGAAACAAAATCTCTGCCTTCAAGGTGTCTTTGGTAAAACTGAAAAATCAGACAAGCAAACAACAATTACATTGCACTGTGACGACGGATGACCACAGCAGAAGTGGGATGAAGGGGTGGGGGCTGGGGTGGGTTATGAAAAGCTTCATGGAGGAGGTGACTCCAGAGGACCCACTAGCAGGAACCAGGGCTTCCTGGAGAGATGGCGGATCCGGGTCTGAGTCAGGGAAAGTGCAAGGGGAGCCTGGGGGAGAGGCCACAAAGTTTGTTCTCTAGGAATCTCTAACAAAGTACGTTGTTCTAAGAAGTCATATATGAAACAGACAAAAACACTAAGTGGTGAGTGAATTACCAATTAGAATGGACCAGACTACTAGGCAAAGCATCCTGAGAAGCCAGGAGGAGGAACTCTGCTGACCCTTGCCAGGGACCTAGGATTGGAGAAGGCAGCATGTAGACTGATATAACATTTGAGGGGAAAATTTGGTGACATACCTTTAAAAAAAATTAAGAGCACACCCTGCGACCCATAATCCCACCTCTAGGAATCTATCATATAGAATAATTGAATGGGTAGAAAAAGATTCACGTACAAGAAAGTTTATCACAGCATTGTTTGTACAGCAAAGGAAGAAAGAAAGAAAGAGAAGAAGGGAGGGAGGGAGGGGGGAAGGAATGGAGGAAGAAAGAAGACAAGTGCCTGGATAAATGGCCAGCTGCAGACCTGGTGGGACACCATACGGTAGAATACTGTCCAGTCATTAAGAAGACTGCAGGAAAATCTATTACTAATTTGGAAAGACGGTATCTTTTCACATGATAACTTGCAGAACACATGTATAGCATAAACCCATCTCTGTAAAAAGAAAAAAGTAGTGTGTGTGTGTGTGTGTGTGTAGAAAGAGATATATGTCTGTTAAGCTTGCAGGAAAATTCTGGAAGGCCCAACTGTTAAGGAGCATGAGCCTAAAGGAATAAACAAAGGGCTTTCACTTCCTACTTTGTAGACTTTGTTAGGTGGGTTTATGGTCGGTATTTATTTTCATTTTAGTTTTCCAAAGACAAATTTTAAACATAGAAAACGATGTAAATACTAAAAATAGAGTTGCTATTCTAGATTCCTAATATAAACATTAAAAGCACCTCTTTTCTAACTTTTTTGGGGGTGATGATGATTTAAAAACCAAAAACCATACACAGGGAAAATAATTATTGGAGCTACCCTGTTCAACATCCTATAGACAGCCCCTAGATAAAAGTTTGGGGTGTATTGGCTTCAATTCAGAAATTAAGAAATCAGACTAATTGTAATTGTGCATACTGATAACATGGTGATTTTCACGTATTAAAGGAAATGAATACCTAGTCAAGTGCACCCTGAACCCCAAAATCTGAAGAAGAGCCCACGTTTGCAAGTGTCTTCTTGGTAAACAGGGGCTGCCTTGCGTAACTCTGGGGCATATTTCTTAATGTGAAACTGGCAGGACTGAAATTAAAGATGCTCCTGTTAGGACTGCCCCAAACCACTGAGTCAGATAGCCCAGAAGACAAAGACTTAGATGGACATTACTAAATGATATCATGTCTGAGATTTGCTTTAAAAAGTCCTGAAGATGGAAAGACGTCACAGTGTAAACAAGGTTGACCATGAATTGATCATATTCAAGCTGGGTAATGAGTATATGGGGGTTTATAATAAAATTCTGTTTTTGTTTATGTTTGGAATTTTCAGTAATAAAGCTTTTTAAGAGTGTACAACTAAGATCATTCAACTGGAGTCCGGAAATCGTGATTATTAATCCTTGTTACTAATCAGGTGTCTGATCCTGGTTTACAGACCAAACTGAGTCAAGAGAATGCTCTGTGCTCCAGCATTCTAATATAGGGTCATCCTAATGTCCTCTAACGTCTCCAATGCCAAGTTGATTTCTTACTTTGCTTTGGAGAGCTTTCAAAAAGAACTAAAGTAGGGTTCAATTTTTAACCCTTGGTGCTAAATTAAGACATTCCCACCATATTTGGAGCCTTAATTTTCTTCAAATTAATTCAGCATTAAAAAGGCTAAAAAGGGGCCAGCCTGGTGGCCAAGTGGTTGAGTTCCCATGCTCCATTTCAGCAGCCCGGGGCTCACCAGTTCAGGAGCAGACCTACACAGCGCTCATGTGGCAGTCTCCCACATAGAAAAACTAGAATGACACAACTAGGATATACAACTATGTACTGGGGCTTTGGGGAGAAAAAAACCAAAAAAAAAAAGAGGAAGATAGGCAACAGATGCTAGCTCAGGGCCAATCTTAAGGAAAAAAAAAAAAGGCTTTAGACCACTGTCTCAACTCTGAAGATCGTTTCCTCCAGTCCAATCTGCAATGCAGCCCTCCCCATGCCTGGGGCCGTCTACAATCACCCCTAGTACTGAGCATCCTTGCTTAAGGGAAGGCAGAGACATCTTCAAATTTTGGAAAGAATTCAACAGTAGGAATAGCTATTTGGTCCAAGATCTATCCACTTGGGTGATTTAAAACTTTTTAAAAAATCCAGCTCATTTAGTAAAGCATTAGACTTTTCAGCTGCAAGTTTTTAGCAACATGAACAAGAGCGCCACCTGCTGGAGACTTCTGACCTTCTGGGACTCGAATATTGATGAGCAAGTTTCCTGGACCCCTTGCACTTGAGTCACTTGAGACCCTCTAGTTAAAAACGAAGACTCATAGGCCTCAGGCCAATCGAATTAGAATCTCTGCAGGGGCTCGAGAATTAGTATTTTTAAACAAGTCCTCATGTGCTTTGAGGTTTAAGAGACAAATGCCTTAGTCCCCGAATTTGTCTGATAAGAATCATCTGGAAATGCTTCTGTAAAATACTTTCGTCTGGATTACCCTCCAGGCTTACTGCATCAGGACCTCTAAGAAAGTGGGCTGGGACTTTAAGTTGTAATAAGAATGCCAAATGCGTCTTAAAAGATGAGCGTTTGCTAAGGATGGCCGAGTTGAACGTCATATTTAACTCTAGATGTCCTGCACTAGGACAGATGAGCACAACTGCAGCTAACTGATACCTGGTGTGGAGAACACCCGGCAGTGCAGATTTGGCAATAGCCCCTGGGTTTTCTGTCCTATGGTTTTAATTTAGCTCTGTAGTTTTCAGTTCCAGCCCACCCCTTGAAATTGTTGCCCTTAACCCCTAGGCTCCTGATGGCTTCTTCTCTAATACCAGTTAACAAATCTGTGATACCAACTGCCGAATAGGCAGACTCCCTCTGGGAGGGCCCCTCCCCCATCGTGTTTGCTCTGTGAACCTTTTCCCCTGTGCCTGCACCGGACCCGCTCCACCTCCCTTTGCTGTGGATCAAAGCCCCATGGTTAGGTCTACCTTTGGAATCAGGTTTGTGTCCAACAGAAGCACCAAGCTCCAGGGTTGTGCAGGAGTCACATGGCGAAACTTGCCCTGTTCCAGGATTTACCTGGAATTCTTCCAGGGGTCCTGCCCTACCGCCACTGCCTGAGCAGACACACAAAAGATGGCCTTTCTGCTTCCAGTTAGATTAAAAGTCCCAGTTACTTTACAGCAGCCCTGTGGGTGGGCAGAGTTCTCTGCCAGTTAAGCCTGGGATACACTAGGTTAAGAGAAATATAAACAGCCTTAAGTGAAATATTGTGATCATGAATATACCAGAGGGACAAACAGAATGCAAAATTTCCCAGACTTAACCCCTGAAGTGTGTTTTCACAGACCACCTCATGAGACTAACTATTCTGCAGAAAATGCTTTGGGGAAGTGTATTTTTTTTCCCCTTAGTTATCTCGGGGGCTCTTTGTTTCTAATGACCTGTGTGTCTCTGTAGTCGTGAGGCCCAGGAAACAACACGTGTCAGGGATGGGCTAACGGAATGGAAGGATTACTTCCCAGCTTCCACACCATCAGTTCCTTTGTCCACAACTGAGTGTTGTGCTTGGTTTTCAGCTCCAAAGCTGTTCTGCTCACCACAGCACACTGCCTACCCACAGCACCTTTCTCAGCTCTCCTTACGTTTCGCAGAGTATTTTCCTCCCTATGTTTGTATCATTCCTCCTCTGAAGGCATCAACCTATGCGGCGAGTCAAAGAACTGGCAATGGCCCTGGGTCAGTAACCACTGATCTACCCTGCACAGCCTGGTTGCAGGATAGTTAGACTCATATGTGTGTCTCTACACATTGGCCAAGCGTTTTCTTATGGCTGGGACCTTATCTAATGCACCTTCACGGTGTCTAGCACAGTTCTGGCCCCAGGAGGTGTTCAATAAGTGTTGTCGAGAGAAGGTACCAAAAATGATCCACAGACTAAATTAGAACTTGGCCACTCTTCAAAGTCAAGGCCATCACCTACCCTTCTCATAAGAGAGTTTTGTTTGTACTTAAACAGTTGGGATTATTAAACCCTTCACTTTCAAGATAAATTCTAGGGTCTTCGGTTCCCTAATTTCCAGGTCATTTTTGATTTTGTAAGAAACTATACAAGCAAATATGAGACCTTGCCCAAGGCGACATTTCTAAATTTTATTGCAAGCTCCTCTCTCACATAATTTTTGCATGGGCAATTCCAGATCTGTTTTTTGATTGCTCATTCCACTGGGAATTCTCCCAATATTTGCTGTGGTTTCATCATGTTATTTTTAACTTGGCCAGCTACATGTCAGTTGTTTTTCTTCAAAGAAACTCAGGCTAGGCCTAAGTTGGGATGACACTTTCTCTTCTTCTAACATAATGTGAATTCCTAAGATTAAACACATTACTACCCAATTGTCTTCATTAAACACTCACACACACAGATATAAGAAACTGTGTTCTTTCTTTCCTTGACTCAAAGTTTTATACTTAACCCCACTTGCCAACTTCCCAAAAGATTGACTGAAATCAGCCTGTTGGTTCCTTTCTAAGATGACTCAATGTATCTTGTCATCTGTATCCGTCTGCCTCCTTTTCCTTCTCTCCCACCACACAAAACACAAACACAGAAACACTATGGGTTTACTTTGTACCTCCAGTTCGTACGTGGACTAGAGAAGACGTTGGGGAATGTATGAAAGGCAAGAGATCTACAGTCTAAATCATCTTCCATAACTTTCTACCCCTTTACCAGACGCTTCCATAAAGATTTTTCTTCCTTTCTTTACATAGAAGATTAAAAAACACTTATTTCAGTATGTGTCTCTAAAAGATAAGAACATTTAGTAAACACAACCGCACTTCGGTTACCACATCAAAAAAGTAACAATGATTTCGTAATAGCAAATCTCCAGGCAGTGTTCCTGATTTCTGATTGTTTCATAAGGTCAAATGTTTGTTGATCTTTTTAAAAAATCAAATTCCAAATAAATTCCACATGTCGTGATTGGTGGATATGTCTCTCAATTCTCTTTTAGGTTTCCTATACTCTTTAGGTATAGGTTTCCTTCCCATCTTTCTTCCCTTGTAATTTATTAGTGAAACTCAGTTGTTTGCCAGTAGCATCTCCCATGGCTGAATTTTGCCGCACAAATCCTCGTGGTGTAGTTTGACATCGACAGGATTCTGAAATTGGGCTGTAAGCATATTTATCTTTACGCTCTAAGACATCAAGTAACTTGAATATATTAAGATAAATCCACCTGCTCTTTTGCCCGAAGAAGCGCTCCAGACAGTTTCTCAGATAACCTTTCCATTCAGTAAGTTCCCTGTCGTAAACTTCCAGGTAAGTAATTTTCGTTACTTTTTAAGAGCGCGCACAATAAAAACAAAAAAATAGAAAGAAAAAAAGTTGGGGGTAATTTATTTCCTCTAAACATCCATTAGAGGGCGACATTTGCCTTAATAGTATATTTCCCCCAGTAAGTTTTAAGTTGCATCAAATTTGTTTTCGCACTGTCGACAAGCTGAACCTCATTACCTACTTTGACTTCTTATCTCACTTCTACGAGATGTAGTCACATCTTTTGTCCTCTGTTAATTTGGTCTCTCGAACTTGTGTTTTTCATGTTACTTTCATCCTTGACTCCGTTCTCAGTTCTAACCAAGAGGCGGCGAGATTGTATAAACAAAGACCCTCAGAAAGGAAAAAGTAAGCCAAACCGCCAAAGAAAAAGTTTCCCAGGGAAAGGGCCAATAATTTAAGAAGGAAAGAGATAAACCAGACATTTCTGGTTCGTGTCCAGCTCACGGCCCAAGGTCAGAACTGTGTAAGATACAGTACAAAGGAGGCATTCAGGAGCGCGGACCCCAGCGGCCGGCTGAGTCGGGGCAACGCGCGCACAATGTCCTCCTTGATCCTGCGGCTCCGCTGGAGGGGCGCATTCGCGTTCGCGCACGTGTGTGGATAGTTGCAGAACACAGCGGGCGAAGCGGACTGGGCGTGGATCTGCTGGAACCAATAGCGCTGTGACCGATGGCCTCTGGACACACGCCCTGAGACAGTTTACAGCGGCGCCGGGCGAAGGTCAGCGCTCATTCTGCCCCGGAGGAAACCGAGTCCCGAGGGGGCAAGAGGCTTGTCAGCGGATCCACCGTTAGGAGGCGCGTTCGGCCAGGTGTTGCGAGCGCAGGCCAGTGCTGGGGACATTTCTCAACCTGGCGTTCTTCCCGTAGTAACCCCGCGTACGCACGCACACGCACCCTCGGACAGAAAGGATCCACCTGACAGCACGCGGTGTCCTATAGATGTACCAGGGAAGTCACGGACTCCTGACAATCTGATCAGTTAGAGCCCTCGGTCCAGAGTAATACTCCGAAAACTGCGTGTGGAATTTCAAGGGCAGGGGGATCACAGGCCTCCTGGAGCCCGTCCATTTATCAGATTCCAGGTTAAGAAGAAATTCCGTTCTGATGGGAGCCTAGATAGCAACGTAGAGAAAACCGGCCTTGGATTTGAGCAAAGAAGCAAGCAGGGGCGTCCCTCCTCCCTCCAAACACACTGGAGTTTCCTCTCGGAGAACGGGAGGGGCTGGACGGAAAGTCCAGGAGAGGGTGGAGCGCCCGGCTTGGGCCCCCTCCGCTCGCTGGTGTGCCCCCACCCCCGGACCCACCCTCGACACGCCAGTGTGGGTGTTGGGCTGCAGACGGCTGGGAAGGGGGGCTGCGAACGCCCAAAGCCTGGACGGCGGGAAGGGGCAGCGCACGGTGACGCCCCGGGCCCGACACGTCCACGCCTCCCTCCCCGGCCTCTGCGCCCCGCTCCCGGCTCGCCAGCTCCCGCCCCTCCTCCACCGCCGGCCCCGCCTCCGCCACCACGGGGTTTCGCCCGCGGCGGAGTGAAATCTGCATAGTGGCCGCCCCTCTGGGAGATGATTGGTGCAGCCCCCGGCCGTCGCGGCCGCCGATTGGTGGGCCGCCCGAGTTATTTGCATGTCGCCGGCGGCGGGGGCCGCAGCTGCGCGGGCGGGCGGCCGGCGCCGCGCAGAAGTTTCCGAGCGCCTCCTCGCCGGCTGGGCGCGCGCAGGGCCCGGAGCCGCCTCCCCCGGCCGCCGCCGCCCGCTCGCTCGGGACTCCTCGGCGGAGCACAGGCGCTCTGCGGGCGCGAGCTCGGGACGGACGAGGGGGCGCGCCGAGGGGGAGCGGCGGGGCCGTGCCCGGGGCAGCTTCGCGCCGGGACGCGGGGCCCCGGCCGCCGCCAGGCTCGCCCACCTTCCCGCGGCCGCCGGGCGGGCGATGCGGCGCCGGGAGGCGGGAGGGCGCCCGGGAGCCAGCGCCGGTTTCTGCCCACCTGGGGAAGGGAGCATGGAGCTGTGAGCGCCCCGCGCTCGGCGACGCCGCCCCGCGCAGGCTCCCCATGGCCGGGACGTACAGCTCCACTTTGAAGACGCTGGAGGACTTGACCTTGGACTCCGGGTATGGGGCCGGGGACTCGTGCCGCTCGCTCAGCCTCTCGTCCTCCAAGTCCAACTCGCAGGCGCTCCACTCCTCGGCGCAGCAGCACCGCGGGGCGGCCTGGTGGTGCTACTCCGGCTCCATGAACAGCCGCCACAACAGCTGGGACACGGTGAGCACGGTGCTGCCCGAGGACCCCGAGGTGGCCGACCTCTTCGCGCGCTGCCCGCGCCTCCCCGAGCTGGAGGAGTTCCCCTGGAGCGAGGGCGACGTGGCCCGGGTGCTTCGCAAGGGCGCCGGCGGCCGGCGGCTGCCCCCGTTCTCGGCGGAGGCGGCGAGGCGCCTGGCGGGGCTGCTCCGCAGGGCGCTGATCCGCGTGGCCCGCGAGGCGCAGCGCCTGAGCGTCCTGCACGCCAAGTGCACCCGCTTCGAGGTGCAGAGCGCCGTGCGCCTGGTGCACAGCTGGGCGCTGGCCGAGAGCTGCTCGCTGGCGGCGGTCAAGGCGCTGTCGCTGTACAGCATGAGCGCCGGCGACGGGCTGCGCCGGGGCAAGTCGGCGCGCTGCGGCCTCACCTTCTCCGTGGGCCGCTTCTTCCGCTGGATGGTGGACACCCGCATCTCCGTGCGCATCCACGAGTACGCGGCCATCTCGCTAACGGCCTGCATGGAAAACCTGGTGGAGGAGATCCGGGCCAGGGTGCTGGCCAGCCAGAGCCCCGACGGCGGAGGAGCAGGAGGCGGGGAGGTGTCCCCCGAGGTCCTGGAGATGGTCGTCAACAACGACGCCGAGCTCTGGGGCGTCCTGCAGCCCTATGAGCATCTCATCTGCGGCAAGAACGCCAATGGTAAGCGCGCGGGGCCCCGACCCATGGACGGGGTGGGAGAGGAATCCCGCCCTGGGCTACCCAGAGGGGTTCATTTCCTAGGACGGAGCTGGTGGGTGTGCCAGGACCTGGGAGAAAGCGTTCGGTTTGTGGGTGGAGGAGTTCATTAAATGGCTCGTGTTCTAGATTGTTCTTCTGGCGGCTGACTTTGGTGGGTGAAGTTGCGGTTGATCTGCTCCCTCCTGTTCTGCGTGGCGTTGGCACTGGGAGTTGCTCGGTCCTTGAGCCTCTTGACCAAGCCGTTCCTGAACCTCTCGTGGAGTGAAGCTCACTGCCCTCCCCTCTTTGCCTTGCTTGACTGGGGTCTGTAGCTGGCCTCTTTCTGGGACAGCAGGGCAGACTGTTGGTGGTTTTGCCCCTGGTCCTCTCCAGCCCGATAGTTGGAGGGTCCAAACTCGAAGGCCGGTGGTGGGATAAGTGGGATGAGAAGAAGGGAGCAGGAAGCCCAGGACCTGGTGCTGACATCCTTGGGCTTTGCTGTGTTGAAAGATGCTCTTCAGGCCCTCTTTTGGAAGACGCAAAGGTAGTGGTGCGTTCTTAACTGTGTGTGCCCAGGGTGATGGAACTTGGTGACTGCGGAGTTCCCTTCCCGGAAAGGGAACCGCATGCCGGCTCCCAGGAGCTGACTTTACAAGGGGTCACTAACCGAGTGAGCAACTGATTAAAACCCTCTGTGGTATTAAATGCAGAACCTGTGGGCTTTGCTGAAAGAAACGATGAGTGGGTAAACCACATTGTGGGGCAGAGGTGTGGGGGATGGGCAGCTGCCTGGCAGCAAGTCTGGGAAAGGAACCGTTTCTCTGAAGGATGACATGGCTTCAGTGTAAAGGGCAGAAGAAGGGAAGCACTTGACCTTCTCCCTGAAAGGTTAGGGTGTGACATGCGTTCAACAGCAAACTACCTACCAGACTCCGGTGTCAGGAGTCAGCAAACCCTAAATTATGTAGAATGGTGCCATGGCTAGACATCCTTGCAATCTGGTTGGAAGGCCATCCTGAGGGCTGTCAATGACAAATAAGTAGTCAGTGGAAGAGGCCAGGTGGGTACTGGACAGGCAAGCAGGGAGTCATTTAAACCTGGTTTAACATAATCATAATAGCTAAAGTTTAAAATGAGCAGTTAATGTGTCAGTGACTGTTTTAAACAATTTATCTGTCAACTTAAGTAATCCTAGCAACCCTATAGGGTGGAGGGTTATACCTACAGTATTATCCCCATGATACAGATGGGGAAACCCAGGTCCCCCGCCGGTAAGGAATTTGCCCAAGATTACACAGGTGTTAAGTGACAGAAGTGGAATTTGAACCCAGGCCGGCTCCAGAGTTCAAGCTTTTGGCCACCAGAGGTAAAGGAAACGACTTCCTTTTCATTAGTCCAATTTCCAAGGAGAAGGGTTGACATCTTAGGCTGCGTTCTGAGGTTAGTCTGTATGTACCAGTGCGGCCGCCTTTGATTTGTGTTGGTTTTGCTTTTAATTCTGGCACTGCCGGAGGAGTGCCTGGAATGGAAGAGCATTTGCCTTTTAATTTTCCTCCTCATAAGTCAGAGTTGAGGTCACTCCAGAAACTCAGTTGGTGACATCACAGCTGATAATTGTACTTTGCCTCCAGGTTTGTGGCATCAACACGGGGAACACAGCTCGGGGAGAGGAAGCGCAGGGCAGGGGGTTTCCATCCTTGTCATAACCCGGGAAGAGCTCTGAACTTTTGGCTGAGGGGAGGCCCAGACTGAACTCCAAGGAGGAAAGCCTCCTAGGAGAGAAGGCTGAGGCCCAGACCCTATAAACCAGACTAGAATAAAGGTGGAACAGCAGCTTCCAAAAAAAGCAGAGGTGTGCAGTTCCTGCAGAGCGCGGCCCAGCGGGGAAGCGCTCCTCCTCATTTTCCAGCTGCAAACCGAGGCTGGTAAGGGCAACTCTCTCTAGGGTCCCCCGAAAATGCAGAGGGGCCATAAATTGCTAGAACACACGTGTCTTCCACTAAGGGACTTATCACAAAGGGCTGTTTCTTATCCAGGGTCATCACTCCTTGGGATTTTCTTTAAAGGATGGGTTTACGACCCCGTGATTTGACCTCTTCCCTACGGCCCTCCCTTGCCCCAGATGACCCTTCTTAAGCCTTGGTAGTCAAGACAGCGGGACTCTGTGTGACACACAGCAAAGCTCCCGGGCTGTTCAGCGCAGGCGTCTCCCTCTGTTCCTTCCTTGGTCTCCCGGGGAGGTGACCATTCACTTCCACTTAGTAATGTGGATGCTCATTTTTTATACATGAAAACCTGAGAGTGGCCTCAGTAAACAATAAGGAGGCTGATGGATTAAGTCTCTTTAGACAAAGTGAAATGAATGTTTAGTAGAGGAGCAATGAATTACTTATGCCTGAAAACTGACTTCAGAGGGAAGCATACACTACTTAGGAAAGAAGTGGAGAGATCCAAACCTTTGTTATACTAAAGTAATCCCTCGGCCACCAAGGGTACCATTGACACAGCTGAAGACTACGTGGGAAATGGCTACACGGGGAGGGAGAGTCCTGGTTTGTATTCCCGTCCTGCTGGTCTTCCCTTTAAATTATATCTTTGTTGTTGTTATGCCTGCTGATTATGCAGCATGAGCACATGCATTTGACTCAGCTGTACAGGGCTCTTAAACTTTTAATGTCTCCCAACTAGGAACTTAAGGGCCCTCGTCCATCTATTCCCATCCATTACTCAGAGTGCTGGGCAAACATGGTTTCGCTCAGCCCAAGATAAACGATAAAAGTTCTGAAGTGTTTATAAAACATGATCTCAGCCTTCTAGAGCGGCAGGAGTCATATAGCGCTTGCTCACTTGGTGTTGATGTCCCTGTTCCCAGGGCAATGTCTTTAAGAGATGATATCTCCGTGTCTTCCTTATGGGAGGCAGAGAAACCGATTTAATAGAGTAGTGTTTATAAACACGGAGCTGGCAGAAAAACAGACACTTCTGTCCTCTCCCTCCCCCGTCTCCTTCTCTCTCTCCAGTGCCTGTGTGTGAGTTTGATGCTGAGCTCTTCTGGCCTTCTTCTTGGCCATTTTTCTAAGCTTTCGTGTGCGTCCATGGCATTTGAGAAGATCCTCTTTAGTTTGAGATTTGGGGTTAAATGATGGGATTTTGGTGAGAATATTCTTACTCCAGAGCAGTAACCATGTGTGTGGGAGTGGCTCTATTGTTGTGGTAGCACAGACTTTGGAATCACAATGCGGGTCTGAAGCTCCCCTCTGCCGTTTACATGAGTGGCCTTAACGATTCTAAGCCTCAACTTGTCATGTGTAAAATGAGGGTGGAAGGCACCTAACTCGTGAGGGCTAGGTGAGATCGTAGGCTTAAAGATGTTAGCACATAGTAAATGCTCAATAAATAGCGGCAATTCATTCAACAAGTGTCTGTGGCGTGTGGACCCTGTGCCGCTGCTGTGAAAGTGCCGTGGATTCCGTGGTGAAGGAGGAGGGTCTCCCTCTCGTGAAGCTTACAGACCAGTGGAGGAGACAAGTAAACACACAGGGGTTTACTCTTAGCAGTAAGTGTGATTAAAAAAAGAAGAGGTAATGGGATAGTGTGAGTGGGGCTCAATTAAAAGGCCTCTGCGAAGTTTCATTAGTAATGGGCAGTGTGTCGGTACTGCTGCTCTCTAAGGACTTCTAGGCAAAAAATAGTTGCTGAGGCCTTTTCTGAGTTATTCATTATTTATCAGCGGAGGCAAGTCCCAACAATCTCATTTGCAGCTGAGAAATAAGGGGCTGCGTCTCCAGCAGGATGAAAACTCTTCTCTTAGTTGTAGGATTCCTGCAGCAAGGAGGTTGAAGATGGTTTCCACTGAGATGACCAACCGCAGGAGCAAGAGTTAGTTGAGCCGCTGTGGCTGTGGAATCAGTTTCCATGCCTGGGCAGTCTGGGGCAGGAGGCAGCTTCCCTTCTCCTTGACTGTTTTATTGAAGCCGAGGGGACTGGTAAAGATGAAACAAAGCAAGCTTGGGAAATGAAAACTTATTTTTTTTCCTTGAATGCCTGAGAAATGCAACCCCAGCCCGAAGTGTTAGAGGAACAATGTGGAGTTGTTCTGTTTCCTCCAGAAAGCTTTACCGGACTCCTCCACCCCCGCCTGGAAGAGCCGCCGAGCTTTGAGGTTCCCAGGGCACCTGGATCGTATTCCTGAATCGTGAGCTGCTGTCGCTGTCTCTCCCGTCACACTGCGCTCGCGGGCATTCGTCTCCCTGGAGCCTTGCCCGTGGCTGGGGCTCCATGAATGTCAGGCAAACGATCCCACCACACAAAATGTTTACTTCCAGAAATTTAATTTGAAATCCCTTGGCACCGTGGAGGAACCTTCCTCCTTTTCTACCATGGCAGAGAATTTCAAGTTGTTCTCGATGAGTAGAGGCAGCATTCGGGGGCACCCAAACCTTTGGGACACCATTCAACCCTCGGCAGCCCTCATTTCCAGCAGGGTTCCCAAGGCCCACTGCGATGAGTAAATGTAAAAGGGAGGGATCTCAGGCTAGGGGATTCCTTCCGTGGGTGGCACCGGAGTGAGGGTTTCACAGGAGAAGTCTGAGAGGCTACAGATGAACCCACAGGAGGACGGAGTTGAAAGACAGGCAGGCAGTTTTCTGAGACTAGCAATACCAAGCCCTACTTGCCGCAGAGCCGCCCCCAGAGGACAATCTCTGCTGATGACAATTGCTCAGAAGAGGTTGCACCTGTGTCCCACCCACCTGTCTCCAATTTGAGAATGGAACCAAGGCAATCACTGCCAAGACATTCCTGGGATGCATAAACACCTAAGGTTCCAAAACAAGCCAGAGACACTTCGCCACTGATCCTCAGGTTGGTCCTTACCCCACCTCACCGTCAGAATCTGTCCTTTGCCAGGTAGGGCAGTAGGTGGATGCTTTGGCCTCTGTTTCCACACCTCTGCAGCTGAAATAACAGGCTTGACCTTTGTCCAGCACCTTACATTTCTTTCACTTGTGATCTTGCCGTGTCCCCATGAAAACCCATTGAGTGGGATGCCCTTTTACAGAAGGGTCTCCGGGAGCCCAGAACTCACAGTTAGGTAACAGCTGAATCAGGATCATGCCCCGTATTGCTCATGCCTGTGAAGAATCACAGAAACAGAGGAAGTGAGGAGCAGGTCAGGATCGACCTTTTCCGGTGGTGGTGAGGGTCAGGCTCGGCAACAGTCGTGTTTATTATAGACCTTGTTTGTCAATGGCCTGCTGTGTCTGGCACTTTAAATCCATCAAGCCCAGCATCGATGCCCGGGCGTGGACCTTCCTCCAAAGGATGCTGTGTTACTGTTTCAGTGCTGCTTCCCGGCGGGTTCACCCTGCAGGTGCCATTGATTCCAAGAAGCCGCGATTGCTGCCCAGGGAGGGCCTCACAGACTCAGCGCTGGGGGCCCTGAGCCCAGCTGCACGAAAGCTGCAGACCAGTCTGCTGTGCTCTCCTCAGGAGGGGTGAGTCGGCTGCGGACGGTGGATGCACAAGGAGGAGAGGTGCCCAGAGGGGGCCTCTGTTGGGCCACAGGTCTTGGGAAGCTCAGTGCACTTCTTTGGAGTCAGCAGAAAAGCCTTTGTTATGACGGGCTTTGATCTCCTCAGAGCCCCCTAGGGTGTCAGGCCTCCAGCAAAACCTCAGTGCGAGGAGCACGGGGAGAAGGAGCCCGCTGGACGCCCGGCTCTGCAGTCTGAGTTGGGTCCCAGAGCTCTCTCTTCCCAGGCCTCAGGCAGGCCACTCGCTGCCTGGTTTTTCTGCTGTGAGATGAGGGGCTGGCTCTTCTCCATGGGCGGCCGTGCCCGGCCGTGCTCGGTGCTCGCGAGATGTCAGAGCTGCTGCCCGTGTAATTCCTGGCACCCCTGCGTGTGCGCTGAGTGCCCCTGGGCAGGGG
Organism: Equus asinus; assembly: GCF_041296235.1. Lineage (NCBI taxonomy): Eukaryota > Metazoa > Chordata > Mammalia > Perissodactyla > Equidae > Equus > Equus asinus. The sequence continues at coordinate 1,211,559 of NC_091806.1, read as the reverse complement.
GTTTGACTTTGTCCCTCAGTTTCTTCCTTTCTAACAGGATTTCTCGACTTTGGCTCATCTGACATTTTGGACTGGATACTTTGTGTGGGGCTGTCCTGTGCATCACAAGATACTTAGTAACGTGCCCCTCCTCTCTCCGCTGCCAGTGGTGACAATCAGAAATGTCTCCCGACTTGGCCAGATGTCCCCGCGGGCAAACTCGCCCCCGTGGGCAAACTCGCCCCCGTAATACGACTGGGAAGACTACCCTACTCGTTGGATGTTTGTGAGGGTTTAGGAGAAGCCTCTGTAAGGACTTGACACTGTGCCTGACACATAACATGTTAATTCCAATTATTGCCGTGTTTTTGCAAACTTGTGTTGGATGCACTGGTTGTGTCCACTTTTGCCAAAGTGGGCATCTCTAATGCAGGGGAGGGTCATAACCCCAATCACAGGGTGACAAGTATGTCACAAGGCTTTCCTTGGTGACTAACAGGTGGGGGAAGTTCCGGAATATGGTGATGTTATGTTATGGCTCACTTGCCCCCAAGATGGAGCACTGGCAGGGGGCAGTGAGATCAGACCCCTCCCTCTGAGCTCCTGCCCGCCCTTGCTAGGATGACAGCGACAGTGTGAATGCAAAGCTTGATGCCCCGGGAGCCATTCTCCTGTGGCTATTGGACCCCACTTGTTGCAGCTGCCAAGTCCTGAGCCACAGGACAGCAGGTGTTTTGTGTTTTGCTGGCCTGTCATGTAAACATACTTTGTGGTCGTCTTGCTTGTTTTAAAAAAGTCCTAAATGGTTTTGCAGCTCTGGTGGTATGTTTGGAGCTGTGTCCCAAGTTGGGAGGAGAAGCTTAGGAACCACAGCCGAAGTCAGCCCGAAACGTGCCACTCAGCCTCATTAATCAGCCACTTACTGAGCGCCAGCTACACACAAGGCAATGGAAGCCAAACGGAGGAGGACGGGAATTGATCTTGCCTGTCCGGGAGCTTAGAGTCTCGGTGGGAAAGCAAAGCGTATAGACAGACCCTTAAGAGGAAGTTTGGAGCTGCTGCATTCAAACTACAGGGCTGACACTGACAGCCTCCACTCCTCATGTGCCACTGCCGCCAAGGGTGCTTCTCAAGAGCTGGTTCATGGGATCCTCCCAAGCTCTCTGTTAGGCGGACGGGGAGCTTGAAGCTTTTCGTGACTGGAGAGCTCAAAGGGGAGAGATGAGTCCTGGCTGGGTGGGTGGGAGGGAGTCAGGGCTGCTCTGTGGAGGATGTGGCGTGTGAGCCAGTGGGATTCGGGCAGGCAGAGCTGTGACAGGGCAGGGGACGGGGTGCAGCGAGCACGCAGGCTTCCAGACAGAGCCAACGGTGTGAACAAAGACCTGAGAGCCGGAGTGTGTGAGCTGGAGAACGGCAAGGGAGCCTCTTGGGCTGGAAGGTTCAGAGGCGTAGCGAGGAGGAGCAGGGCAGATGACACGGCAGGGGGAAGCTTGCCCACGTCTTTTATCTGGAAGCTAAGAAGCTGGCCAGAGTGCAGAGTTTTCCGAAATTCCTCCTCATCATTCAGAAGTCAGCGTGTCTGCTCCCCGCGCATCGTGGTTGCAGCCCCAGCCCTCCCGGGACCCCTCTGGCCGGTGGAAAGCTTGACTCAGAAGTGCCCCATGCGCTGTCCTAGCAGAACACGTAACCAGAGAAGACTTAGCTGAGCAAACTTGGACTGAGAGGACATGAAGGGCAAGGCTTCTGTCAGCCCTGCTTCTCCTGTTCAGTCTGGCCTCTGACAGGGCATTTCTTCCAAGGCCCTGAGCGCAGCATTTCAGGCCAGCACAGAGCGAGGGTCGGGGCAAACTCGTGAAATGGGGCCGTTGGACTGAGTCTTACCAAGGCAGGATTCTCGAACATGGAGGTAGAGAGGGACCCAGGACGAGGGAAGAGGGTCTCGGAACTTTCTTCGTTTGTGAGTCTGACTTGATATGTTCAATTCCAGTTTAGAGTTTATCATTTTCCAATAACAGTTCAATTCTCAGAGGTTTAGTCACTTTCTAATTCTTGGTGAGGGTGTTTCCAGAGCATTGATAATGAAGATTTCAGTCATGTTAAATGTTTGATGTGGCAGACCATTTTACAGTTCAGCCGTCTGGGTTGGACTCCCTAGGGTCCTGCTGAATCCCGCTGACAGTAATAAAATGTGACAGATCATCAATGGCCTAGCCAATAACTTGGGTGTTGGCCCTTTTCCTGACCCCAGTGTTATGAAGGAGTTTTCTTGTCACTTGAAAAAGAGAAATCTCATGAACATTTTGCACAAATACATACATATATAAGTCATTTGTGGTTAATGATGTGGGGCCCATTGATTGCTTTCTAAAAGTGGGCTTGGGGGTTGGGGGAGCAGTGAGGCCCACGATGGAAAAATTAAACAGGAAAGCTGAACTTAGAGGTACTGGAGACACACGGTTAGGGTGGGAGAGACGAAACTGGGCCACAAAGGGTGAAACAGCCCTTTCAGGACATGAAAATTGTCCCTAAAATTGAGGCTAAGCTTTTGTTGAACATTTGAAAACTTTTTTGTTTTTTTTTAACCTGGACCTTTTAAAATATGAACATCAGTATTTTCTGTGAGGAGAGCTGATAATAAACCCAGCCGGAGCTCATGCAGCCAGCAAGTGTGTGTGCACAAGTGTCTGGCATGGTCCAGCTCAGAGAGCGGAGAATTTGGGTCCAGACAGTGCTGGGTTGCAGCGTGGCCCCTCTGTGACCCGGAGTGAATCACTGCGTCTTCTTGGCTCTCTGTTGTGTTATCCGTGGTGTGAAGAGGTTGGACTAGATTCTCCAAGGGCCCTTCTGTCTCTGATGATGTTTCTAGACCCACATGGACACTGTGAAATCATTTTCCCAAGATCGAGCTCTGCAATCAGCATCCGTGGGAAAGGACCAGCCAGGATGGAGCTGGCCGTGATCTGAAGGCCTGGCTGGGGCGTAGGACTCCACACCGTCCTTTTTGTATTGGGATTAACTGTGATTACCGTCCTGAGTTTTTCTTCCCCCTTCCCTCAGAAGGAGGAGTTCTGTCTACTCTTGGCTGACCTAAGGCTCCAGCCCTCGGCAGCTGTGTCCAGGCGCTGGCAGGCCTGCACTGTGGTGAGATCGAGGTGACTTCATACGCCTGGTGTTTGAAGCCCGCCTACCCAGACCGGGTATTTATAGCAGGGGAGCAGCTAGGAAAAAAAATGAGCTATGCTACACCCTTCTTTATGCTCCGTGGGACAGAGGCAGGCATTGTCAGGAATTCAGAAGGCAGGGCTGTATAATCCAGCGAGATATTTTTAAATGCTGTTTGTTGCACTTGGTGGGGCCGGTTTTTCAAAGAGCAGGGAAAGTGAGAGGGCGTGAGGATGACAGGCTGCCTGGAATCCCGAGAGCGAGCGGGGAGCCTGACCCTCCAGGGTGCGTGGGCTCCCAGCCCCGAGTTACTGCATAGCCACACGCTTGGGCAAAGCTTGGGAAGGTCCCCACGAGAGGCTGGGTCACTGGGGTGGCTTGTCGTCCCTTTTCCCACCAGTCCATCCACAAAAGTGAAAATTAATAAAATTTTCTGGAGAAGGCAGAGCATTTGGCCAAAACAGAGTTGCTTCTGTGAAAACCAGGGCCTGGGGCTGCTGCCGTACTCATCTCAGCAGCTGCGTAAATCAGCACGTACGTGGGGACGCCGTTTGGAAGCAAGGGCCTTCTGGAGGTAGTCCTCCCAGGACGAGCGGGCAGGCCAGGCCTGTGCTGGACCCAACTCAGTAGCAGGTGAGGGGGCCGCCGGGGCAGAGCTGCCTCTGAAAGGCATCAGGTGACCCCCACCTGTCCAGTGACAACCTGTGAAGTGTGCTAGGAGAGCCTGGTGTGTTTTCTAGTATGTTGGTCTCTGAGGAGACAGGTGGCGGTGACAGGATTGGGAGCAGGGGAGAGGCTGAGGTTGGTGGTAGAATAGATGAATGGGAGAGACCTGAAGGAGGGGAGGGTGCAGGCCCGATGGAGCCGGAGGGAGCGTAAAGCAGCTGGAGGAGTCACAGCGAGGCCAGCCAGGCTGGAGAAGACAGGTCCGGGCAGAGGGCAGAGCAGGTGCCTGGTGGGTTCAGGGAGACCAGTGTGGCTGGGGTGGGGCACGCAGTAGGAGATGCGATGGGGAGGGGTTGGAGGGGTGGTTGGTCAAGTAGGGCCTTGCAGGCCATTGTGTGGTACCTTGGCTTTTAATTCTGAGTCTTCTGGGAGCCACTGGGGGGACTAAGGACAGAAATGACGTTGTCTGATGTGCTTTCTCACAAGATCACCCTCTCTGCCGTGTCGGAAGTGGCCTGTAGCATCGGGTGTGGAGGCAGCGTGCCCACTCAGCGGGCTTTTGCGGTAATCTTGGTGAGAGAGGTTGGTGGCTTGGACCGTGGTATCAGTGGAGGAGGTTATGGATGTATTTTGAACTTAGAACCAACAGGATTTGCCAACAGCTTGGATGTGTGAGGTATGAGAGGAACTAGTCTGACACCAAGGTTTGTGGTCTGAGCAACTAAAGAAGGGAGTGGCCGTTGACTGAAGTGGGAACAGCTGCGTCTGGACGAAGCCGGGTTGAGCCCAAGATCTGAGTGTGATTTGCTTGCTTGTCTCAGACTTAATGTAGAGAGAGAGATCAGCTAGGGGGCTGGCCTCCAGCTCTCCTTGGCTGGGAGGGAAGAGCCCCTGGAACATCCTTATCCCTGGGATGGGCTGAACCGTTGCCCTCCCCTCCTTCGCCCTCCCCTCCTTCGCCCTCCCCAGGGTGGGCACAGTCCAGGGGGCTGGCGAGGGCCTCAGGCAGAGGGGATTTAATTTTCAGTCCTGTAATTCTTTGGTGGATGGCCTTAAGAGCCCCTGCATCTTGCTTCCTGGCTTCTTCACAGGCAGCTGGCAGCCTTTATGAAGACCATCAAATCTGTTCCTTGCCGTTAGCGTGGGGCCTGTGTTACTGGGTCCAGTTATCCTGTGGGTTGCTGTGATTTTGTGCATGTGTTCTTCCGTTCCGGGAAAGCGAGGCTCCATTTCCAGGCTGCTTTGCATTCCTGGAGGTCAAGTGTGGGTCAGAAATTTGGCCAGAAGGAGAACCTTCTTGGGTGCCTTGAGAAGGCACGGGGCCTGCAGCAGGCTCAAAGGCACTGGAGTCCCCGGGCCTGCTGGACGGCCTGACCGCGGCTCCTGAGGAAGAGCACGGCGGCCGGGAGGCTGGGAGGCTGTGAAAGCGCTGCCACTCTGCCTGCCAGCTGGTTGCTCAGTCTCAGAACCTCAGTTTCCCTCCTCTGTTTATTGCATGTGTTACGGTTCCTAGCTCATAGAGTTCTTTCGGTGGCCCTTAACCCTGGATTCACATCAGAATCACCTGGAGAACTTTAAAGAAAAGTGTGTGTGTCTCAAGGCCCCACCTCCAGAAATTCTGATAAGAATGGTCTGGAGTGAGGCCCAGAGCATGTGGGCAGAGTTCCTGGGGGATCCTGGTGCTCAGTGAGCGGTCAGACGTTCGCTGTTATTAGCACTAAGAGAGTCATTGTTCTGGAGCACTCATTTCTGCCCCACCCAGGATGGTGACTTTCTTTCACTTCACAGCTATGCTGCTTGGCTCACTCAACTGGAGGCATCACCAAAGAACATCCAAGAGAAGTTCAAATTGTTAGGTTGGCATGAAAAAGGCAAAGTTAGACTTGGAATGGCAGTAGCACCGTATGATAATGTTATATATCCCACTGGCAAGTGAGTGAGTACTATTAATTCCATCTTTAAGAGGTGGAAACTGAGGCACAGAGAGGTTAAGTAACTTGGTCAAGGTCACACAGCTAATAAGAGGTAGAGACCGTAATGAAGCCCAGGCAGCCTCACTCCAGATTCTCTACTCCCCAGCCAGAGGAGCCGAGAGACTGAATTCTCAATTCCCATCCCCAGCACGCACCTACCATGTGTCGAGCCTTTACAAAGTACCAGACCTGAGGCCGTGTGCTTCCCATGTATCGCATCATGTAATTATGGCTGCCCAGTGAGGTGTGTCCTCTTCTTACTCCCCTTTTACAGCTGAAGAAGCTGAGGCTCAGAGAAGTCCAGGTGGCATAGCTGGTAAAGGACACAGCAGGATTCAAACCAAGGTTTGCTGGTTCCGAAGTCGTCCTCCTTCCCTCTCCCTCTGTCTGCCCCTGCCTCTGTCTGCTGGAGCAGCCTGGTGGGGTGAAGCCTGTGCAGTGATTTCCTGAGCAAAGAAATGGCTGGGTTGGTCCAAGAGGGCATGAGAAACTGAGGCCAAAGCACCCGCATAGGGGCCTTCAGATAGGATGGTGGTGCCCGGGTCCCCCGCCAGGCCGAGGGCTGTGGTGTGGTGCTTGTTTCTGCCCGAGTTTGAGGATGCATCCTCCTGTTGGTGTGAACGAAATGACATCCAGGACACTGTGTGTGCTCGTTGCTTAAAATAGTTCAAGAGGAAGAACGTGCAGAAGCTGTTTGCTCTGGGGGTCTGTTTCCTCTTGATTTATGATGCCTGGGGGACGGTTGGGCCTCTTCTTGGCTACCCTCTGGCTTTTCCTTTCTACCATATTTTAGCCCTCGTCATGGTTGGCCAGAGGAGTTTGTCACCAGAAAACGTGATAACTTTTCCTAAGTGGTTTGACTAGGGGCTCTCTACACATTTAATTCTTTCTTTTAAAAGGAAAAAAAATGAGGCAAGGCCATTTGTTTTGGTAGCTGTCATTCCTCTCTTCTAGCTGAAAAGATTCCAAGGTTACAGCGATGGTGTTTGCTCTGGGGCGAGAAGAGTGTATTTTATTCTGCTCATTCACACTAAGGCCTGCTCTGGGGAGCTCTCGTCAAGTGGGGCCCAGGAGGCCTGAGGCGCTGTGAGTGAGGGGCTGCTGTGTGCAGCACGGCAGCCACTCCCACGGGAGGCCGTGTAGAGCGAGTGAAATTCAGTAAGGTTGAAGATCATTTCCTCAGGTGCAACAAGTCACATTTCTGGTGCTCCCTCGTCACAGGAGGCTGGTGGCTACCATGTTGAACAGAGCAGGCACTGAGTGCTGCCGAGAACAGCTGGGCAGCCAGCTGACGGGGCGCGGGAATGAATAGACAGGACACAGTCTGTATAATAGACACAACACACTCCGTATTATTTAATGGGACAGGGGACCATCAGCCTCAAGGACCGAGGTGACATCCCTCTGATCACCACGTATTTATTTGCAGGCAGAGAAGTACAAGCATAGCAGGAACTCGTGCCAGCAGGGATATGCAAGTCAAAGCTCAGCAGTTCTAGTCTCCCCACTTAAGTGTACCCCGACCTTACACCAGGCCATTCTCTGAGGGAGTATCCTGGGGACAAACAGTCTGGCAAGTTATGCAGATGGCATTCCGTTCCTGCAAGGACCCGGTGTTCCTAAGCCCCTTGCCTTCATGTTTGATAAGATACTACCTTCCGGCCTTTGATTCCAAAGCACAAACAATCTAACACAGTAGTTTATGAGAATCAGCAGATTCCATATTTCTCAGTCACCCATTTTGTAATTTGTTCTTGCTAAGCTTAAAGCCTTGCAGTAATGTTGCTATGCTCTCCTGCAACAATAGAGCATCTCCATCGTTGCAGACAATTCTGTGGGACACGTGACCCTTCGAGTGGGTCATCGGTTGGTCACTTGGGGCCAGCTCTCTGGGTTTTCACAGGTCTCAAAATTTTAGCCGTCCACCAGGCTCTCTAAAACCCCTCTGTCTGCAGAAACAAAGATTCGTGGAAGTGGAGATTAGGCCATTGATTCTTATGGCTCTAACCCCTAGACCCTTGACATGAGGTCAGGTTTTATGGTTTCCAAGCTGTGTGGCCTGGGGCAAGTCCCTTAGCCACTCTGAAGTTGTTTCCTTGTCTGTGAGATAGTGATGGAAAAATACCTCGTAGGGATTTCGTGAGGATTGAACAAAATGATGAACTCTGCGTAAAACACTCAGCAGCATGCTGACACATAGTAAGGATTTAGGTGTGTTACAAAGTTTCCATGTCTCTTCTCCTTGGAGCCCCTCCGTATCCTCTGGAGATAGATATTGTTGCCGTTTTCAAGGTGAGGAGCCAGGCTTTAAGGGTGCTGCTGCTGCTCCTGCTGCGCGGCCCCTGCTGGGGGCAGGACGACTTGAACTTGAGTTCTGCTTTTGTCTTCCAAGGCTCTCCTTCCCTCTTGGGCTGGTTGATTGACCCCTGTCATAAGTGAGAGGATGTATGTTTGAGCTGGAAGCTGTTTTGAACTGACTTTCATTCAGAAGCTGCCAGTTCCTCCCTCCGTATGCGGTGAGCTCTGCTCAGAGGATTATGCCTAAAGCCGGCCGTCGACATCCGTCTGGAGGGCTGCCATCCAGAGGGCAGCTGCCAGAATCTGGGGCTCCTTGGACCTGAAAGTTTAACCAAGAGGTTAAAGTTTTTAGTGGTTCACGTGCCCTGTGGTCCTTTCGCATCCTTTGCTGTGAGTCCTGAGCCTGAGGGAACCCTCCATCGGATCCTAGCAGAGGTTGGCTTTGTAAGGGGGTCTCTTGAGAGGAGTAGGGCCAAGCGCGGCCTCTCTGCTGGGTAGAGGGTCTGAGAGGAGATCTGCTCCTGCTGGGGCCTGGGTTCAAACCCTGACTCCACTGCTTACTTGCTCAGATCATACAGCTAGTTATTTAACCTTTCTGTGCCTCAGTTTCCCCTCTGTAAAATGGGGACAGTACTATAACTTGCCCAGCATGGTGGTTGTGAACGTTAAATGAGACAATGAAAAATAAAGCTCTGAGTCCGGTTCCTGGCACACAGCAGCACCAAGTGCGTGCTGCTGCCGCCGTCCTCATCATCAGTGCTTCCGGCAGCCGTGCGCCCTCGCTTCCATGCCGCGCTCGCGTGCTCTGCTTGAGGGTATATTATCTGTCTGGTCGGAAGAAGTGACCCAGAGGGTGTGAGCTCTTAAAGTGAATGGCGAAGTTAAATCTGTGCATCATGAGCCCCCACGTGGCCTTTCTTCTTCTTTCCTTCCTTTCTTCTTTCTTTCCTTCTGGAGGTCGGGGGTGAAAAGCATGACTCTGTGCTATTGTCGTTTCAGTACCTCACATGGTACCCCCCAGCCTGCTTCCCACCTGCTGCTTTGGGCTGTGTAACCAGCGCCACCCAGTCAAACAGTCTAATCAGAGCTGGATTATTGCTCCAGGATTAATTTGTAGTGTGAAATGCCCATACAGTTATGCAGTTGCCACTCATTTGCCCACATCCAGAATGTGCTAAATCTGCTGCTTGGAATGAAATCCACATAGCTTTGCAACCATATGTAGGCAATTGAGTAATTTTCATCACAATTGTTATCAGAGATGGGTTTAAATTAGGAGAATCCAAATGCCACTGGAAAATGGTGACATCCCTGCTTTCCTTCTACAGATGGTTTTACTGAGGGAGGACAACTCTCAAAGGGAACCTTCCACAAGAAGAAAAGAAGGACACGGGGCCAGGATATTGCATTATCATGTTGTCATTCGTAGCTTGGGCCCCACTGTGGGCCATCCCAGGCTGACCAAGCCCTTGTCCTTTGTGTGGCTTCCCTGACACTGACAGATCCCTCGTGGCTAAGGGGTCACTTGGACTCTTCCTGGCAAAGGCTGCTTTGTGATCTGTGCTGTGGTCTCCTCCACTATCAGTCAGGCCCCTCAAACCTCAAAAGAACCTGGTGGCGGGGGTGTGTGTGTACACATCTCCTTCTCCTTCCTAAAATACAGGAAAACCCTTAAATCAGTCATTTCCAGGCCTGGCTCATTGCTGAAACATCTTGAGGCACTTTAAAAATTCATATTCCGGGACCCACCCTGCATACATTAAGTAAAAACCTCTAAAAGCAGAGCCAGAACATCTGTAATTTTTTAGAATGTTCCTCAGGTGGTTCGGATTTGTGAATCCCGTCCTTTAGCATTTGGAGTTGGGTTTTGAGTCCTGGGCTCCTTTAAGAGCATGCCTCAGGCAAAGGCCCTCTTGGAGGGAGAGGTGGCATATGAGGCTGGTCCGTGAGGGGCTCCTCTCTGAGCAGCGAGATGCAGACTGTGGTTAGGGCTGCTGAGCAGGAGGAGGTGGGGAGGTGTGTTGCCTCGGAACGGATAACGGTAGCCAGCATTTATGGTATACTGTGTTGTTTAATCCTCTCAGATCCTTTATTGTGTACTGTCTTGTTTATCACCAGCCTGTGGTGCCTAACACTGGCCTGCTCGGTGCTTCCTTGACAAATTGCTGTCCATCTCTGTGCCTCAGTTTACTTGTCTATAAATGAAGATACTACTACATACGTTATATGGCAATTGCAGGGATTAAGTGAAACATACCCTCTAAAACGTTTGAAACAGTGTCTGGCGTATAAGAGTCCAGTATGTTGGCCATGATGATGGTGATGACAACAAGTTTTTCAGGTGGGAGTGGGGGTCTTTGGTGACCCTTCCTGTGGTATGGTGAGGAAGCCCACCATGTGAGCACATCCTGACTATTACAGTGGAAAGTTCAAGGGCTTTGGGGACAAAGCTAGGTTTAACCCCAGCTAAGGTAGCTTTTGTAGCTGATGCTGGACAAGCCCTCAGTCTGTTGGTTTTGTTTTTTCATTTACAAAAGGAGGATGAGAGTAGCACCTACCTTGTGGTGTCACGAAAGGCGAAATGTAAAAGCGTAAGCTCAGCTGGTGATCAATGAGTAGGAGGAAAGAGACGAGGTGACTGAACCTTAGCAACATGATAAGTGGAAATAAAAATCAGTCTCAAAAGACTACATACAGCATGGTGCAAGTTTTATAAAGTTAAAAACAAATCTAAGGGGCCGGCCAGGTGGCGTAGCAATTAAGTTCATGATACACAGATTTAACTCCACTTCCACAGCCCTGGGTTCACTGGTTGGATCCCTGGCACCGACCTACACACCACTTAGCAAGCCATGCTGTGGTGGCGTCCCACATACAAAATAGAGGACGATGGGTGTGGATGTTAGCTCAGGGCCACTCTTCCTCAAAAAAGCCCCACAAATTTTAAAAGTGCTGAAGGAGTACCTCACAGGCACAATAAATACTGCATAAAGGAGAAAGTGGATGGCGAACCAGGATGACGGTCGTGTCATGTGCAGGAGAGACAGGGATGCACACGGGGACAGAGGACCATGTGGTTTAGGTATAGAGGGTTGTCAAGGCTCTAGCTTTTGTATTGGACGTGAGTTCACATTATTATGATGAAATAAAAATGGTCATGAGCCAGGGATTATGATCCATCCAATTTGTGCACCTGAAGGTAAAAATCTAGTGGGTTTCCAATAGGTGGTAGCTATTTGTTGTTATTATCCCATTAACCACCTGGACCACACACAGGCCACCGTTAATGCCCTCTGAGCCTGCCTGTCATCCGTGCAGAATGCCCTGAGAACCAGGCTTTTCCGCCTCCAGCCACAGTGGCTTCCACACGGGGATGTGGAACAGTGGGGATATTTCAGTGGCCTTGTTTCTGAGGTTTCGTGTAGGTCTTGGGCATAAGCTCCTGTGTGTGTCTAAAGAAGCTGAACAAAGACGGGGTTGTTTGTGTCCTTGCCGTGCCAGATCTGAAGGCTTTCGTTAGGATTGCTCTGGGAGCGTCCATGTTGGCCGGGAGCTTTTCTTTCCGAGGGAAGGAAGTATTTGGGTTGGAACTGATGGTGTTTGCGTTGGTGCAACCTCAGACCTCTCTGCTTTCACTGCCACCACCAAGCATCTCGACCTTGGCCTGTGGCTTCTCTCTCCCTGTGGTTCCTTCCCTTAACCGAAAGGGGAAGCAAGGAGGGCCTTCGAAACCCCCGGTCATGTGCTCCTGGCTCCATGGCATCTGGCATAAACAGTCCTCGTGTCCTGCCCTCTCCTCTGAACCTGACCAAGGGGAGGAGATATGAGCGTGGGTTCTGGAGTTAAGGAGACCTGGTTTCAATTTGGGGATCTTCACTGTGTGACTCGAAGTAGAGGCTTTATTTGTTTTTCCTTATTTTAAATTGAGATGCATAAAGTGCAGAATCTTGCATTTCAGCTTGATGAAATTTTGCCCAGACACACACCTGTCTAACCCACCCAGGTCAAGATCAAGGTCTGAAACACTCCCCCGCCCAGGAGTGTCCTCACAGCCCTTCCCTATCAGCCCCACACCCCACCCCACCGAACCGTTACTCTGACTTTTGTCACCATCTGTTAGTTTTGCCTGTTCCTGAACTTCTAGGGGTGGCTTCATTATCAAACCTTTCTGAGCCTCAGTTTCTTTATTTGTAAAATTGTAAATGAAATTATAGTACTTGTGTTGAGAGAATCAAATGGTAAAATGTTAGTAAAAGAGTTAACACGTGATCAGGTAAGCTGTTTACTGTTGTCATTGCTGTGGTTGACTCCACCTTCGGTCGGCCTGTTTCCCACCTGGACATGCAGCCCTTTCCCTCGGTGCTACTGCCGTGCCTGTGTCTCCCATGCCCTCCAGGCCCTGTGACCCCCTGAACGCACATTTGAAACAGTTCCATCCGTGGCTTTCAGGGTTTCTTGCTGAAACCAGTTCTTCTTGCTTCATAAGGCAGAGAAAATGGGCAGGGAGCAGGCTTGTGCTGCTTTTGCCTCTTATCAAAGGGAGTATGTTTGCTCTGTTAGCAAAATCAGCAGGGGCCTTGCTGGAGAGTGGGCTTCCCTGGGCCGGCTTCCCTGGGTGGGGGTGCCTGGGTGCCAGTTTTGCTAACGTGCCAGGAGTCGGTCATTGTGAGGTTTCAGAAGCAGTAGGAGGAGCCACCTCTTCTAGCTCCTCAAAAAAACCCCCAAAACCCAAAAAATCCTTGTCTGTGATTGCCTAAAATTCTACAGTGATAATTTGATTCCTGAGGTCAGGGGAACAGGGGTAAAAAGCACAAATAGCCAGAGTTTGGGTAGGGGGGGCGTTGTGGGAGCATCATACTTTATTGAGGTGTGATTCCGTTTGACTTCGACCTGAGTGGCTTTTCTCGTATCCTTTCTTGAGGGAGAGTCTTCATGAAGGAGAAGGTAGAAATGGGCAGTTGGTGGGTGGCAGTGAAGAAACAGGAGGCAGAGAGAGGTTGTAAAGGCAGACTCCCCGAATTTCTGATGTGGTCTGGGGCTGGGTCTGCCCCCAGGCCTGCTTGATGTCAGGGGTTTGTAATGCAGTCTATTGTGTCCTCTGCTTGGAGGACCGTGGCCCCTGACCCAGATAGGGGCGCGGCGTTACCATGGTCCTGGAGGTATTGTCGTTCAGGTTGAGAGCTGACAGATAAAGAGAAGTTAGCCCTCAGACGCGTCCCATCAGGTCTCCTTGGGAGTCTCAGGAAACACATCTCTGAGGGTAACTTCTCTCCACCCCACAAGTGAGATTTTGTTTTTACTGGACTGCCTGAGCCTTTTGCTGGTGGCGAGACCATTGATTTTTGTTGTTTCCCAGCAATCGTGCAGCCCCCTCTCTCCTGTGCAGTGGAATTTTGAATACACGGGTCTGACTCTGCAAAAGATTTTCGTTTCCCTTCGAGGTGGCTGTGAGAGGGTGGGTGGGGAGGTCCATTTATAAACTGAAGGCTTTATTAGTAAGCGTTTATGAGCCAGACGGTAACCCTGCCACATCGCCAGAAGAGAGACCCATGTTTGTTATGGAAGAAGATCCCCGCTTGGCATCCCTCACACGGCCAGTCACTGCGTACGGGGCCGGCACGCCAAATTCTCCAGTTACCATGGGACCCAGACTTAGACAGGAAATCATGGTAGGATGGGAGAGAGTCCAAAACACACATGGCTGGTACACAGGCTGCAGTTAGAAAAGAGAGGGAGAGAACAATCTATCTATTTTCCCGAATGAGGACTGCAAAATCAAATGGGGGTGTTTTTCCAAGACTCTTTACATTTTATGGACCTGATTTTCAAGCTTTAATTTTTTCCACATTAGGCAATACTTAGACTATTTGAAGTGACCCCTTTGTGTGTTTGTGGTGAGCACTTCTTAGGCTTGTTTTGTGTGTTTTTAAAGCTTCCAAACTAACAAAGCACCCAGATCCATTCAGTCTGGGGGACCTTGCTCTCCAGTCCCTGGAAGGAATATCTTTTGGTCTCAGCACGGCTGTCTCTTTCCTGCAAGCGGCCCACTGGAGGCCCAGCCCTCCCCGCTTTGATGGGATGTGCCGGTGGAAGACAGGAGGGTCTTCTGTGAGAGGCCCCCCTCACAGCTGGGTTTCTTGGAAATCTCTGCCGCCAAGTCCAGCAACTGAAATTTCTCATTCATAAAGGAGCGTGTTTTCATCCTGCCCGTGAAGCTGGTAAAAGAAATGGAAACGTCGGGAAGAGGATCTTGTGCTTTTGCAGATGAAGCTCTGGAAGGTTCAGAAGGGGCCCGGCTGTCCATAGCTTGGGAACAGTTCCAGGCCAGCAACATTTAACAGGTCGCTCTTGATAGCGTTTTCCACGAAGCACCCTGATGCGTTTCTTGGGGAGTGTGCTGACCCTTTAACGAAATGGCAGTTACAGCGTGGGGTGTCCACCCGGGGCCCCACTGACGGCTCTCTCACGCTCTGCTGGGTCAGGTGTAATTCCTGGGTTGAATTCCTCTCCTTGAGCGGATTGCCTTTACCCCACACTGTGACATCACGACCTTGGCCAGATTGGGAGTGAGAGGTGAGGACAAAAACCCCTGATGTGCGGACAGTGCCTTGAGTGTTTACAAAGTACTTTCACATTCTTTCTCACTTGATCTCGGCTATTAGAGCTAACATTTATTGAGTCTTGACTGTATGCTAGGCATATTGCTGAACACTTTACCGTCTTTACCTTGTATAATCCTTAAAACGACCCTTTGTGATAAAACTTGGATGATTCCCATTTTTCAGATGAGGAATCTGTGGCCCAGAGAGATTAAGCATCTTACTCGAGATCATGTAGCTGGTCGAGGGTGGACCAGGTCTGCCCACCTCAAAGCCCGTGTTGCCAGATACCACATGGTCCTGCCTCCCGTTCCCCCTGTGTTAGAGGCACATGGCTTCATTCTCCTGTGGAAGAAACTGAGGCCCAGAGAGTTGGTGTGAGATCCCAGGGCCAATGAGTGACCCAGCCTGGACCAGAAGTCGGGTCTCCTGAAGGACCAGTGCTTTGTTATTACTGAAGGCCTGTTAATCTGAGCAGCATTGCCCAAGGAGGCACCAGCATTTCCAAGCCAGCAGCTGCTTGGTCAGAAATGGCCAGTCCTGGACTCATTCTTCAGGGCAGGCAGGTGGGAGGGAATTCTGGGCATCCAGTGTGTTATTCTCATATTCCACGTGATTCGACTGAAGCTAAGAAGCCATAAAGTTACCACTTACAAGTGCACTTCTGTTTAAAATTTCTATATCAGGGCTCTTGCAGGTTGCAGACACATTTCAAACCGGTTAAAGCAGAAGAGTGTTTACCGTCTTATTTAAAAGTCCTGAAGGAGGATTGGCCTCAGGGGTGCTTTGATTCGGGGGTCCTGTTGTCTCTTGCTTGCTCGCTCCTCTGGATTCTGCTCCTGGATTGGCTCCACTCCCCAGCAGCCTTCCTCTTGTGATTAGAAACTGCCTGCAGCAGCCTCGACTTTAACGCCTGAGAGCAGAGGGGCCTGACAACTCAAACCAAAATGCTACGTTTGAGACTCCCTGTCTCTGATTGGCCTGACTGGGTCACATGCCCCCGTTGAACCAGTCTTTGCTGTCCACTGGCCACTTGCTTTACCCACGCTGGGAGGGAGGGCTGGGAGCCCTCATGGTCTAACATCAGTGGGCTGTGGATAGAAGAGGGAAGAACGGATGCTGTGGAGACAAGAAGAGACAGGGGGGTGGAGGGGGGCATCCAGAGGGAAACGCAGAATGGGAAAGCCAGTCTTACAGAAAAACGCATCTGCCACATTAGGATGGGCAAGGGTAACTTTTCTATTTGAAGAGAGTTTCAACAGACCGTTAATGAGAACGGGAAGCTCACAAGTATGCTTTGGTTGCAGGTATTAAAGCAGTTATTATTTGTTATATTCGCTAACGTCAGTGTATATTTGCTGTAACGGAGCCTCTCCTCCCTGGAGGAAGAGCGCTTCTTCAGAGCGCCTCTTAGATGCTCAGACGCTTGGTCTGAGGGAGAGAGCCATTTAGGTCCTGAAGAGCTGGCGACCGGGTTTATTTCTGTCTTAATGGCATCTTAAATTATGCCGGAGAAATTGAAATGCCACTTCTCTTTTCTTCCAATCTGTCTCCAACTCAAGGCCACCTTGACGTGCTTCAAGTTTTAGTGGCCCCACTTGATCTAAGCTGCTTGTCGTCACATATTAGAGACAAGCTCATCTCACAGGTCCGTGTTTTTAATCAGCTGCAGATGCCAATGGAAGGTGTGACGATATTAGAGACCCCATGTTTTTAGTTAGGGTCCGGGATGCCTTGGTGGCTAATTTGGTTTCCATTTCAGAACTAATCCAGACAAGGAGGGGTGTTAGTGAATGTTCCTTTTGAAGTACCTACAGCTAACTAGGTCCAGATTGGGCAAATGTTTAGCCAAGGGCTCCCTGAATGCCTGCCCTGTGGCTGGCATCTTGTGGGCATCATGGAGGACACAAAAAGAGTGGTTTCTGCCCTGGAGGAATGAATGATCGTGTTGCAATAATTCCGGGAACTGTTTATTCAGCGGTGGCTCTGTACAGGCCCACTGCTAAGGACGTTGCATACATTGTTTCATTTAATCCTCACACCACCAGTAGGAGGGCAGGTGCTGTGTCCTTGGTTTGCAGAGGAAGCAACAGAGGCTTAGAGAGGTTAAGCAACCTGCCCTAAGTCACACAGCTAGTGAGTAGCAAAGCCAGACTCCCCCGGGGCTCTCTCCAGCTGCAAAGCCTGCATTCCTCAGTCCAGTGCCGTGGATGGAGACTGTCATTACAGGATTTCTCACAGTCAAAAAACGGAGCTCTCCCTGATAACAGATTTCATCACTCGTGAAACTGCAGGCCTAGGAAGAAAGAAGATTGCCTAACTGCTGAGGCCCATGTCTTTCCAGAAGGAGGACACTGGGTGGTCCTCCTGCCGGCCTGTCTGACCCACGTGATAGCTCCATCTGTCTGACTTCTGACTCTGAGCTGCCGGACCAGCCTGTCTGCAACAGGGACAACAGGACCAGTCCAAGCACGAACCAGATCTTCCTTCTGGAATTGGGTGGAATCAGAGCTGTCCAGAGCTGCTGAGGCCACCTGAATCTCTGTGTTTCACACACTGTCCTGGATGACACATTTGAGAGTGCAGGCAGCGTGGGGGTTGGAGGTGGTCAACAGACGTGGAGGGGCTGAGTCTGGGAGGCCAGGCAGCAGACAGTGCGTCCTCCCCGCGCACATACACGCCAGAGTGCTTATTCAAACCGGATCCTGCCGAGGCCACAGAGGCCGAAAGCAAGCCAGAGCCCTTTCTCTGGGCAGGACTGCTTGGTTTTTAAAGTTTTTTTTCTTTTTTCCCCTATATAGTTTGTCTTGGGAGAAATATATCAGGGAGAGGGGGAGGAGTAGAAATGAGTAAATTTTTGCCCCAAATCCTTAACATGCATGTAGAGCCCCATGAATAGTATGATGCTATAGAGTTTAGAATTTACCCCAAGAAATGAGGGTGTAATTTTGGGCTGCGGATGGCTTTTTCCACAAGGTCACTCTGACTCTTGTCACTTCCGGAGCTGCTTTCCTTCAAAAGCTAATTGAGATTCGAAGAGAATTGGGGTGAGTGAAGATACAACGGGATGTGCCTGAGGCTGGGAGCAAGAGCCAGGCAGTAGCTGGGGCGAGGGGGCCCTGCCTGGGGAGGAGAGGCTCTTTCTGAATGGCTGCCCCCATCCGCTAGAGACTTCCTCTTCTCTGATGCTCTGTGTAAGAGCTGGTGTCATGATGTCCCTGTTCCTCTCTAATAATTGTCTTTGCTCTGAAGTCTGCTTTATCTGGTACTCATTGTAGCCACTCCAGCTTTCTTTTGATATGTGTTTGCGTAATATATTTTTCCATACATTTAATTGTAACTTATATCGTGTACCAAGTGAGTTTCTGGTAAACAGCGTACAGTTATATTTTGGTTTTTATCTATTTATCTATTTTCACAATCTCTGTCTTGACTGGTGTGTTTAGATTATTTACGTTTAATGTAGTTTAATGTAATTAGATATATATACATCTGGGTTTGACTATTTCATTTTTTTGTTTATGTTTGTCTCCTCTCTTTTTTGTTCCTCTTTTTCCCCTTTCCTGCCTTTAGATTATTTGAACATTTTAATTTATTTTTTGACTATATCTCTTTGGGTAGTTTTCTTTTAAGTGAATGCTCTAAGGTTTAAAAAATTTTCACAATCAAAGTAGAATCAATATTTTCCTACTTCAAGTGCAACGTAGAAAGCTCACCACCATATAGGTCCCTTTACCCTCCACATAAAATCTTGCTTTGGAGGAAACCATTCTAACCCATCAATCAGATAGTATAGAGAGAGGAGGAAGCCCTGGAAGGAATGAAGTTTGGTTTCATCTCATCCCATTCATTCGTTCATACATTCATTCATTCACTCATTCATTCATTCACTTAGTAGTATTTATCCAGCATCTGACCAAGCAGCAGAATCCCCTCCCTTCTGGGTTGGATAATCCAAAGACTAGTGTTAGTAGTAGTAGGATAGTAATAGTGGTAATACTGTTTACTAGTACAGTAATACTGTGCCATGTTACTGTACACTATGCTAATAGTATAG
Source organism: Equus asinus (assembly GCF_041296235.1). NCBI lineage: Eukaryota > Metazoa > Chordata > Mammalia > Perissodactyla > Equidae > Equus > Equus asinus. The sequence goes on along the minus strand of NC_091806.1, from coordinate 1,192,825 downwards.
TAGTAGCTGCCTGAGCGTTATTATGTGTCATGCCCTGTTCTAACCTCTTTACAGGTGGTGTGTTATTCTTCTAACAGCCCTATGCTGTGAGTACTATAATTGTCTGCATCTTACAGTGAGGAAACTAGGGGACCGAGAGTTTCACTTGCTCAGGGGCACCTAGTCAGTGAACAGCAGACTTTGGACCCTCTGTTGTTTTTTTTTTTTTTAAAGATTTTATTTTTTTCCTTTTTCTCCTCAAATCCCGCTGGTATGTAGTTGTATATTTCTCGCCGTGGGTGGTTCTAGCTGTGGCATGCGGGACGCCGCCCCAGCGCGGCTCGATGAGCAGTGCCACGTCTGCGCCCAGGACTCGAACCAATGAAACACTGGGCCGCCTGCAGCGGAGCATGCGAACCCAACCACTCGGCCACGGGGCCAGCCCCTGGACCCTCTGATTTTATTCCATTATCGGAAGGTCTCAATGGGGGAAGAACACACTGGAAGGTATCCAAACTCCTAGTCTGTCCTGGGGATCTTGTGCTCCCCACCATGTGCAGACCTTCCTCTGCTGGAGCCCACTGACGTCCATGTAAGAGGCTCCTTTGTTCCTAAACTGATTCTCCTCGTGTCCTCCTCTGAACATTGAGAGGAGACCTCCCCTGTGCCAGGGGTCATGCAGATAATACTGAAGCTCTGAAAACGGACCTTGAACGTGAGGTCAAAAGGAGAAAGGACTCTAAATGCCGCCTTGGGCGCTTTTCAGATGTGGGGTCTGAGGCGGGAGGGGTGAAGTGGCCTGCCCCTGGGCACGCCCGTGGAGGCAGAGTCTGGACTGGGTGTCGGCCTCCTGACTCCTGCTTTTGGTCTCCAGGCCTCTTTGTGCTTTCTTGGCAGAAGGGTGTGGGAAGCTGAAGAGTAGCAGAGCTGGAAATTCTGATCTGTGACTGACAGGGACAGCCAGCTGTCCCCACGGGGGAGCCCTCCCTTGTGTGCCAAGCTTCAGAAGCTTTGGCGGCTGGGCTGTGCTATTCACTACCTTCTGGAGGCTGATCCAGGGGTCTGGCCATATTGCTCACCAAGGCCGAGGTTTATTGAAGCTTTTTGCATTTCCTGGAGAGGCAGGAACAGACCCCAGAAACAGTTGCTGGGTGGGGTGGGGGGTGGGGTAACTCCATCACACTAGCACCAGCCTTTTAACAGCAAGATCTAGTATGGAAATGGCAAGTAGATGTCACCTCAGGAACCAAACCTCATCCAGTGGTGAGGACTGCCTGGAGTGTGGTTTGAATCTAGGTCAGCTGAGAGGACATGGGGGCCTGTTGGCGATGTGTGTCATGGGCCCCGGAACGGGCTGGAAGCGTGTCTGTCAGGTGTGTGTCACCTTGGGTACAGAGGTTAAATAAGCCTTGGATTTTATATGTAGCACGAAAATACCTGTCCTCATAGGATTATTGTGAGGATTAAATAAGAATATATGTAAAGTGCTCATTAAAAGGTAATCATTCTGTTTAGCATTGATAAGGGCTTTTAAGAAGAGAGAAAAGTCAATTTACTCATTCAGATATTTGGGTGCCTTCCATATGCCTGGTGCTGAAAGATTGTACAGGATATGCCCGATCATGCTTCCCACAGAGTTTGTTCTAGATGGAAAAAATAGGCAGTAACTAGTCAATAAGCAAGTAGGATCACTCCAGAAAGTGACGAGAGTATTGAGCAACAGCAAAACCAGACTCATAAGACAGAGGAGGATTGCAGGGGGTGAAGCCAGTGTGGGAAGGTGAGCAGGACCCAGCAATGTGGAAGTCTGGGAGGACATTCCAGAAAGATGGAAGGAAAAATGCAGAAGGCTTCAAGGAGGAACAGCTTGAAGGCCAAGTAAGCTTTCCGGAGGCAAGGTCAGAGACAGCATACCTTGCTTGCTAAATAACTTTTTTCACACGTTAACGTGGAGGCTTATGTGATGAACCGCTGTGTGCCCATCTCCCAGCTTCGGCAGCTACGCCACTGTGACGCTGTCATCATCTGTGCCTTCCTTTTTTGGCTGAAATAGATTAAAGCAAATCCCAGACATCATGACATTTTATCCCTAAATACTTTGGTTTGCATCTTTTTTTTTTAACTTTTTATTAAGATTATGATAGTTTACAACCTTGTGAAATTTCAGTTGTACATTATTGTTCGTCATGATGTAGGTGCACCCCTTCATCCTTTGTGCCCACCCCCCAGCCCCCCTTTCCCCTGGAAACCACTAATCTGTTCTCTTTGTCTACGTGTTTAACTTCCACCTATGAGTGGAGTCATACAGAGTTCATCTTTCTCTATCTGGCTTATTTCACTTAACATAGTACCCTCAAGGTCCATCCGTGTTGTTGTCAATGGGACGATTTTATCCTTTTTTATGGCTGAGTAGTATTCCATTGTGTATATATACCATATCTTCTTTATCCAATCATCAGTTTCTGGGCATTTAGGTTGGTTCCACGTCTTGGCTATTGTGAATAATGCTGCAATGAACATAGGGGTGCATGGGACTTTTGGAATTGCTGATTTCAAGCTCTTTGGATAGATACCCAGTAGTGGGATGGCTGGGTCATATGGTATTTCTATTTTTAATTTTTTGAAAAATCTCCATACTGTTTTCCATAGTGGCCGCACCAGTTTGCATTCCCACCAACAGTGTATGAGGGTTCCTTTTTTCCCACAACCTCTCCGACATTTGTTACTTTTTGTTTTGGTTATTTTTGCCATTCTAATTGGTGTAAGGTGATATCTTAGTGTAGTTTTGGTTTGCATTTCCCTGATGATCAGTGATGATGAGCATCTTTTCGTGTGTCTATTGGCCATCCATATAGCTTCTTTGGAGAAATGTCTGTCCATGTCCCCTGCCCATTTTTTGATTGGGTTGTTTGATTTTTTTGTTATTGAACTGTGTGAGTTCTTCATATATTATGGAGATTAACCCTTTGTTGGATATATGACTTGTAAATATTTTTTCCCAACTAGTGGGTTGTTTTTTTGTTTCAAGCCTGTTTTCCCTTGCCTTGAAGAAGCTCTTTAGTCTGATGAAGTCCCATTTGTTTAGTCTTTCTATTGTTTCCCTCCTCTGACGAGATATGGTGTCCAAAAAGATCCTCTTGATACTGATGTCAAAGAGTGTACTGCCTATATTCTCTTCTAGAAGACTTATGGTTTCAGGTCTAATCTTTAGGTCTTTGATCCATTTTGAGTTTATTCTGGTGAATGGGGAAAAAGAATAGTCAATTTTCCATCTTTTGCATGTGGCTGTCCAGTTTTCCCAGCACCATTTGTTGAAGAGACTTTCTTTTCTCCATTGTATGCCCTCAGCTCCTTTGTCGAAGATTAGCTGTCCATAGATGTGTGGTTTTATCTCTGGGCTTTCAATTCTGTTCCATTGATCTGTGCACCTGTTTTTGTACCAGTACCATGCTGTTTTGATTACTGTAGCTTTGTAGTATGTTTCGAAGTCAGGGATTATGATGCCTGCAGCTGTGTTCTTTTTTCTCAGAATTGCTTTAGCAATTTGGGGTCTTTTGTTGCCTCATATGAATTTTAGGATTCTTTGTTCAATTTCTGTAAAGAATGTCACTGGGATTCTGATTGGGATGGTGTTGAATCTGTAGGTTGCTTTAGGTAGAATGGACATTTTAACTATGTTTATTCTTCCAATCCATGTGCATGGAATGTCTTTCCATCTCTTTATCTCGTCATCAGTTTCTTTCAGGAAAGTCTTGTAGTTTTCATTGTATAGATCTTTCACTTCCTTGGTTAAATTTTATCCCAAGGTATTTTATTCTTTTTGTTGCGATTGTGAATGGGATTGAGTTCTTGAGTTCTTATTCTGTTAGTTCGTTGTTAGAGTATAGAAATGCTACTGATTTATGTATGTTGATTTTATACCCTGCAACTTTGCTGTAGTTGTTGATTGTTTCTAATAGTTTTCCAGTGGATTCTTTGGGGGTTTCTATATATAAGATCTTTGGGGGTTTCTATATATAAGATCATGTCATCTGCAAACAGTGAGAGTTTCACTTCTTCATTGCCTATTTGGATTCCTTTTATTTCTTTTTCCTGCCGAATTGCTGTGGCCAAAACCTCCAGTACTATGTTGAATAAGAGTGGTGACAGTGGACACCCTTGTCTTGTTCCTGTTCTCAGAGGGATGGCTTTCAGTTTTTGCCCATTGAGTATGATGTTGGCTGTGGGTTTGTCATATATGGCCTTTATTATGTTGAGGTACTTTCCATCTATACCCATTTTATTGAGAGTTTTTACCGTAAATGGATGTTGGATCTTGTCGAATGCTTTCTCTGCATCTATTGAAATGATCATGTGGTTTTTGTTTCTCATTTTGTTAATGTGGTGAATCACATTGATTGATTTGCAGATGTTGAACCATCCCAGTGTCCCTGGTATAAATCCCACTTGATCATGATGTATGATCTTTTTAATGTATTGCTGTATTCAGTTTGCCAAAATTGATTTGCATCTTTTAAAAAAAATAAGAATTCGCTTACCTGATAATGTGATCTCTTACATTTAATTGTCACAATGCCATTGTCATAATAATTCCTTAGTATAACCTAGTACCTAGTCGATATTCAAATTTACCTGCCTGCCTCAAAGATATCTTATAAGTTGTTTAGTTTGAATCAGTTTCCAAACAAGGCCCACTCATTGCTCATTGTTAACCCAGACGTGTTTTCACGAGGAGAAAGATATTTGACGCCAGCCCTGCCCTCCTGGCACTGGGTTGCGTGCTTTCCTGGTGGGCAATGCAAGGAATGGGAGCCTTGGAGGACAGTGAACTGTAGATATTGTTGGGTTGTCTCCCAAACCAACACCAGAACCCACTGCCTCCTCCTTTGTTCTTGCTAGCATTAATGTCCTTAAGAAAGATGATCTGTTTCTTCCTCAGGTAAAAACATCACTGCCTTCCAAAGCTCTAATTAATTCCTGTCTGGGTCACCTGTGTGCATACGTGGGGAAGATAGACATAAATCATTTCCAGCTCTGTTAGTGGAGGTCTCAGGGAGTGAGCTGTGTGTTAACAATGAAAATAAAATTTGGTGACATGTATGAAGGGATTGGTAGGTGCCAGGTATGGGCTAAGTACTTTATACCCTTTGACTCATTTTAATATACCTGCTCTTTAAGAAGGGATGGTGTCTCATTTTCCAGATGAAAAACTGAGGCTGAGAGGGGTTAAGTAGCTTACCATGAGGTGACAAGTGATGGGGAGGGACTCACACCCGGGTCTGGCTAACTCCAGAACCCGCCTTGTTAGCGTCTTCCCAAAGATGCCAGCACGGCAACAGCTTGGTGTGCATTGGCCACTCCCTTCTTGCCCACAGCCCATCCTTGGCTTGGAGCCGTCCTGAACCTAGATTTCTCTCCTCTGCCTCTTAGACACTGGCCGGCCCAGCCACCAGCTGGTCCTGATTGGACCTGCCCCTCTGTGACGTGGTCAGAAGAAAGCCCAAATGAGCCTTGCTGGGGACTCGGTGACCTTTTCCACCTGGCTGTGGAGTGACCACCTGAAGTCGGTGGGATTGTGGGAAAGAAGGCTTGGACAAGGCTTCCTGCCTGCTGGGTCCTGGCGGCAGGACTTCACTGCACTGCCTTGACCCTGTTATCTGCTCTGGGAGTTTGGGATGGTCTCTGCTCTGGGGCCGACAAGATGTCCCCAGCCCTAGGAGCCTTTGCTGTCACTCTGGCTAAGGCAGTGCTGGTCTCTGGCCCCAGAGCTGTAGGCTGGGAAAGAGGCGCCTTGGCAGTAGAGCTGCTTGGGCTGACGACCGGGGCCGTCATTGGAAAGGCAGGCTGGCTTCCTTCCTTAGCCCTGACATGATACTTCTCGGTATTTCTTCACGAAACATCTTGTTTCTCTTAAACAGTGGTTTCGTTAGATTACTTGGGCTGGTGGTTAGGCTGCCCACAGAAGACCTGAGAGCAACACGTTGGATCCTTATCACATTATGAGTCGCCTCCCGACTCAGAACTGAGTTCTGACTCCCCAGCTGGCGCTCAGTGGAGAATAATCCCCTGGGCTTTTGGACTGTGCACTTACATGGTGACTCACAATCTCGTAAAACCACCTTTTTCGGACTGCCCAGAGCGTAAGTTGGAATTTTGATGATTCCGTTGTGTAGTTAGTAGCTGAGACTCAGTCGCGTCCCAGCTCTGCCACCAGCTGGCTGAGCACCCTCCGGCTGGTACTTTGACGCCTCGGACCCCATGTAGCCTTCTCGGGGAAGTGATAGGACGTGCCTTCTCTAGGTGGTCTCTGGGTCACCTTTAAAATCAGCAATTCTTTCTGGTCAACAGTTCCCCTTGCTGTTCCTGGCTGCGTCTGTTCTCTCAGTCAACTCCCTGAGCAGTCCTGGGCCAAGAGCTGTCATGGGAAGTAAGAACGCAGCCTGGGGAGAGGCAACCCGTCCCGGCTCCCTTGCCCATAGGAAGGTTACAGGCCTGTCCACAGCACGCTAATGACTGTGATGACAGTCTGGACAGAGGGCTCAGAGGGCAAGGATTGCCTAAGCAGGCCTCGTCAAATCCAGAGTAGAAGCAAATCTCACAGGGGCCATGTGTAACCTGCCCCAGACGCTTTGATCGAACGTCTGAAAATCCACGCCGTTAAGTAGCAAGGGTTCTTCCTGCATTTCTGGTTGGAATCACTCCAGCTCTGTTGGTTCTGTGGTTGCCTGCTGGGGGCGGAGACCCAAACCACCTTGGCGCCTCTGCTGCCCTGGGCACCTCCTGCACGGTCGTTCTGGAGTTGATGCTGATGGGCCTGGGCGTTCTGCCCGGATCTTTAAGTTCTTTCTTGTGTGCCTTTCTGGACTTCCCTACGGAGGTCATCAGCATGTGCAGGGTGGGAACTGTGTCATAAACTGCTCACATGGCCATGGTCCCACTCTTGCCTTGGGCACGCACGGGTCCTTATGCCCTCAACGTAGTCTGTTAGGACAGGCCTGCTGAGCTTAATTTATCCTTGGAAACTTCTTGTTGCAGTTTTATCACATTCAAGCACAGTGTATTTAAGTATATCCATTCTGAAGATTATCTGTGGACTTGGGTGTCAGCGGCACTAGTGGAAACAGTAACTTGGTGTTCCTCTCCTCACCACTCAGCCTGGTGCATTTGTCGTTGACGGTGAAATATTTGTGGCAGAAACATGTTTGCACTTGGTCACTGACTTAAGCCTGTGGGATTTGGGGGAACGAATGAGCAGAATATAGGAGATGACCCAAAGAGTATCTTTGCTTCCCAGAGGATCCGGAGGCCCAGACTATCGGCTGGGGTGGATCTGGAGCTGACTTTAAAATGAAATCATTTCTGGAAAGTGCGTGCTTACCTATCTGAAGAGTTGTTGTCTGCTCAGAGGGTCCCAAGTTGCTGATGGTTGAAAGAAGGATAACAGGGAGCAGTTTGCAACTTTTCAAGTACCCATGTGACAAGTGCTGCTGTGCTGGCCAGAGTCTGCGACTGACCGCAGAACACAGCCCCGCGTTGGATGCCCTCTGCTGAGAGCGAGCCCCACCCCTGCCCGGGGAGCACCCTTCCAAGACTGGAACATTAGTCCCCTGCCTGCTGTTTGGGTCAAGCAGAGTGACATCATCATTTTTAGCCCTGTTCTAACAAATCAGGCCACTTGGTCCCAAAGTTGGTTCCGGTCATGTCAAGCCTTGGGTCAAAGAAAAACGTTTGTTTTCCTCTCCTTAAAACTTTAATTGCAAACATTTAATTAGCAGCTTGACACTGGTTGGTTAGAAATTGCTGTCTCTATACGCTGGCCTGGGACAAAGTATCCTGCGCCACCTCAGGCCCGTTCTCTGTAAAGGGGCTGACCAGCACAGGTGCATGGGACTCTGCCTCTGACTCAAGCCCTGAGGTCCCACCATGAAAGACAGTCTAAAACTTGAAGGGTGGCAGTTCCTGTCATTTCACAATGAAAAAGGGAGCTGAATTTGAGGAGACCTGTGCACTTAAGAACTGGACTCAGGGGGCCGGCCCCATGGCCGAGTGGTTAAGTTCGTGTGCTCCGCTTCAGCGACCCAGGGTTTTTCCGGTTCGGATCCTGGGCATGGACATGGCACTGCTCATCAGGCCATGCTGAGGAGGCATCCCACATGCCACAACTAGAAGGACCCACAACTAAAATATACAACTATGTACTTTGGGGATTTGGGGAGAAAAAGCAGGAAAAAAAAAAGATTGGCAACAGTTGTTAGCTCAGGTGCCAATCTTTAAAAAAAAAAAAAAGAACTGGACTCATCGTGGCAAACAAGGCTGGGGGCCCTGGCTGGCGGGGACGCCCATTCCCTCCCTTGCCGCCCGGCACGTGGGGGAGCTGCGACCTGGGGGCCCTGGCTGGCTGGAACGCCCCTTCCCTGCCTTGCGTCTGCCCAGGCCTGTGGGGGAGCTGCGACCTGGGGAAGGGGGACAGGTGGAGGAGAAGGGAGCTGGACGCGGAGTGGAGAAGGGAACCCAGAGCTCCCTCATCCATGGAAGCCGTCTGATTGTTTCCATTCTCCCTCATGAATGTCTGGACGGCCATTCCCCAGAGCTGTTTGGTCGCCCAAATACAGCTTTCCCTTCTTTCCAAGTTTCCCAGAGATGGGTTTTTGAACCATGGAGAGCCAAGCCCCAGCCCACTTGGCGCCAGGGGTCGGGCCGGCCCCGGACACAGGTGACCTCAGGACAGGCTTGCTTCTCCATCCACAGAAGCCTGCGGCTGGACCGGGTGTGTTCAGTCAGAGGACCAGGAAGCTTGGGCCACTGGGTTTCACCACGACACTCGCTCTGTGGTAACCGGGGCTCCTCGACCCTGGGTCTGCTCCCACTTAGGTTTCCAAATGCCAGGCCGGCGTGTGTCCACAGAAAGAGGGTCTGTGCTCACGTGGCCGCCTGCAAACAGAGACCGTCTGGAAGGGATTCGCTGAAGGGCAGGCCTCCTGTTAATGTGGGATTTTGGACTCTTCTGGCAGGGGATTTTCCAGTCTTTATTTTTTGGAAGGAGGGTAAGATAATACGTGGCAGCCTTTCCGAGGACATCGTTGGAGAGATGGGCTGGGCCTTGGCAAGACCGGGGTCCTCTGACCGTCACAGGGCTGGTTGTGTCTCAGAAGCACTGTCTCTCCCTCAGCTTCTTGGAGCCCGTCCCTAGAGACAGGGCCAGCCTCGAGGGGTCACAACCTGGGGGTTCTCATGGGACCCTCATCAGAAGGGCCCTACATTTAGTTTCATGACCCGTTGTCACTGTTGAAATTCTCTAATTTTGAATGAGGGGTCCCCCCATTTTTATTTGGCCCCGAACCCACAAGTCATGTAGCCAATCCAGCCAAGAGGGATCAGGCCCCAGAGGTGGGCCTGGGGGGACACTGGGCTCTGCCGCTCAGCAGCCATGAGACCTGGGGCTAAGGGGACACTGACCTATTAGCCTCAGTGTCCTCCTTTTGAACGAGAACCATCCGCACGTCTCCCCGATGGCTGCTGTGGAGAGAAGGAAGGTCATACTGTGCGTGGCACAGGGCAGGTCCTGAGAACACGCCATCTGGCTTACCTTCCCAGTCCTTCCTTTCTTCGTGCAAAATACTGCTGAACACATAGGCTGTGGATTGAGTTGTGTCCCCCCAAACGCATGTGTTGAGGCCCTCGCCCTCACTGTGACTGTCTCTGGAGACAGGGTTCTTGGAGGTAATCAGGGTTAAACGAGGTCATGAGAGGGAAGGCGGGACAGGGAGAGAGAGAGAGCTCTGCCGTGTGAGGGCGCTGGGAGAAGGCAGCCGTCTGCAAGCCAGGAGGAGAGCCTCACCAGAACCGACCCTGCTGGACTTGAACTCGGACTTTCCAGCCTCCAGAACTCAGAGGAAATAAATTTCTATTGCTGAGCCACTCGGTCCACTGTTTTGTTACGCAGCCTGAACTAAGACAAGATACTGTGTGCCAGGCACTGGCTCAGACTTAGAGGATAGAGACCCCGTTGAAGAAAGTGCACATGGTCCTGCCTTCACGGAGGCTGCCGTCTAAGCTCAGACCCGCTCATCCCTTCCCAAACAGATTGCAGGTATCTCTGTTCTGCCTCAGTTTATCCAGGAAGAGCAGCTTCAAAGTCTGGTGGGACCAGCTGTCCAGGGGACCTCCAGGACGTCTGGAATGCTGTTCCCACAGCCTTCCACATGGCCCTGAGGGGGCCCTCGCTGGGCTAGGGTGCTGGCTGTCAAAGATTTAACCAAAGCCACGTGCTCTGGAATATCCCAGCGAGTATCTTCTGTCATCACTCTGTCGCTGGCATTGGCGCCTCCCTTTTGCGGTTGTAAATTTGGGGACCTCAAGCCCTCTCCGTTTCTGAGCTTGTTTATCCATTCACCGCACACAGGTTGTGCCCTCCGTGTCAGCAGGTCATGCCCTTGTGACCTCGACGGGCGTGGTGCTGGGGAAGTCTATCTGCCAGGGCAGTGGGGGCTGAGGTTTTTGCTTAGTGAGTCTGTGCTTTCTTGCTACTCCTTTCGGGGCTGGCAATGGCAGTAATGACAGCCAGCAGCACTTACCGCGTGCGATAAGCCCCAGGCACTGTTCTGAGCGCTTTCCGCACATTAACTCGTTTTGCCGTAGAGTTGCAAAACTCTAACTCCGTTTCATAGATGAAGAAACTGAGGCAGGTGAGTCCTCACAGTGGCATGTCCCACTTACGTGGCGTGGCTGATATCATCGTCTGTGTGAAGTGTGAATATGTCCTGCCAACTCCTGTCTCCCAGGGTGTCTGAGATGTTCTGTAGACACCCACTGGTCAGGTGGCCGTGGTTACAATGACTAGCTTGTTTCCGAGGGAAAGAGGGGCCTTGACTTAACCAGGGAGCCCTGACCCCATGGGGCAGAAAGTGGTCTGATAGTGACGCAGGCTGCTGCTCACGTGCTGGCGCACCTTCTGAGCCAGGTGGCCTGCAAGGAGCTACAGACGCTTGAGAGAATGTGGTCAGACCACATCCTACCCAGGAGACAGCCGGGTGCTCGGAGCCAGCCAGTAGGACACTCCGCCTGTGAGCCAGCCCTCCTTGGAGTGCATTTAGGGTTTCCGATCATCCTTTTACCCCTCTTCCCACTGCCAGCCGCTCTCCAGCTGCTGACCTCGTTCCACAGAAGGCTCCAGAAGCCGTTGAGCAAGAAAATGCACAGGGGCTCCTGTTAAGTCACCCAGCTGACACCGAGCTGCTGTTAACCCTTCAGTGCCGGCCCTGTTTCCAGATAGCAGTTTTCGTTTTAGTGTGCGTATCTCACTTACTGAGGTTCTTATTTTTGTGGGTTTTTTTTTTTTTTTTTTTAAAGAACATGGGTTTTAACATAGATACAGGGAACAGGTTGGTAGTTACCGGAGGGAAAGAGGGTTGGGGGAGAGCAGAAGGGATTAGGGGCACGTGTTCGTGGTGATGGATGGACACGATGCTGAACAGAATGTAGTCTAGAAGGTGACGTATGATGTGTGCCTGAAATTTATGCAATGTTATAAACCAGTGTGAACTCAAAATAAAAAGAACATGGGTTTTAGCATTCCTTAGGCTTGTGTTTGAGGCCCAGCTCTGCCACTTGTCATCTCTGTAACCTAACACAGTTTACCTACCCTCTCTGAGGCTGTTTCCTCCCGTAAAATGAGAATGATGGATGCCATCACACAGGGTTGTTGAGAGGATTGGATGTTGTGATGCTGAAACACCTCTGCATAGCTCATGACACGTGATGGGTGCTCAGTGAACACTGGCTTCTCCTCCTGTTAACCACAGCGAGACATTAAGGAATGTCCTTGGGGAGGCTTACTGTCTTGGATCAGAAGAGAGAGGAAAGAAGAAATGGGGACCCTGACAACTGCAGACCAGTGTGATACAGGGGACATTTTCGGGCGGTCTTTTGGATCCAGAAATAAAGTACTGGACACTCTACTGCACACAAAAGCTGGGACCAGACTTCCTATGGAAGGTCTGGCGACATGCCTTCATGTCTTCCTCTCCTGTAATCCTCAAGGCACCCCCTAAAGGGAGTTACCGCCAGTTTACAGTTGAGAGAACATGCCTGACTTTGCAGATTTGAACCCAAAGCTTCTGACGCCAAGCCCAGCATTTCTCGCCTCGCAGATGCCCTCTGAGAGTGAGTGGGGAGCATGGGTTCCCTGGGATCCCGGTGCTGAGCCACACAGGGTACTGGCTTGGGTGCCTCTGGACACGCTCCATCAGCTCTAAGAGGCCACTCCAGACAGAGCCACCTGTGCTCCGGAGGAGTTTTTTGGGTCACTTTCTCTGAATGAACTGGTGATACAAGTCCTGCCCCAGCACGGAGCGGTACTTGGCTGCTCCCTCCTTGGCTGTGGGCCTCCCTCTCAGAAGAGAAATGTTGTCACTACGCTAAGGCAGAGCGCTAGTGACCAGGGCTGTCGAAATAACTGCCTCCCATTGAAAATGGACACTTTACTTAAAAAAAAATTACTTCCTTTTATATTCAGCCCTGGAGAAAGAAACGTTTTCTCTGTCTCTCTCAATTTAAATAGCAGTGGTGGCTGCAGAATTCCTGCTCGGGTGGGCGCTCTGCCTCAGTCTGGTTTCAGGGAGTGGCTGAGGGATGGGCTTGAAGCTTCCTGTGCATTGCAGGGGAGAGCTTTCTTTTAGGGTGAGTTGATTTGGGCTGGTTTGGAGCTCAGGGTGACCATGAGGCCTTGTCCAAGCCACTGTGGTGGTCGCACAACTAAACCTCACCTGCGACATTTTTAGACCTCTTGGCGGCAGGTAAATTTAGAAGCACTTGCAGAATGCCTTGCTGGGTCTGCAGCATGAAAGTGTCGTGGTCCTGTCCAGTTTCACCTCACAGGTCGAGGCTCTCAGAGGAGCAAGGTAGCCCTTCCGGGGCCTGACAAACTGGGTGTGCGTGAGGCCTGCCAGGATCCACCGGAACGGGGTCCAGGGAGCAAGCTGACAGCAGAGAGCGAAGAAGCAGGATCTTCTCACAGGCAGAGAGGGTCAGAAACAGAGGGGAGTGGAAGGGCCGGGCCATGCGTGGTGCCGTCGGGAACAGAAAAATGACCTCTGACGTTTTCCCTGGAGACCGTGTCATCTGAAGGCTGACTGGGCTCCTCACTCAGGACCTGGACTGAGCAGGAACCACCGAGGAATTGCCTCCCTTCCAAAAATCTCACACCTGTGCACACATTTGTTCTAAAAAAGCTGTTTTTGAGTGTTCTGTGTGTGAGAGGCTGTGTGAGGGACTGACGATATGGAAGGGCAGGGTGACAGTGGGGTCAATGGGGGAGACGTGCATTAAACGGCATAACTTCAGTGCAGCCCACCCCTCGAGAACCGTGTGCTGCCTGAAACAGGTGCACCCGACCCAGGTGGTCAGGGAAGGCTCCTGGAGCCAAGCTCTGAGGGGGAGGACTTGACTAGGCAGAGTGTGGGTGCTTGGAGGGGGGTACAGGGAAAAGGAACAGCCTGTGCGAGGGACCTGAGGCAGAATGAGCAAGGACTTAAAGACTGGGGTGGCTGAAGCTGAGTGCGGGGTTCATGCGGCTGAGGAAGAAGGTGCCACCGCTACGGATTTTGGCATTTATCCTCGGGCAGAGGGTGACATGGTCAGAAGTGTGCTTTGAAAGAAAGGATTGCTCTAGCTGGAGGGTGGGTGGGTATTGGCAGGGGGCGGTGTGTGAGGTGTCTGTATGGAGGCTGTGGGGGTGCTCCAGGTGAGCATCAGCGAGCTGGGAGTAAGGTGGCAACAGAGATGGAGAGACGTGGGTGGTTTGAAGGACCCCACAGGGACAGGTGTGGAAGTTGGTTGGCTGTTGGAGTGTTGGGAGGAGAGAGACCCATCAGTCAGGACTCAGGTTTCCACATTCACAGCAGGGTAGATGCCAGGCGTGAGTTGAGAGAGGGAGGGGAGGACCGGACCAGGTTTGGGAGGGGAGGCTGAGTTTGGTTTGGAGCAGGCTCAGATCAGGGGATCTGTGGGATATCCAGGTAAAGTTGTGAATAGAAAGTGGGATAATGGACCTGAAGATAGGCCCGGAAAGTTGTCAGCATATCGCTGAGCGGTATTTAGAGGTGCTACTTACTGAGTCCTTCCTGCCTCGCCACCCTTCCTGTGCTTTATCTTGTTTCATTGACAGGCGTGAGGCACTCACTGCGCTTGTCCCCTTTCAGAAAGGAGAGTGGAGGAAGGCACCTCCCGAACCCACGTGATGGGAAGCTGACCCTGTGCACTGTCAGGGCTGGTCTAGCCTCTGGGAGCCCCGAAGTTTACCCAGTTAAGAGAAAGAATCCAACATTACAAATGCAAAGGGAGGCATAAAAGCGAATATTTATTTAGAATGAGAAAAATACTACAACACCTTTTTTTTATTGAGGTCATATTGGCTTATAACATTGTATAATTTCATGTGTACATTATTATATTTCAGTTTCTATAGAGACTGCATCGTCTTCACCACCGGTAGCCTAGTTTTTATGTCACCATACAACATGTTTTTAAAAGCTGACACAGATCGTAACATTCAGAAAAATCATTTTATTACCTGCCTGACACACCTTAACGATAGTCTCTGCCCTGTGTTTTGGCTTTGATCACCTCTTCTGACTGTTTTCTATAGGAATAAGTCAGTCTTCCCTTCAGAATAATCAGAAGTTCGTCCCTGATAGTTTAGAAAACTTCATTTTAGCTTTATAACTCATTACTGGTGATGTCACGTACTTTATAGAATTGTCATCAAATTTGAGGGGATGGCAGTCACGTCTGTTTCATTTGCGAGTGGTGAGATTTGGAAGAATGCTTTACAGACCAGCTTCTGGCTGCATGCGCTGACGGCTTCCCGTCTCCTCCACTCCCCACGTGCGCTGGACACTGGGCACCACGGTCCATGTTCAGACCCAGATGCGAGCTGCAGCCTGAGTCAGGACGTGTTGGGCGCTAGCAGCACTTCTGGACGTCACTGGTACTCTGGGATGGCTAGTGACCTACTTGCTCCGTGTGGAAGTGACTGTTAACCACCAAACCTGGCCGACTGGATCCCCACCTCAGCTTCCCTTCAGCCGACTCCCGGAGATGCCCCCTAGTGCGAGGGGACCTGTGAGGGAGGGTCACTTGGAATGGGAAGAGGCAGTGGCCTTGACCGATGTGGTTATTCTTACTTTGGCCAAATTCTGTAAACACACGTGTCCACCTGGACACATTCCCAGACCCCACCAATGGTTCTGGAAGGCACCTGTGCAAGTGGGGGTTGCCTGAAGTTTAAGCTTCCCGGCTTCACAGTAAGTCTGCCTCAGCTGAAATCTCAGCCCGTCAGGCCACGGGGCGCGAGTCAGCCCGGATAGCTGCACGTTCCTGTCCCCTAAGTGCCCACGCTGTCATTACAGTCAAACTTGTTAACTCTTCAGGACCGGAGTATTTGAAAAGTGTTTTGCACAGTTTCCTGTTTTCTTCAGCAGAGTGAGCTGAGCAGGTGTGAGTGTGCTCTCGATGACGCTGTGCTTGCCCTGAGGGAGTGACTCACCCAGAGACCCTAGGGTGTGACCGGGCGTTGACCCCAATACTCAGTGGCCCCACACTTCGTCCTGTTTTACCTTTTTATGTCTGCTTTCTCTGTTTGTACAGTTTCCGGCCTTCTACAGCTGTTGGCTGTCCTTGCTGCTTTGAATGAGCCATGATCTGAGAGACAGGACCAGCCAGCCCCGTGTCAGTCCACACGCTCTTCTGAGTTCTGATTCTGTGTTGGTGGTGATGGGCTGGGAAATGCACATGTAGTCGTAATGACTAATAATAACAAGCATTCACCGAGTGCTTGCTCTGAGTCCCTCGCAGGTGTCCACTCGTGTAGTCCTCACAGTATCCTGTGAGGTAGGTGCTGCTGTTATTAACCCCATCTTGCGGGGGAGGAGGCGGAGGCACAGAGAAGTGAAGTGACTTGTCCAAGGTCACAGAGCAAGATCTGCAGGGCTGGGATTCTGTCCTCGGCAGTCTGGCTCTGAACCACACTCTTAACCGCTGTGCCCCACGGCTACTCAAGGGGTAATCACTCATCTCACGACACCCTCAAAGGAAATGCTTTAGGCTGTCTTTTAAGAATAAGGACACTGAAGCTCAGAGAAGTTAAGTAACTTGCATAAGGACCCCAATTCCAAAACAGCTACCTTTTTTATTCCACCATGTTGTAACTCTTGGAGATTCACCTACTATGGGGCCAAACTCATAACCATTGATAATGTAAGAATCAGACCCAGAGAGTGTGATCTGTGTCCCCAAGGACATTGCCCTCTCGAATGTGTGTGAAAGGAAAGGATTGTAACGTGAGACTTTGAAGAGCTCTCACGTTAGAGCCATGAAGGGGGTCCGTGGCATTTCTGTCAACTGCTCCAACCCTTTTCCTTCATTTCCTGATCATTGGCTGGGTTCTGGATGGTGGAGCTTGCTGGAGAGCAGGGTTCTGGGTATGTGACGTGTCAAGTTACCCTGGAGTTTTAGGATGTAGTGATAACGCAGGTTATGCATACAGGTAATCTGGGAAGGCCTGATGAACGTGTTCTGATGGAGAGAACACAGCTGGTCATTTCTGGGTTCTGATCTCATGGGTATTTCAGAGCAGGAACTGACTTGTTCTGGGCTCCTGTTTGTGACCCAGGGACAGTTACCCTTTTGGAGCCCCGTGAGCACCGGCTGCTGTTGAACAGTCCTGGCAGCACCAAGAAGGAGTCTGGATGGTTCAGGATGTGGTTGTTAGGGTTCTTGGGACACTGAGCTCTGACTGAGTGATTCATTGAGGGAAGCATGTGGGAGAGTCACCCTTGCACTCGGTGGCCCCACTCTGAGTCTTGCTTGAAGTTGTGTTCTGCTTTCCTTTTTTTTTTTTTTTTTTTTAAAGAGTAAGTCCCCGATCAGGCTTTTGGCTGTCATTTCTTACGGTGGCTGGAAAACCAAGTGAAAAAACTTTGATTCAGTCATTAGCCACTTTGGATGCCTGCTATGCGTTGAACTCATCAGAACTCTCATTTAGCAGAATTTTCTAAATATTATGAAGGAATACTTGTTTATAAAAAGGAAAAGAAGATGACTAAAGAAAATAGCTCACCTTTCCCGAAGGAGAACTGCTTTTAACTGCACGGCAAAAGACAAGAACACAAACTAGTGTGGTGCAGTGGAATGTCTTTTTGAAAGGAACTTCCCAGGTGTGTAGTGGGATCCACGTGCCTTGAGCTTGTCTGCCCCGCTGGCTCTGCAGTGCTGTGTACAGTAATGAGATCGTTTGGGGTCACGCTGCCGAGACCTTGCAGATGCTTAATCATCACAGGAAAGTTATTTTATTCACTGCACTGTGCTTAGTGCACTCGGCTACATTGTAGAATTATTTTTCCGTCTAACAATTTGAATCCAAGTTGTATCATTTTATTTACTTAAGGTTTTACTGACTCATCGTTAGAAGTAAATATGATATGGATTGATATAAGATAACATTATTGTGTCAATATTCACTTGAGAATGGCAGTGTTATGTAGAAGCAGTGTCTTTCAGGTGATACATGCTGAAACATTGATAGAGGAAGACACTTGTCTGCAACTTTCAGATGGCTCAGCAAAAAAAGAAATGTGGCAAAAAGTTAACAATTGGTGGATCTAGGGGAAGGGTATATGGGTGTTCATTGTACTCTCCTTTCCATTTCTCTGTAAGTTTGAACATTTTCAAAATGAAAAGTAGGAGGTGGGAAAAAAAGTAAAATTCTACTTTTTTTGTCCTTTAACTGTCTATGAAGGCAGAAATCATCATGAGTGAAAAGTGTTGAGATGTCGCATCTTTATTGCCTTCTGTTCCCTAACTCCACTCATTTCCGGTCAAGCCCTGGAGCCACCAGGAGAACAGATATTTATATGACATGCAAGATGATTTTCTGCCAGGAAAGCAAAACGTCAGCACTGCCCTGTTGCCTCTGCTTTTCGATTTTCTAGGACAGAGGCCCTTGCGGTGTTACTGCCCCTGGAGAAGCCTTCCTGAGCATCAGGTGTTTGAAACTGCCGGGCTTTCCTCTTTGAGGAGAGAAAAGCGTGCTGTGAGAGAAGGAGGGAGCGAGGGAGCAGCTTGTCTGGCGAGGGCGCCGCCGCTCGCACGCTTCGGGAGAGCTCTGCCGAGGGTGATGCCGGCGGGCGAGGCGTCTCAGGTGTGTGGCTGAGTGGAGTGTGCACACCAGCTGGTTGTTTCAGTTTTCAGCTGGGGGTTGCAAGGAATCTTCCAGATGACGTGCGCCTGTGGGGGTCTTCACTTAGAGTCTGGATTTTCTTTAGCCTGAGAGGTGTGCTCTGCCGTGGGAGCCGCTTGTCCACACTGACATGATGTTCCAGACGCTGCTTGGAGGAGTCCTCACCTTACGCAGGTGTCAGGCTCTGGTGTCAGCGCACACAGCAGGATTGCCTATGCCAGAATTTCTCCTGAAGATCTCTTGAACGGCCTATAAAGTACACCGTGAGAGGCACCTGGGATCTGAGGCTGAGTGAGGGAGCAGGTTCATGCTCTCTTCCCACGTTCACCTTGGGGTCTATGCCCTTTGAGAGGAGTGGCCGTCCAGATGCTGGTCGGCAGCCCCCTGCAGTTGGACTGCCTGGGTTCAAATCCTGGCCCCACCACTTCCTAGCTGTTTGTCCAGGAAAAGTTACTTGACCTCTCTGTGTCTGTTTTCTCATCTGTGAATTGGGAATTATACCTACCTAATAGGTTATTAGGAAGGTTAAATGAATTCATTTATAGAAAGTGCTTGCAACAGTGCTGGCACATAATTGGTTTCATATAAGTTTTGACTACTAGTATTTTTTGCCTCCAAGTGTTTATATTCGCATTCCTGTTCATTAAATGCATCTAAAGTGCAGCTCCACTGTAAAGGGTAGAGAGGGTGCATTCGAGTTGGCAGTTTAAATAGAAAACTTTTGATCTCTTCCTCCTCTAGACAGGAAGCTCCCATGCGATGCCCCTCGTGCATTCTTTGCAGCTGATTAAGATCACCTTAGATGTGGGAGGCTGTTTCTGATCCTCTAATCACAGTGTAAAGTGACGTGTGCTTGGCTGGTTATTGAAAATGGAAGAGGGAGTTAGAAAGGAGGCCTTCGTAAGCTGTCAGGTGGGACTGCTCAGAATGGCAGCCCAGATGGTTGATAGTTGGCTGACCTGTGGTTGGGTGCTGCTCTGAAGACGTGCTCGCAACAGGAAGTGACCTTTGCACCTCTTCCTGCAGCTCTCCCTCTTGACCAATGAAATGAGTTGACTGCTGCCGTCTTCCTAAGTGCCATGAATCGGATGGAATTGTGGGGATGGGAGATGCTAATTGTGTGGTGTCTCTATTTAAGAAAGTATCCTGTGACCAGTGCCTTAAATCAAAGGCGTGAAGGACAGGAATGCTGGGAATGAAACCCATCAGGAATAAATCTGCCAGATCCAGGAAACGGAATTGCAGGTGTCTCAGGTGATCTTGGCCCTGCCCTTCCAGAGAAGCACAGCCTGAGATACAGACATAGAGATATGGTTCCGTTTACAGCTGGGGACCTGACAGCGCCAGACCTTGGGGTGGCCCGGACATCCCTAGTGAATCTATGATGCCTTCTGGGTAATAAACTGAACTCCAGGAAGGTCCCAGCTCCCCGTCTGACTGGGGCTGCGGGTGCAAAGATTCAAGAGGCCCCATTTCTGAGGACTGGAGACGCCAGTATTAGCTGCTCACGAGGGAGCGTCTTGCTTTGCTTGCTGAGCCGAGGTGTTTTCAAGGCCACAACACTGACCGACACAAGCTCGTAATGGAAATAGCTGGCCCAGACCCACCCTTGATTTCAGGCCTCGGTGACCTTTCTGGCTGTAGCTGGAGCCCCTCCATGGCCTGGAGACTTTCATTGAGGGATTCTGGCTCTCCAGTTTCCCCTGTGGAATGTCCCTCAACAGATTTGAATCTGTCTGGTCGTGGGTTTCAGATAGGAAGTTAAGGGTTTACTTTTAGTAAAGAAGCTGGGGAGAGATTAAAATCCTGTCTTCATCATCTGAGAATGGCTAAATTAATCTTAGTACTTGGATATGGTGAAACGTGTGCAGCTGTAAAAGGGTACATTTTTGAACGAAATGTAATGGCATAGGAAAACGCCAGTCATTGGGGGCAGGAGGGTGGAGACGGGGAACTCTGCGTGCCATGGTCAAGTTCTGTAAACACGCACGTATGTGTCATGTGTCTGGAAATATACCACAGTGTTACTGGTGATTATTTTGGCAGGTGGAAACACACATGACTTTTATTTTCTTCTCTGTACTTTATAATATTTGCCGAATTTTGTACCTCGAGCATGTGTTACGTTGAAATGCTTTCTAATGTGAAGTGTTCGGCAGTAAGGAGAGACGGCAGGGCTCCGAGTCCTCAGAGGTGGGGCCCCCTCTGGATTGCAGACGGGCTGATGCTAGGATGGTGTGTTCGAGGGAGTAGCCAGCCTCACTGGCACTTTGCTCTTCTCTCCCTTGCAGCTTGGGGGCCAGGCCTTCGTTCTCTGCTGGTGGGATGCATTGCACCAGCTTACTGAAGCTGCTTGTTTAGGCTAGCTTTTTGGTGGGCAGGAAAAGTGCACATTCACTGATGCAGATTTTTTTTTAAATCTTGACGTAATCAAGATGATCATTGGAAGATCCTTTTCAAGTCCACAGACCCTTATGTGTAACCCCATTGTCTGAAAAACTCTGAAAACACAATTATTGTCTTCATCTCATTTGATGGCATGACTGGGTGGGTGGTGTCCTTTGAGCAGCAATAAGCAGGAGGAAAGGAGGTGTGTTTAGGAGCATGTGGGCAGCTCCCTCTGCTCTGGTGTCCCTTTTGGCCACAAGTGAGCCAGGTGAGCTGAGATGCTGCCAGAGGCAGTCATGGTGGTGAGTCTCTTTTCTGTAACAGCTTTGGGGGCTGAACACTAACCAGCCACAGAAATGCCCTATAATTAGACAGAAAGACACGTGACCACAGAGATGTAGATAAAGCTACTTCATCTCTCTCCTTCCCTCATGCCCCTTCGTTAATGACAAAGATTGAAGACAGTCCTATCTACCCGCTGGGATAAAGTGGATGCCCCCCACCCCCTAAATTGGATGGATGTCTAAGTAAAGTTAACCCAACTGGAAAAGAGTTTATAATTCACATTCATTTCATGAGAAACAAACAAGCAAGAAAGGCAGAAAAGGAAGGAAAACGAGGGTAGAAGCATTAATAGTCCTTGATGGGGCTGCTGCAACTTACAACCTCTTCTCACTGGTGATCTTTATTGAGTACCAAGAGATTGAGCTCATCCCCCACCCCCATTTTCTTCTTTTAAAAGAAAGGATGAAAAAGGATGAGGAGATATATGAGCCCTGATTATGCCCAATTACATTTGGCAAGCCCAAGACAGAAATTAATGGGACCAGATTATTCTTCTGCACGAGATGCGGTATTGCCCAGCCTAACGATTTTAGCTCTTGCTACGCTGTAGATCGTCAAACAAATTAATAGCATGCTAATGGGTGCCTTTCAGGCTGCTCGTTTATATTAATGCGTTCCACTCCATCCGATAACCAGTGATTTATAGCACTGGATCTAGGGGCCGGGCTATAAAGACTGTCTTTTGTCACTCTTTCTGGGGTGGAGCAGCCAGCCTAACAAGCTAAATGGTAGGGTTTTATAATTGAATTCTAAAACGTGAAATGCCTGGTGCAGGAACATTTCATTCTGATCATGGCTTTGGAAATTGAAAAGCCTTCAGTCTGTCTCCCACTACCCAAAGCTGAATGCAGTCTGATTTGGGTTTCCGCAACTTGTGAAACAGGAGTGTGACAGGATTCTTAATGCAGGGGTATTCATGCTGAGCTAGCATGGCAGTTAGATTCAGTGGGCTGTGTGTAATAGCTCCTCTAAAAGAAAACAATATGTTTTTAAGAGCCATCAAAGAAACCCCTTCCTTACCTGGAAGATATTGCCATCCCTCACCTTCACTCCCCCGCGAATAGGAGGCAGAGAGTGCTGACTCTGTCCTAGGCACTGTTACCTATTTTATTTTCACATCATCTTCCCAGTGGCTCTATGAAGTAGATAATAATATTATCCCCATTTTACAGAAACAAAACTAGAGCACAGAGTTAAGTAGCTGATCCTAGTTCTCAGAGCTAGTAAGTGGTAGACCCAGGATGCCAACCTTGGGCACACTCTGCTGCCTCCAGGATTGCCCGCTTCTTTCTTACTTCCAGTGCAAGAGCAATGCAGAATGGGAGCCCCAGATGAGCCAGCTCGAAAAGCCCTGGCATGAGGGCCTAAAGCGTGACTGATGTCAGTTCGAGGCCGGCAAAACAAAACCGGTTGCAAATGAAAAGGCCCATCCTCTGGAAGGCCTCAGGCGAGGTTCATCTGCTGGCCTAAGATGGCCCGTCGGGAGTGGTGGGCTGGCAGGTCCCCGATGGAGAAGAGCAGCAGAGTTGCCACCTCCCGTGGCCTGCAGCCTCCTTGGGCTTTGCAAACAACCGCTGTCATTGCTTTCCATGAGGACTGTACTGTCCCGACTTCCCAAACACACTGTCTTTCCAAACAAGGGAACCTGATACCCTCAGGGATCTTGGCTTAAACATCACAGGAGTAGCTTGCTTAAATGATTATTTTTCTGTACATCAGTTTGGGTTCATTTTCTCTGGTCCACGACCACCGTGTATAGCCATGTCCTAGAAATGATCTGAAGACAGCTTATTTTTCATAAGCAGTAGTCCAGAAATTTAATTGACATGCCCTTCCTGTCTCCCCGGCTGACCCCCTGCCCATCTGTTCTCTTTACCTGCTTTGACTTTGATTTTTAGTCCTTCCTATTTTGCAGTCACCAGCCGTTCCAGAAAAACATCTGACAAAAAGACCCATCCCCTGTCGTGGAGATTAAGTACATGCGTTAACTGCAGAGCGTCTTCCTTCACGTTCTCTGCACTGCACGGGCGGAGGACTGGTTCAGCGCCCTGCACAAGTGCGTCTTCCCTCCCTCGGATGGTTCCAGGGGTGGGACTTGAAAGGGGTGAGGAAGCACCCAGAATGGAATTAGAGCAGGGATCTTGGTTAATGTAGACGTTTATGCAGGCCCAGTTGTATGCAGGAAACACTAAAATCTTTTGCTTTGGTGTACCCAGGCCCAACACTGTCTTTGTTTTTTTATGGGAAAATCAGAAAGGAAAATGGCTTTTAGATATAATTGGCTTGAAAGAAAAGAGGAAATGAGATCTTTTTCCTGAAGCTTCTTTCTGTCATATTCTATGTTTTAAAGGTAGAAATTAAGGCCTGAGTTTATGCCAAGGGTATGCTATGAGCGATAGAGTCTGGTCAGTAATTTGCAGTGAAGTGTGGACATATATTTGTGGTGTGTAATGGAGCGGTTGATAGCCAAGAGTCCTGGGTTCTGGTTCTGTTTCTTACACACCACGTGTGATCTTGGGCAAATCACTTAGCCTTCTGAGTGTGAGTGAGATAATAAAAATTGGACAGATTGTTTGCACTCAGCTTGAAAATTCTCTGATATGGTTATGTTTTCATTTTAACATATTCTACTCGAAAGCACATTCGGAAAAGTTCACCAGAATTTGGCTGGCAAATTTTAAGTTAGCCACTTAAAAAATATGAAGTTGAGGGGCCGGCCCCGTGGCCGAGTGGTTAAGTTCGTGCTTTGCGCTTCGGTGGCCCAGGGTTTCACCGGTTTGGATGCTGGGCGGGGACATGGCACCGCTCGTCAGGCCATGCTGAGATGGCGTCCCACACAGCACAACCAGAGGCACTCACAACTAGAATATACAACTGTGTACTGGGGGGCTTTGGGGAGAAAAAGGAAAAATAAAATCTTTAAAAAATATGAAGTCGAAAAGACTAGAGAGAGAACAAGCACAAGGTCCAGAGGCTCCAGAGAGGCCAGGGAGCTTTCAGGAAGGGCAAATTCCGGACTTCATGGAGCATCTGCCATGCGCCAGGTGCAGGCTGACCAGTGGGGCTGTGAGATGAGTATGTAGGTAGAGCGCCAAGACGAAATCTGTCTTCCTCAGTGCAATACTTAAAGATGTTTGCATTGTGTGGTAAAAGCCTTATATCCATAGCTAAACTGTATGTAGGAATAAAAGTCTAGCTTGTTGAAAGTCGTCTTAAAACTCATGGGTGGTGGTAAATTTTTCTAGGTCTTTGAGCAAATCAGAATTGTCCAGAAGTCCAAGCCTTTTTTTTTTTAACGTTTCCTTTGCCATCTCACTGTGATAGAAACCTGCCTGTGTCTGGAGGATGTTACTGTCCCTGCAGCCTTCTCAAGCAGTAGCTGTTTATTTCTCCCACACCCTGTGGACATGGGGCCGGGATACAGGTCAGGACTCTCCTTTCTCCTTATTGTCATTTCCAGATCATTTCCCTCTGTTTTCTCCTTAAAAAGAAAAAAAAATAAAAAACAATTCTTTTGAAGCATAAATCATTTCAGATTATGCCCCCTGAGGCCCCTCCTTATTTCAGTATCTGCACTTCTTCCGATCCCCACTCCCACCCCCTTCCTTGAAGTTGTGGGCCCCGCCTCACTGCCTTTCTTTCCACCGTAACTCCTACCTCATTCTGGACGGCATCAGCATACACAGAGAACGCTGGTCTCTTGGTTCCTTGACTCCCTCACTTCCAGTGGTCTTGTCCTTTATCTGACTCGAGCCGCCTGCTGTCAGGGTCATACCCTGGGCCTCGTCATGACCCATCACCGCGTCATCTCTGGAAACATCTTTTTAAGCCCTCCCTCTCTCTGACCACCCTCTCCTGTCTTTCCAGCTTCGTTCTCTTGGTCCTAACGCTCAAGTGGTTCCTCCATCCCAGTTGACCTCCAACCCATTGACCCCACTGTCCATGAGCACCCGTCATCCTTTTCTCCCCTCCCTGCCCACCTTAGATTTCATGGCCCATCGCTATAATCCCTGCCTTCCCTTTCACTCTATCTGCGCTTTCTGGAAAATCCTAATCTGGTTAAACCCAACTCTGCCCGCTCTGTGCTGGCACCCAAGCAGCTCAGCATGGCTGGAGAAGAACATGCACACAACACTGCAGAAAGGATTTGCCTTAAATCTGTGGCCACGTACCTCGACTGAGCTTTCTGCTTTGCTTGGCAATCCTACCACATTCCGTGGTCAGGTCCCTCTTTCCCTCTCCCACAGCTCCTCTTCTCTCTGAAGCCATGCACTCTCACTTTCCCCTTCAAGTTGAACTGCTGACTTTGTTTTGTATATCACTGGGAAGAGAGGAACAATCAGAGGGGAACCTCCTTATCTTTCTTTTGCCAAATGGAATGATCTCCCTGCATCTGGATCCACATCCTCTGCCACCACTCTGGTGGAGGACCTGTCCCTCCACGTGTCCACGGCCAGCTCTCCACTTGTATGTCAGCATCCCACCACCCCCAGCCTACGGGAGAGCTTTCCTTCTGTCATTCCCCCATCTCTGCTGGATCATTCTCAGCAAACAAAACTCTCTGTAAGTACCATCTTAAAAAATATTTTTTTCACTTTGACCTCATGCTCACTGTCCCCTCCCATTACTGTGTTCTGGTTTATAGTGAAACCCCTGGAAAGCCTTGTGTATAGTTAGTGTCATTGTTTTCTCACTTCTCATTCTCTGTTGGACCCACCAACAATCAAGATTTCATCTGCACACTCCATTGAAGTTGTCCTTGTTAAGATATCAGCAACTTCCGTGTTGTCAGACTCTGGTCCGTTCTCAGTTCCTCATCTTACTGGATCTCTCGGAAACATCACTTGTTAAAAAACTTTTGTTTTGACAAAATTTCAGATGGACAGAGAGTTGCAAGAATAGAACAAAGAATTCCCATGTATCGTTCACCCGGATCCCCGGTGTTCCCATTTCCACGTTTGCTCCGTCCTTACCTCCATCTCTGACTGTGCGTGTGTGTGTATGCACACATGCAAATTTCTTTATGCACCTTTTTGAGGGCGTCTCAGTGACACTGGACACAGCTGGTCACTCGTTCCTCTGAGAACGTTCCTTCACTTGGCGTCTGGAGCACCATGCTCTTCCTCACAGTCCCTTTTGTGCGTTCCTCCTGCTCCTCCTGAAGGCTGAGAGAGCTCTCCTCGCTCGGCCCTGGGGCCTCTTCTCCATCTATGCTAACTCCCTGGGCAACTGCATTTGGTTCGGAGGCTCTCACCTTCTACCTCCCGCCTGACTGCCTCCCTCAACCCCAGACCCTTCTCTCCCTGCTTGTGCCTCCATCGGGTGTCACATGCCCAAAACTGAGGTCCAGATTTCATCTTCCCAGACCCTGCTTCTTGCGTAGGGCTCCCGTATCAGCAAATGGCACGCTTTAGTCACTCTGCCAAAACCCTAGCAGTTGCCCTCAGTTCTTTCTTGCATCCCATGTCCAGTCCATTAGCAGCCTGTTGGCTCTGCCTTCCAAGAATCCTCTGTGTCCACTGCTGTTACTGCAGTCTGAGCCACTGTCTTCTCTGTCCTCCACTGATCAGCATCCTCCTAACCTGTCTCCTGCCCCTGAACCAGAGCTCACCATGCCACTCTGCTGGCCGAAGGCCTCTCGTCACACAGTGTCTGCGAGTCCTTTGTGATCTGGCCCTGCCTCTGTGGGTGACTCCTTCATTACCACGCTTCCAGGCTTAGTGCCTGCTGTTACCTCCACCCAGATCACTCTTCTCCCAGGTGGCCCCATCGCAGGCTCCCTCACGTGGTGCAGGTCTCTGCTTCACTGCCACCTCCTCCAAGAGGCCCTCCCTGACCTCCATGTTAGGGAGCTCCACTTCCCCAACCCTCTCCATTCTCTTCCTTGCTTAATTTTTCTTTATATTGACAACTGCTGTGTGCCATATGTATTTGCTTACTGTCCATCATCCCCTCACTAGAATGTGAGATGCTTAAGGCAGGACTTCTGCCTATTGACTATCAAAGGCCCTGGCACATAGGAAGTATTCCATCTTCCAGTGGGACAGGGGCAAAATGACTGACTGGTTTCTGAGAAGAGTAGGGACCAGTGGCCCTGACCTGGCTGTCATCCTCACAGACCATGACTAAGAGAATCCTCAAATAAATTGGCTGGTTCAGGTAGGGCCGACATTTTACCAGTCTGCAAACTAGGGAAGCTCCTCTTCATGCCGCAGGCAGGCAGCTTTTCCCAGCTGTGTTCAAAGCTGCCCCATGAGCCTGTGCTAAGTTCTTCCCAGTCCTCTCTTGCAACACTGTGGCTTTTCCGTCCTGCATCACTGCGGGCAGCAGGGCGAGTGGATGAACAGAAGGAATGCGGTCCAGTGGACTATAGCCCAGGGTTTCGAGCAGAAGGAAATATCTGTTTGATTTAAGGTCTGTTTCGATTTGCCTCCCACCTTCTCCAGTTTGTTAGATCTAGAGAATATACGGGCTGGCTTGGGACTCAGCAAATTATTGTATGTGGCCCATGTTTTAAGTGTGTAAATCAGTGCAGCCCAGATTCTTTGTGCATTCATTTAAATGGTGCTTTCGTATTATTTGTGTAGGCCACTCGAAAAATGTTTACAACAGTCAAAAGTCTCATTTAGCTGCAAGTAGGGATGTTTCTTTTTTTTAGGGATTTTTTTTTCCAGACCGTTTTGCCCAACTGACAGCCCATTTGTGTTTAATTATAATATTAAAAACCATTTTAAAAATCGACAGAATCAAGATCAGTTGGAGGAACAGTTTTCTGTCTTGTGTCCCACCCAAGAGCACGGGGCCCCCTCTGCCCTACCTGTGAGCTCCCGAAGTGGAGCTGCCCGTTTATGGCCTGGGTGTTCCACTGGCAAGGGGCTCTGCTCCTTCCAGGCTGGGAATCCGTGTACACACCCCTCACCCCAGTGTGAGATGCTGGCTGGGAAGCAGAAGCTCATCCACTTGGGATGAAGACATCAAAGCAGATTCTGATCCAATTAGAAAAAGACACTATTGTCCTCTGAATTCCCCAAGTTACAGGCTGTTAGGAACACTTAGCCAGTTTCCTTGGGGATGGCTGTGGCATTAACTTAGATCTAAGCTCATTCATATGCACACACAACGACAGACCCGGCCTCTCATGCGTGCAGGGGCCTGGGAACCCGAGCCACTTGCTCCCCTTCCGCTCGGCACATGACGGTTTCCAGGGTCTGCGCGTTGGCTGTAAAATGCTGCTTTTCCTTGGTTGGTCTTAAACGAGTGTTAGTCTCTTGCGTCTTAGAAAGAAGAATATGAACACTTCGTTGGGGAAAAAAAATTTGTAACTGTTTCCATTTATAGCACTTCAGAGAATGAACATGGGAAATAGTTTAAGCTGGTAACTTTTAGCTGTTAGTCCTGGCTGCCGAGTGCCGGAGACACTTAACCATCTGTGTTCAGTTGCAATTATTCTGTCCTCTCTGGCGCATACTTATCTTTGTTCTATTTTTTTTTCTCTGAAGCTTTGCTGAAGGCCACCTGTCCTTGATGATGTATGGATGATTTTCATATCTGCCATATGTGGCTAATGAGCTGCTTAAAATATGTGCTTTCTTTGACTGCTACCACCTATTGCAGGGAAGAGCCCTGCTTTTTGTTTGTTTGTTTGTTTATGTATTTATTTATGTATTTAGAAGAAGATTAGCCCTGAGCTAACTGCTGCCAATCCTCCTCTTTTTGCTGAGGAAGACTGGCCCTGAGCTGACATCCGTGCCCATCTTCCTCTACTTTGTATGTGGGACTCCTACCACAGCGTGGCTTGCCAAGTGGCGCCATGTCCGCAGCCGGGATTGGAACCGCCAAACCCTGGGCCGCCGAAGCGGAACGTGTGCACTTAACCGCTGCGCCACCGGGCCAGCCCCAAGCCACGCTTTTAAAGTGTAGGAAGTATTTTCCTGGGGCTGCTTGGGTTGGCGTGGACTGCTGAGCTCAGGGAGGAGTTAGATGTAATCTTGACGAGATTATACCTTCTCTGCATCCTGGCCACAGTGTAACTCTTTCCTCCAGCTGCCACCTTGAAAATGCAGATTATTGATCCCTAATGAGACTGAGCAAGGGGGGTAGCTACTTCAGCCTCTGCAAAGATACATGCCCTGGTCCAGTTCTTTCTATACTTTGTTTAACAATTTCTAAATCATTTCATGATTTTGTCCATGTCTAAGTACCACTTGACTACGTAATATTTTTCTTTAAATCAAATTTTAAAAATTCAACCTTGTTCTGAGTAGTACTATCCGTAACGTTGAGTCATGTTTTTCTAACACATTATACATATTACTATTAAAAATTTTTTGGGGGTCGGCCCAGTGGTGCAGCGAGTAAGTGCGCACGTTCCGCTTTGGTGGCCCGGCATCCGCCCGTGCAGATCCCGCGTGCGGATGTGGCAGCGCTTGGCAGGCCACGCTGTGGTAGGCGTCCCACGTATAAAGTAGAGGAAGATGGGCACGGATGTCAGCTCAGGGCCAGTCTTCCTCAGCAAAAAGAGGAGGATTGGCAGCAGATGTGAGCTCAGGGCTAATCTTCCTCAAAAAAACCACTTTTTAAAAAAATGTTAATCCAGGTACCACTAAATTTCCTGGCACTGCACTTAGAGTAATATTTCATTAGGATAAGTGCTGTTTTTCTTCAATAATGATTTAGAAATAAGTTTGAGAGAGTCAGAAGGTCTGTATTTAGAGTATCTATAGATTATAACCTCCATTCTGATTTCAGAAATGCAAAAGTTCAAGACAAGGAGATATGCATGAGCACATTGTGGTACTATACAAAGTGGGGAATTTGCAGGGCCCTCTCTGAATATAAAAAATAAAGCATTTAGAAGCATTGTTCAAGATAGAACCAAAATAAAGATTAGAATAGAATCATTCGGGTCCCCACACCATTTAAGATGTTTAATTTAAAAAAAAAAAAAAGGAGGGAAGAAAAGGCTAAGAAAATGCTTCCTGCAGTCCAGCAGCCTGCCTGGCGCCTGGCTGCTTGTGTAGACCTGCACTTACGGGAGTGGGTGTGCGTGGACGGGCACTTACAGGAGTGGGTGTGGGGCTCTCTTGCTCTCACTCTCTTTCCAAGAACGTAACTTGAACGGCCAGCACACCGGCCCGGTTCTCTTGGAGGGAGCCTGTCTTGCCGGCTACCTGAGCAGAGAGCAGTGCCTCACCAGGTAATTCCCCGTGATGTGTAATCCCATATTGACGTGTGATCCCACATTCCACCCTTAGAACCCTGTTAAACCTGACATCCTTTTTTCAAAGGGGATGTCTCTACTGATTTTTGCCGGATAATATTCAATTGTTGTAAAAAATTAAAGCAACACAGAGCAGATGTATTCCATGGTCCTACCCCAGAGAACTTTAGCAGTATTCATCTTTCCCATCTTTTGCAGCTTTTTTCATTTTTTAATATATTTTTTGAACTGTGGTAAAAACGTAAAATTTACCTTCTTAGCCATCTTTACTGTGCAGTTCAGCAGTGTTAAATGTAGTCACGTTGTTGTGAGCAGACCTCCAGAAATTTCTTGCTGGGCACCTCTGAAACCCTATGTCCTTTGAGCAGCTCGCCGTCTCCCCACTTCCTGGTAACCACTCTGCTTTCTGTTTCTATGACTTTGACTGTTTAGATATTTCATATAACTGCAATCATGCAGTATTTATCTTTTTGTAACTCGTGTATCTCACTTAGCATAGTGTCTTCAAGGTTCATCCATGTTGTAGCCGGTGACAGAATCTCCTTCCTTTTTAAGGCTGAAGAGTATTCTGTCGTGTGTATATGCCACATTTCCTTGATCCATTCATCCATCGATGGATATTTGGGTTGCTTCAGCCTCTTGGCTATGTGAATAATGCTGCTGTGAACATGGAGATGCAGATAATCTCTTCCAGGCCCTGCTCTCAGTGCCTTTGGATCTATACCCAGAAGTGGAATAGCTGGATCATATGATAGTTCTATTCTTAATATTTTGAGGAAGTTCCATACTGTTTTCCATAGTGGTTGTATCATTTTACAGCCACACCAATGGTACACAAGGTCTTTAGTTTCTCCACATCTCACCAGCACTTTTTTTTTTTTTTGAGGAAGATTAGCCCTGAGCTAACTGCTGCCAATCCTCCTGTTTTTGCTGAGGAAGACTGGCCCTGAGCTAACATCTGTGCCCATCTTGCTCTATTTTATATGTGGGACGCCTACCACAGCATGGCTTTTGCCAAGTGGTGCCATGTCTGCACCCAGGATCCGAACCAGCGAACGCTGGGCTGCCGAAGCGGAAGTGCGCACTTAACCGCTGTGCCACCGGGCCAGCCCCTCACCAACGCCTGTTATTTTCTGATTTTTGGATAGTAGCATCCTAACAGCTTCGAGGTAGTACCTCATTGTGCATCCTTCCTGTCTTTATATGTCTGTGTAGCATGCACCTTTAAAACATGTGTGCGGTCATGTAATATGTCCTTTCTTTGTAGAAAATGCCTTCTCTCTATTGCTTTGTTTTTGTAAAAAACTATTAACTTGCACAAATATTTTAACTCTTAGTGTCAAGGGAATAATACAAGCTAAGCCAGAAGACTAGGTTGGGTTTTGTTTTATTTTTTTGGAGTAGGTTTTTATAACCACTACTTTAATTAATCCATTTGAAATTTTTTCTTTTTTTGCGGAGAAAGATTAGCCCTGAGCTAACATCTGTGCCAATCTTCCTCTTTTTTTTTTTTTTTTTTCCGTATGTGGGTCACTGCAACAGCGTGGCTGACGAGTGGTGTAGGTTCATGCCTGGGAACCAAACCCACGAACCCAGGCCACTGAACCGGAGTGGGCCGAACTTGATCACTATGCCATGGAGCTGGCCCCAGAATCATTTTTTAATTCTATTTTTGTGTATGTAAATTTTATAATAAAAACTTTTTGATAACCTCAGTGTTTTTGTTTACATTTTTTCTGACCCAGAAGGACAAAAGTGGAGTGGGCTAGCGTTCATCTGCTTGTTTGCTGGTATGCTTAGAGAAGCTTTAGCATGTGAGCCAATGTGGAAACCAGCATCTGAGGAAGCCCACCTGGGGGCTTTGGGGCTTGTAAAATCCAGGGCAGTAGGAAGAGCATTTAGGGGCCAGTGTCAAAATTCCGCTGTAGGGTCAATACCACTGATTTGCTCTGATTTAGGAGTCCCACTCAGAAGTCTTCAGGGGCTAGGCCATTCATCTTTGCTCACTTGTCTTAATGAAGATATTGGAGGTAAGACAGTTGGGAATGGTGGGGACTAGAGTCAGCTGCAGGCTCTGCCTAAAAGCTATTCAAATTTAAATTTTAAAAGTAAAGCAAATCTGTGTGGGCCCAGCAGCATACATCTGGCCTGAATTGGGCCCCTGGGTGCGATTTGCCATCAGCTCTGGAGCTGGTTCTTTGTGGGATATTTTTTGCCTTGGGGTCATTGACCATCTTTCAGGCCCCAGGGCCTTGTGCTCCTGGCTCATGTCTGGACCCGCTGGCCGGCCTGCCAGGAAGGCTGTCTCATCGGTTGACTTTCATAAGTCATTTGGGTGGGAAGGAAGACTTGGGGTCAGGGCAGCTTCAAGTTGCTGCCTGAGCACGATCAGTTTGTGGGATCTCAAGAAGGCCGTGAGTTTTCTGGCGATCCTGAAGTCAGCCTGGTAGGTCCCAGCTCTGCTGCTTACAGGTTGTGCAGCTCGAGGAGGCAAACTGCTCTGCCTGTCTAACCCTTATGTTCTGCCTCTGAGAAGGGGATGATGACAGTGACGAAGGGCTCATCGTGAGATGCAATAAGACAGTGTGGGTAAGGTGCATAGCACAGAGTCCTGCACGCAGTCAGCACTGTCTAAGCCCATGGTTCCTGGGGCCCGGGGCCTTGTGGATGGGCCATGGTGAACCCCGAAAGTTAATTGCAAAATGTTGTCTTCATGTGCACCTTAGTTTTCCTGGGGAAAAGATCATTGTCTTTCATCAGATTCTAAACATCAACCAAGATAGAGTAGAGCCCCCAAAGTTAAAGGGAAGCTGACGTTGTTACAGGACTCAGACGTTGGAGGGCTGACAGGAAGGTCCCCCTGGCTCTGGAAGGGCAGAGGCGAGTTTGGTTAGTTCTTTCCATCCGCATCAGGACTTCACTGATGGTAGATTTATGCCACTGACCCACTTTCTTCAAGGGCAGAGCCAGGTTTCCAGGCGGTGCCGATGTTAGAATTGGAAAAGCAGAGGCAGCCAACGTGACCTCAGTAAAAACAGCCATTTTGCTGGGTTTCCATTTGAAGGCAGGGGTGGGGGTGGGGGTATGTGATGAATAACCTCAGAGGGACTGTGAAGGTCAGTGCTAATGTTGTGACCAGACGCAGGGGTGTCCAGAAGAAAGCTGTGCTTCAGGTCAGGGCAGTAAAGCAGCACGTTTCCAATCGCATTCTGCTGCAGCCCCTCCCTCCGTCCTCCGCGTGCACTGGGCACTGATTTCTGCAGCAGCAGAGAAGCCTGACTTCTAGGGCAGCGGCCTTGCAAACGCGGCTGAGGGTTGTCCTTCACTGCCATCCCTTTGTGGACCACTGTGAGCCTGCTAACTCCCCTCTTCCCTGCACCCTCCCACGGGGCTTAAAACGTGATTAAGAGACTCAGGAGGCGGTAGGAAAATAATGCACCCAGTGTCTGTCCTTCCGTCGGATTCTTTCAGACCAAAAACTTGGGTGCACGTCTTCCAGGAGACCCAGCTATTAGAGATCTTTGATTATCTTTGCACTTATTGTAGCTCCGAAGACTCTCCTGATCTCTGGTTCATTTCCTTTGTTTATGCGATGGGGTGTTTCTAGATGATTGAATAGAAACTGATGGAGAAAAAGTCAGACGAGTTGAAGGATTGATAGAGGGACAGACAGACGGAGAGATGTGTGATAATACAAGTCTGGCAAAATGTAAGTGATAGACTCTCGATAGTGGCTATACAGGTGTTCGCTGTAAAATGCTTTCAACTTTGCTTTATGTTTGAAAATTTTAATATATATAAAATGTTGGGGGAAATGAGTTGAAATATTTGGGCGTAAAACTTTTAGAAAATGACAAAAGAGAATTTTAATGGATTTGTGATTCTACCTCTCTCTCTGCTCTCCCCCACCCCTGCAACCTTTTCCCCATTTTGTTCAAGCTCTGTCTTCTTGCTGGTCTCTTCACTCTGTTTGGGCCCTTTGGGGCGTGTTCCAGTGATGTGGAGACGGTGGTGAGCAGCCTGGTCCTCTGACTGCAACACACATCCTGTCACTCTTTTGGCAGGAGGACAGACTAGCAATAGTGAAAAGTTCCATAAAAAGAAAGAAAAAAATAAAACAAGCCTGGGACCACAGAGGAGGAGAACGTTGAGCTGCTGTATATTGAGGGCTCGGGAAAAGGTGTCTCCAAGGAGGAGACATCCGAGCTGAGACCTGAGAGAACAGAAGACACTGGCCATGCAAGGATGGAGAGAGGAGCGTTACGGGGGAGCAGCTGGTGCAGAGGCCTGGAGATGCAGGACGTGGTGATCTGAGGAAAGGAGAGCAGGCCAGTATGTGTGAGAGGAAGGGGCTGGCTGAGAGACAGGTCAGCGAGGTAGTCAAAGGCTTGCAAAATAGGCCTAGAATGTTCCTCTGATTACAGGAAGCAGCCACGGCGGGAGGGGAGTATATCCCACTGAGCAGATCTCTGGGTACCATCCTCCTTGCGTACGAGGATTGGAGGTCCCCAGATTCGAGTAATGCACGTAGAGGCCCTCTCGTGGGTGGAGAGGCTGTGTGTGTGGTGTTAAAGCTGTCTTCAGAACTGGAAGGGTTTTGAAGAGGTGCTCTTTTTGGTGACTGGGATCAACCCAACACTCATAGTTGGGTTTTCCCACCCCGTTCCGGGAGCGGATCAGTTCTGTTGGTGCATTTTCAAAAAAATGTTCCTATGGTAAAATTGGCTTTGGGAGGATGTTTATCCAGTTCTTTAAGTTTTAACACGTGTACACACTTGTGTAACCACCACCCCAATCAAGATGCAGAGCGGTCCCATCAGCCCCAAAAGCCCCCTCCTGTTATGCTTTACAAGTCCTGCCCTGCCCCTCCCCCTGACGGCCTCTGACCCGTCCTCCATCAGGATGGTTGTCTTTGCAGAATGTCATACGCGTGGAATCCTGCGGTACGGAACGTTTTGAGATTGGCTTCCTTCACTCAGCGTAACGCCTGTGAGGACATTTTTAAGCCTCCAAGGGGGCGTGTTGAGAATAATAGCTAAATGCCTTTTATTTTGCAGGGAGTGAGGGATGGGGAAGAAGCAGCATGAAAATATGGTGATGGATGATGAGACCCAAAAGCAGGACCCCAGGTTGGCACTGGGAAGTATTGTTGAGGGGTGAACGTAGGTGTGTGGAAGGACATCGTGTAAAGTTGTCTTCTGTAAATGTGCAGTGTAAATCTCCTCTGATTTTCCCCAGGAAACCTTCAGTATGTTGGGTCATGCGGTTGACTTTATTTCGGGGATGTGCCAAAAGGCCGACTCTCCTGGGAGCCCATGGGTTGAGGACAGAGGCTGCCCATCGAGTTCCGGTCTGCCCAAAGTACAAGCTGCAGGGGCAGCTTTGGGCTTAAACAGGAAACAGTGGAATAAAGGATCGGCTGAGTGGCTGCCTCCCTGTGTCCTGAGTCCACGCTCCCAAAATCAGTGAGAGGCCGGCCAGCCGGCCGGCCTGCTTGTTGAGATGCTGGAGAGCCCGTGCTGCGAGGAGGGCTAGAGACCCATGCCCGGCACTCTTGGAAATGCCTCCACCCATCTAGCAGTTCGTGCATGTGTGTGATGGGGGAGCGTAACGGGACCCTGGAAGGGCCATGAGCCCCCACCTTCCCGACTCTGCCGCCCCAGTGTCCCTGCCTCCCTGAGAGATGGTGAGTGGGACGGCTTTGTAAACTGTGCTCCTGGTGTGGTCTTTTCACTGTCACCGTCCATTTCTGCACCTTCGTGGTTAAGAGGCCTGCAGGATAATTAAAGGGAGGGAGAAAGACCAACCTGTTTTTCCCCTGGGAAGGATGCGTCACCAAGTTCCTCTGGTAACCGCCAGAGCAAAGCACACCAGGTCCCGCTGCATAGTGAGGAGTCCCCAGAGGCCTGATAGTGATCGATAGCCCCCGCCCAGCTCTGGGCTCACATAATGAGCAGCGCAGCCCTGCCAGAGTCACCAGCCAGCCTCGGGCAGGCCTCCCCTCCCCCACCATCCACTTCTACAGCAAATGCTCTCTCCCCACCCGTCACCTCCGTTGGGTTTCCCTTTGATTGGCAGAGGCCCCCTTATTTCCGCCTGGGTTGCCTGACAGCCCCCTCCGCCTAGTCTCATTATGCCGGGTCCATTCTTGGACCACAGCAACCCCAGGAAGGCTTTATCAGATTGTCCAGCTGACCGTGACCAGATCTCCGGCACCTGCCTCCCTTGCTGACTGAGGATCGGAGGTGTTTATACACAGCAGAGCTGGGGGTGATGGACTGGCCAGGCTCCTGGGCTGAGGACCGCCCGTCTGAGTGTCAGTGATGACAAATGGAGTCGCCTCGCCACCCAGCCTCATTAACGCCCCTCTCCGGGTCCAGACAGTATCCAGTGGGCCGTGTGCAAGCACAGCTCCTGCTGCCGTCCTTCAGGGGCCTCGGGGACGGGCTCCCGGCTACAGCCACGTTACTTGGGTCCACCTCTTACCATTTTTATTGTCCTCTGCTCCTCCACCATTCCTGTTGCAGGGACCCATTCCCTCTTCCTGTTCATCCTTCTCTAATTCACCCTGAGTGTGGCCTCTCACCCTTGTCTTCCACCCTCCCCCGCTCCTTCCAGTGTCAGCTCTCATAGAAGACAATCAGAATTACTGTGTGGGGGTTGACTGTGGGTGTCATGAGTGCTGTTTCTGAATGGAATCTTTGGTGCTGCCTACTTTCGTCAGGCACCCAAGGGTGTTTCTGGTTATATAAAGAGTGTCTGTAGGCAGCCCAGGCATTGGGCCGACGCTCTGGTAACTGCAGTGAGCGGCCCATTTTGATAGGAACGTTAAATCATCAAGGTCCTTTGGGGGTCCATGTGGATCATTTGCTAACTGGTCACTAGTGGCCCAAGAGGGTGAGAGTTTTCCCAGAGCCACACCATTTCTGCCCTCCTGGAGGATGGTTTGGGCTGAGCCCCGTGCTCCTCTCTGCAGCCACAGGTAGGGCCTGACTGCCCAAAGTGTAGGCTCTGGACCAGCTGCAGAATCTCAGGCACCTCCCCAGACCTCCTGACTCAGTCTGCGCTGTGATAAGATCCCAGGGATGGTGTGCACGGTACAGTCTGAGAAGCTCAGTAGCAGGATATTAGAAATGAGGGAGGGAAGCCCTCCTTTAGATTTACCAAGAAGTAAGAGAGCTCAGCAACTTACTGTCATAAAATTGGCTGGTGAAGAGCTCTTCCTTCCTTCTGGCTTCTGAAGGAATCTTGTTAGGACATAAGAAAGCCAGTTTGAAGTGTAATTGCCAAGAGTAAGGACCCAAATGGGTCTTGGCCCGGGACTAAGTTTCCCGGCAGCGGCTTTTCCTAATTCAGGGAAATGTTTGCTGTTGAAAGACTGCTTACAAATACTGTCTCCAGGGCCACCTGGGGATGGTGCCCTCTGGGCTGGCTGGCACCGAGTAACAACCCTCCGTCTTGACCTGTGCCTGTATACGACTACTTGCCTTTGGTTAAATTTAAAACTTCGAAGCTTGGGCTTATAGGATGGCATTTTTTTCTCAATATATTCATATTTATAATTGCTAAATGGACATACGCTGCTTCAATCAAAAAAAAAGAAAACTTTTTTATGACTTTTATTATAAACTAATATGTTCAATGTAGACAAACTAAAAATACAGATCATCAAAAAAGCAGCACACTGAAACCATCTCCAGTCTCACTGTTTGAGATTGTCTGCAAGATGTGTAGAGATTTTCTTTACAAAACACGATCCTTCATACTGGTTTATAACCTGCTTTTCACTCAGTATACTACAAATATCTTTCTGAGTCAATAGATGTGGCTCTTCCACATAGTCATTTTTGACGCCTGCAGAGTATCTCATTCTATCGATGTCTGTGTGATGGATTTATGTAATGCATCACCTCTTCCTGGTCCTTTTGGTTTATAGTCTTTTCTCTGTTGTATCAGCATTGTCGTGAACTTCATCTGTAGCAAAACATTTGCACATGGTCTAAATGATTTATTCAGGGTAACTTTTTGAATACATATATAGAAAGTGTTACATTTGGACTAGAGAAGAAACACAAAGTTCTAAGAACTAGAGGGTTGACCCAGCCTTGACTGCATCTTGGGATGTAGCTTGTGAATAGCCATGTCAGGTGAATAAGCTGTCAATGTGCTAGAACGAGTACAGGTTTATTGTGGCAAATGGCTTTTAGGAATCATCTGGAATTTCTGAAGAAAACAAATTATTTGGGTTCTGGAGGTCAGTGGCCTCCTAGCAGGAGACTGTGCTGCGATTTCAAAGCGTGGTTCGCAAAGCACTAGTGACAGTCTCAGGGTTGTCTCGACAGAAGGGCGCAGGGGAGGTACAGGGGATCTTGTAAGTGGGTGGGAAGCATGACAGTATGTATGTTTTGGGGCCACACCCTGGATCTCAGCAGGAGCCGGTGTACATCCAAGGCTTGGGCGTGGGCAGCTATGCTAAGAGGGGAACTCGAGGTGGTTTTAAGCCAATGCAGAGCTGGGAGACAGGATCAGAAGTGGAGTGGCCTCAACACCAAGGGGCAGAGACAGATTTGAGAGCCAGCCTGGGTGGAACCAGGGTCAACCGTCTCCGTGAGAAGGTCGTGAAGAACTCTTGCTGGGCGTTCACCGAGGGGATGTCTGAGCCTGTGCGGGCAGGCACGCACTCCTGGTCCAGAATGGACTCTGCTGGCTGGGCGTGCACCGAGGGGATGTCTGAGCCTGTGCGGGCAGGCACGCTGTCCTGGTCCAGAATGGACTCTGCTGAGACTATGGTTTGGGTGGAGGTTCTCATTCCTCAAGAGCCAAGAACTTAGCTGCTCGTCATGGTATGTTCCTTCCGCTAGGACCACTCCAGATGTCACCACCTCCTCCTGGCTGGCAACAACCTTTCCTGTTTTGCTTTATCTGTGTCACAACTAGGGTGTTTCCCATTTTCTTTGTTACACTCTCGTTAGTTATATGTGTCTCAGGCAAGGCAGTCTGGTGTGGGGAGAACACCTGGGGGTTAGGAGTCCACCAGCTCCCCACTTAGCCTTCTGTCTTCTCCAGTTACCTGGTCACTCTTGGATAAGCTACTTAACTTCTCTGAGCCTAAGGGTCCTCGTTTATCCGAGAAAGTGGTTGTAAGGATTAGAAGTAGTGACATATAAAGTACCCCTGTTAGTATCTGGCTGGATAGTAAGCGCTTAAATTGTCCTTTGTTAGAGAGGGCTTACTGTCTGGTCTGTAAGAGTGACGGACCACTGTCTGTGGGCAGACCCCACTGGACATGCTGTTAGGTCAGTAAGAGGGGCCCTGAGGTCTAAAGGCTTGGGACAGCTCTCCTGCCTCCCGGCCTTGGGCTGGGAGAGCCACCACAGCCACAGGTCACAGAGCTGTGCCTTTCTGAGATGGCCATGAAGAGAGGGAGCCCAGGGCAGCTGTTAGAGCCAGGAGGGCAGCGGGCAGCGGCGGGCTTCCGTGAGGGCTGCATGGTGCTCCGCCCTCCAGCCTGCGTGCTGGCCCAGCAGAGCCACAGCCCATGGGCTTAGCCCCACCTCGCTGTCTTCCCGGCTGCCCTCTCCTTCAGGCCTGCACGTGCTGGGGTCGAATCCTGGCTCCGTCCTTCCTGCCCGTGTCACCCGGGCAAGTTCCTAACAGTTTGTGCCTCAGCATTGTCATCTCTTCAATGGAGGCCATAGAAGCTACCATGTAGGGTTCTCGTGAGGATCGAGAGAGTTTATTTAGGAAAAGCATTTAGAATGGTGACTGGCTATAGAAGGGACTTTAGTAACTGCTTACCAGTGGCTTCTGGGGTTTGGAATCTCCATGCCTCGGCCGTTCATCCTCATATCTGATTTCTCCTTGAGAGCAGACTCCCCACCCGATCGTGTGACCCCATGGGACAGAGTGTAAGTAGGGTTCCTGAGTGTTGGGTGGGTGCGTGGGAAGGCACAGGCTCTGGCGCCAGGGGGACCTGGGTTCATGTCCTGACTCCGCTTCTGCCTCTGGACCCTGGGCTTCTCGGGCCTCGTTGCCTCATGCGTACAACGGAATAAAGCAGTCGCCCCTCGTGGGCTGTGGTAGAGATCAGCTGGAAGGACACTGCCTGGCACGTGGTGGTGGGGAGCTGTCGGGAAAGGCATGTGGATGCTGGCGAGGGGGACGGGGCCTCAGTCCTGCTCGCCCTGCCTCATCCAGCAGGCGGTCCATGCGTTTGTTCAGCCTTCGTTCTGAAGTGAGGATGGTTTCTGGTTTGGGTTTGGTTTTCCCCAGTGAGTGTCAGGACACTGGGAGGCAGAGGGACACTTGTGCACGCCCGCGTCCTCTCCCACCCCCGGCAGTCATCCCTTGGGCCGCCTTCCTGTGGGTGCTCTCACGAGCCACTCTAAACGGGAGACCACCCTAGAGAGGAATCGTGGTCTTTCAAGTCCGCCGCATGTCCAGAGTAGCCAAGGTCAGTGGGCGTCTCCCAGCCTGTTTGTGGTGTAGCCGACTCGGGGCACATGTCCTGAGTGCTTCCAGGTTGGCGTGGAGTCTCCTGCTTGGAAGGACCAGCGATCCAGTTCTCTCCAGGCGCCTGGGACCCACCACTGCCAGCAGGGCGTTGGACTGCAGAGACGTGGCAGTGGTGAGCTTTGCTGCCGACGGGCTCAGGATGCGGCAGGAGTCAGAGAGTGGACACGATTCTGTCCGTTGTGCACCCGCAGACACTGTAACACTCAGCTGCTCCCTCAGTGCATCAGAATGGAAGCCAGCACATTGCACAGCCTCAGTTTCTGTAGCCGAGAGCTGGAGGTGATGATTAGTAAGCAGAGGACTTAGGTATTAGCTAATCCCCAGAGTGATTCTCGGAACACTGGTCATGTGAAAAAGGGTTCGTGGCCAAATATGCATTACACTATCTTTCTTTCTTGGCGGTTTATAATACACATTTGCATATTCAAGTCTCTGAGAAGTCCTGCAGTGGAGAGACAAACGTAGCATTGTTTAACCCAGTAGTGCCCAAATTGAATTCACCACAAACACTTTTTTGCATATAACGTGTATTAGGATCCCCAGGAGCCTAGGTACAAATACGGAGGGAATTCTGTGCTATCTAATTGTCCTAAAAGAGTTTATAACCAGTGATATGTAAATATTAAGAAAGAAGAATCTGTTATTTTTAATAAGACATTTAGAAAATAGTGGAATTAAAAGTATTTGGCAAAAAAAAGTTTTGTTTTTTGTAAACAGTCCCTTTTAGATTCGATCCTAAGTGCTCAGTGTCTCAGCACCGCGCTGCCCTCAGGAAGGAGCACTGTCCTGAGGTGGGAAGATGCCTGCGTGGGGTGAGCTTGGCCCCAGGTGACAAAGGCGAATCTGGCAGGACAGATGCTCTTTACAAGACCCTGTGTTAACTGGGGCTTCATTAGAGCCTTTAAACACACGTTCTCAACCAAGTGGGCGTCTCCCGAGCCAGCCCCTGCCCCTCTGTCACAGCTCTCAGACTGAGGTTTGGAGCAGCATGAAAGACCCAGGGCGAGAGATTTACCCTGAAGAATGTTGTCCCTACGCTTGGTGTCTTTGCGGATGGACTCATCTGCAGAACCGCCTTGCGGTGGCATTGCTTTGACAGGAGTCCTTCGAGAATGCAAGCGGCCTCGTAGTGCTGTCTTGTGGAAACTGGGATGAATTACCAGACCCCCCCCCCCCGGCCTCATTGCTCACTTCCTCAGGTGTTCTGGTAAGGGGTGGAAACGCAGATCCGCAGGCCAGCGTCCTGCTGGATCCCAGAGTTCCCTGGGTCACTTCTGAAACCTCTGTGCCGAGGCAGCAAGACACGTGGTCCTGGTTGTTATTGCAGTCCTCCGTCCGCTGCACAGCCTCTCGCCCTCCGCTCCTGTGGCCGGTCAGGCTAATTTGATTTGACATCCTGGCATTCGAGAGTTGTCAAATACTGTAACGTAAGCGGTACTAATATTGAAAACCATACTTGAAATTTATGTAATCCAGATGTGCACGCCAGTAAAGCAGAGAGATGAAATGGCAGGCTTGGGGCAGGGCGAGGGGTTGGGGATTGTGTGTGTGGAAGAATCCCGTTGCCCTATATTTTTTCCACATGGTATAAATAGCCAAGAAGGGTTTTCTGTATTAATATTTTCCCTTAAGAGTAGTGACCCCGCTGTGATGTACAGCTTTAAGTAAGCAGCAGCATTGGTTTCGTTTGTGGCCAAGAATAACTGATTAAGTTTTGGGGAACAGGAAGGCAATCTATTTTAAATGCCTTTTAAAACTTTTAAATTAGTCAGGACCCTTCAACAGTGTGGTCTTGGGAATTATTAGTCACACTGAGTCGGGGTTTTTGATGGCTCTCTTTAATGTCAATGTTTTTCTATGGAACATGTCATTTTTCTGGTTTTGAGGGCCTTGGTGTCATTCAGAGGCCCCATAAGAAGCAAAGACTTGGACCCCTGAGCTGTCGCTCCGGAGCCCTCCCACACGCCAATGCCCAGATGCCGTTTCCATTTCCTGGAAGCTCAGCGAGTTCCTGCATCGATGCGAGTGGTCTCTGTTCAGGCATTTGAGGACGCCTTGCTTGGTGGCTTGAGTGTCTCCCCTCTCCACCACCCAGCGGTAGCCGCAGTGTCATCCCCCCCAGCGCGACAGTCAGTCACCTTCTCTGGCCATGGCCTCACCCTCCCGTGAAGATGATCAAGGGGCTTTGTCCAGCTGACCCATAGGAACAGCTGCCGTCACTCACCTAACAGGGAGTTCTGGGCTGAAAGTTTGGGCATTCTTGACGTGAAAGGTGGTGGGATGTATTATCATTCCTTAGCATGCGTGCCTAATTAACAGCTACCCTTGACTAGATCCGGTAGCCCAGGGAAAACTGGTCACACCAGCTGGTATAAACAGATGACAGGTGATCCAGAAAGGGAAGCGTGGAGTTGGGATCCACTTAAGGAGGTGACTTCCGGAGGCTGGGCCGGTGCTGAAAGCCCTGGCTGCACTTGGGACCGGTGTCATCTGTGGCTATTCATAGGTGGGACATCAAGGGTCAGGTTGCTATTTTAGCCCCCATTTAGGGCAGAATAAAAGGAAAACACTGCTCAGCATTCAGGGGAGGCTTGTGGCCTGCCAGCATCCCCACAATGTCCCTAACTAAACGGCTCTGGAGAAAGTTTGCGGAGTGCAGTTTCTGCGGCAGGGGTGGACCGTCTTTCACTGGGGTGAAAGGGGTGTTTACCAGCTTTTCTTTCATCATAACCCTTACAGCCCTGATTCCAAGAGGGTGACGAGGACGGTGCCTGCGACCCGGACGCCCCTCAGCAGAGCCTGTCGTGACGCAGGTCTGGACTGAGGAATGCGGTCGTGCCTCCAGTCCAAATAGACTCCAAACGATGGAATCTGATTTTTCTGCTGGGAGTCAGTGTGTGGTGTGGTTAGGTCCCCGTGGCTAATCTCAGGGGACTCAAGGCCCAGGGAGAGGAAGGAAGGATCTGGAGCGTGCTGGGCAGCCTGGAGCCCAGGTGCGTCAGCAGCAGCCGGCAGGGTCGCCCCTCTGGGCCAGGCAGGAGTCAGATGATGAGGCTGCGGTCCGGTTCTCGTGCGGACGTCGTCAGCCTGAGGTCTGGAAGGACTGGCAGCCTGTGCCTGAGGATGAGAGCAGCTGGCAGTGGAAATGCCGGAAATGCTTCCAGGGCGAGAATGCCCCGTGGATTTTCAAGGCACATGTGCACAGTATTGCGCAAGCATTAATCCGGTGCGGGCTGACCCGTGCATCTAATTTTCAGTTCTGGGATCCTGCAGATCCACTGGTCTGACCTGGTACCTCCTAACCAGAATCCAGCTTGGCCAAAAAAAGACCTGTCTTTTCCTTTTCTTTTTTAATGTTATCCAGCTGGGGTGAGCTGTCATTTTTTTTTTTTTAATGTATATAACCTGTTACAGTCCACTACCTAATGCAGGGGTGCATAAGCTCACACCAGAAGGGCTGTAGCCAGAACTGAGCCAACCCAGCTGAGACGATGGGGTCCTCAGGTAGAGAGTGCAGCCTGGTGGCTGAGAGTTCCCGCGTGGGAGTCCACCAGCCTGGGTCTGAATCCTGGCTCTGCGGCTTTCTAGTTGTGACCTGGGACTCCCCCACCTTCTGTCCTCTTACTGTAACATGGGGTGATGGTACCACGTCATAAATAC
This sequence comes from Equus asinus, assembly GCF_041296235.1. Lineage (NCBI taxonomy): Eukaryota > Metazoa > Chordata > Mammalia > Perissodactyla > Equidae > Equus > Equus asinus. The sequence goes on along the minus strand of NC_091806.1, from coordinate 1,148,483 downwards.
GTCTGAGAATTGAGTGTGCCCAGCACAAACCGCTTAATAAATGGGAGCTGTTAGCATAAGTATTGTCCTCCCTTCTCCCGTAGCAACAGCCTGTTTGGGGTGATGCCCTCTGGGCAGCTGAATGTGTCTGATTTCCTTCCTCTTTTCTGTATCTGTTGCCCCAGTGCTAGTGCATAAGGGGATGTAAGTTCTTAGGAACTTTGACCGTGAAGCCAGGCTCGCAGCCATCATCAGTTCTCCTCCTGTGGGCCCGTTGTCAGGATCGGATCCTGTTTCATCCGTCTCCTCCGAGGTCTGCTAGTGTTGCTTAGCCGTGAAGTCCATCTGGGGACCCACCCTTCAGGGGGACGGAGGCGGCATTCAGAGGAAGCAGGAGCACTGTGGGATGCTGTTATCTGGGGACAAGCGCTGGTCTTTGTGGGGTGGAGAGGCCAGCAGAGCCAGCCAGCTCTGCCCTCCATGTCCTTTGCAAGCTCCCTCTCCCAAGCAGATAACCTGGAGTCGGCCGAGGTTCCCCACCAGAGACCCCAGGCCTTCCTAAAGCGGGCTCAGGACGGCTTGGACCAGCAAGGCCCAGACTGCCTGAGTTTTGTCTCCACATCACCACATGGGTTTATTCCAAAACAAAGCAACAGAAGCAGACCCCTGGTGTTTCCTTGGCTCACTCTTATAAAGCATCGTGACCGTTAACCAAAGGAAAAGAAGAGCCAGGCCCTGTGGCAGGCAGAAGTCAGGCCAGAGTTATTCTCCACCTCCCTTCCTGGGTCCCAGGAACAGTAAAAATAGTGAACATCATAATAGTTAGAAATCGTGCAGTGTTTACTTAAGTGCCCGCCTGGCACTGTTTAAACATTTTACGTATGTGAAGTTATTTAATCCTCCTGACAACCATGTGAAAGAAGGAAGTGCTGCTATTGTTGTTACCTTTTACAGCTAAGGGGACTAGGACACAGAACAGTTAAGTAACTGACTGAAAGTCACACAGCTGGTAATGGTCAAACCAGTTTTAGAACCCAGATAGTCTGGAATTAGAGGCTGCACATTTAACCACAGGTCTGTACTGCCTTTCATGAGAGTTATAAATTATAAAATAGCTATCATTATAAAAATAAACCATATGCACATGTGATAAAATGGCATAGAACTCGGGGCCGGCCTGGTGGTGCAGCGGTTAAGTGCACACATTCCACTTGGGCGGCCCAGGGTTCACCAGTTCGGATCCCGCGTGTGGACATGGCAGCGCTTGGCATGCCATGCTGTGGCAGGCGTCCTACATATAAAATAGTGGAAGATGGGCACGGATGTTAGCTCAGGGCCAGTCTTCCTCAGCAAAAAGAGGAGGATTGGCATCAGTTAGCTCAGGGCTAATCTTCCTCAAAAAAAAAAAAGGCATAGAACTCGACATACACATTATTCCACTGTGAGTTCCTAGTTTTGCTGTTGTGCTATATAGTTCTAGAAGATATAACTGTCTGTGGAATTGAGTGAAGGACCTCTCTGTACAATTTTTATAGCTTCCTGTGAATCTGTAATTATTTCAGAATAAAAGGTTCCAGCAAACACCCCACGGCCAACATTGCATTGCGTTCTGATTGTGTGCCGAGCGCTGCAGGCACCTCACATTCATTATTTCACTGACTGCTCCCAGCAACCCAGGGAGGGGCGGGTCCCTCATCGTCTTCAGTTGCAGATGAGGGAACCAAGGCTCGGCAAGGTGAAGTCAGCTGTGTCAAGTCAGTAGGAAGTGATGAGGCCCTGGGCCTTTCTGACTCCAGAGCGTGAACTCATCATGCTTCTTTGGAAGTGAGAATACTTAGGAGGTGTGTGCTGTGCGGCCCAGCTCTGTGTCGGGCTCCCCAGGCCACAGGAAGCTCCTTGAGGCAGCCCCAGGACCTTGTTCAGTGTGTGGCAGGCCTGAGGAGGAATTGAATCGGTCAGTGGCCGTCATCTTTCTCTTTCCGCCGTGCCTGCCAGCGGTCCCTCCATTTCTGTGAAGGATGTGCTCGCCATACAGGCTCACCGCCCCTTGGAGGGGTGTCTTTGGGGCTAAATCGCAGGTGTTCCCCACATCCCAGTGGAAGAGCAGACTTTGGGGTCAGACCTGGGTCTAAATCCCAGCTTGACCTCTCATTAGCTTTTTTTACCCTGAGAACATTGCTTAGATTCCTAGAGCTGTTTGTTTTTTTTTTCCAGTCTGTACAACAGAAATGATAACAGTACCTACCTCCTTGTTTTGTTACAAACATCAGATGGGGTGGAGCCCTTGCTGCATGGATGTGCCGTAAGTGTTGGCTGTGGTGCTTGCTCAGCAGACGTGGAGCCCTGCTGGGTGCTGCACACGGTATCGTGTTAGCCGGCCGAAGCCTCTGCGAGGGTTTGGCTCATGGGATGTCAGGGATACAGGACGACCATCAAGGAGCATGCCGTGGGTCATGGTGCAGAAGGCAGGCTACAAGTGTGTACAGAGTGTGAACCAGAGGAGGGCACCCCCCAGCCCAGGGCTCCTTGCTCTGGATTCAGAGTCTGGATGTTGGGCCCAAGCCAGGCGCCTTCCTGGGATTCAAGGACACTGGAGGGCCTTAGAAGAGGGAGCGTTATCAATCACCATGTTGGATGGCATCAGCAGTTCTCATCTTCATTTCCTTCACAGGTCTTGTGACAGGGTATCATCAAGTTCAATTTAGTCCGAATCGGGACATGGCAAGGACTTATTTTCTATTTCTGCCGTGGGCTGAACCTGGTTTGAATAATTCAGTGTTCATCTTCTTCCAAATGCCAAGGTTTTTTTTTTTCCTATACAGCTTATTCAGTGTCCTGTGGTTGCTTGTTTCTCCCTGTCTCCTCTCCAAAAACTCCCACTGTCCCCACCTCTGGTTGTGAATAATGGACGTTTTTAGGAAAAAGAATCAACTTTGTGCATGTAGTACGAGGTGGTATCAGCTGCCGAACGTCTAGAAACAGGTCTCAGATCGGGGGCTGCACACAGTGGCATGTGGATCTCTTTTGACTTAACACTCTTAAAAAAAAAGTTTCTTATACTAGACTTTTAAAAATTGGGAGATTTCCAGATCTGGCAACAGTTGGCTAACACTGAGTAGCATCTGCCCCCTTTAGATGGAACAAATGTCCTCCACTTTGTGGTACGTCTGCCACCCCGCAACTTTGCTCATTCACCTTGCAGGCCTGACCCCCACGAGCATCTAGTTGTCAACTCTGACGCAGATGAAGAAGGAAAACTCCCCGAAAGGGCAGCTGGTTAGATGCGTCAGGAGCTGAGTGGGCCGCGGTTGCTCCTGAGCCCGTCTCCCAGCCCTGTGTGCGCATGCACAGCAGAAGCCGGGTGGGCGCGTGGGAAGCTGTTCATTGTCCATCCTTCTCTAGGTCAACCTTGCACCTGGTCGTCTTGGTTAGGAAGCTGGGATTCTAGAGGAGAATTCTCAGCTCGGCCCCAACCCCCCAGTTGTGGCAGGATTCCTAGAAGGTGACCTGGAGGCTGGCAGGTGCTGGCCGGGGAGGTGTGGGGGCCTGCATGTCTGTGGGGACGTGGTTGGCTGGGAGTCCGTGTGGGTGATGTGGGGTAGGAGCTGGGGCCCCAGACAAGGGGTCGCAAGACGCCGCTTTCAGTCTGGCTTCACTCCTCGCTGACTGCTCATCAGAGTCCTCAGTCTTGCTTTCTCATCTGTAAAAGGGGGGTGATGTTGAGTGTGTCTACCAACAGGTTGGATAAGAGGATCAGGTTACACGATCCCAAGAAAATATGAAGTGTAAAGTGGTGTTGAAAAATCAGGTGCTGTGACAGCAATGGCATGGTGTGGAAGGACACACACCTCGGTGACATTCAGTGGTGTGGGGTCAGGGGTTGGCCCACAGGACCAATCCTGCCTTCTAAGAATGGTTATTACGTTTGAAACGGTTGAAAAACAATCAAAAGGTAAATAATGTTTCACGGCACGTAAAATGTCTGTGAAGTTCGAATGTCAGGGTCCATCAATGAAGTTTCATTGGCACACAGCTGTGCTGTGCGTTCCCGACGTATTGTCTGTGGCTGCTTTCATGATACAGCAGCAGAGATGACAGACACCAAATGGCTCCAGAAGCACAAAATACATCTGACCCTTCACGGAAAGTTTGCCAACCTGCAGGGTGGATCATCCAAGGACAGTGACTCACTCCTCCCACTCCTTTCTCCTCATGTCTCCCGCCACGCAGACTCAGGTGCCGTTGCGAAGAGCTGGCCCTGGGAAGATTTTCAGATGCATGTCGGATATGTAGGTACATCCCCCACGGCCCACCACAAACCTGCCCTTGATGACGAAGCCAAGAATTTCTCTCAGTTGAACTCCCATGGAGCAGTGGTCCCATCCTCTGGGCTCTTGCTAAGGGCGCTTCCTGATGGAAACCACAGCATTTTTCATAAAATCAATCCTCCTTTTAGCAACAACCGCAAAGAGAGAAGAGGCTGTTCCTGCCACAACGGGCAGTTCTCCAGCACATTAACCGCTGAGCGGGCCTGGCGGGCAGAGCTTCCCCCCTCAGCTGTGGGCTGACAGGAGACACGGAGGGCACGCCAGTTAGCCTTCGAGGGCAGTGTTGGGGCTGAATTATGGCCTTGAAAAAGACATACTGAAATCCTAACCCCAGTACCTCAGATGTGACCTTCTTTTGAAATAGGGTCGTTGCAGATGTAACTAGTTAAATAAGATGAGGTCCTACTAGAATACGGTGGGCCCCTAATCTGACATGACTGGCATCCATAATAAGAGGGAAATGTGACTACAGAGTCAGAGACACACAGGGAGAGCGCCGTGTGACAATGGTGGCAGAGACGGGAGTGATGCATCGCCAAGTCAAGAGATGCCAAGGCTTGGCGGCCACCACCAGCACTCTACCCAGAGTATCAGAGGGAGCATGGCCCCAGTGACACCTTGATCCCAGACTTCCAGCCGCAGAAGTGTAAGAGAACACATTTCTGTTGTTTGCAGCTGCCCAGTTTGTGGTACGTTATCACAGCAGCCTTTGGAGACACACCAGTGGCTTGCCCTCCCTTGCCCAAGCCTCCTTCTAGTGCCGTTCGAGGCTCTTCTGCAGACGAGGCGGCACGGCTGCGGCAGGCTTCAGTGATCTGCCTCGGGTGGGGGCTAGACATCACAGCACTGTTCGAACCCAGGCCTCTGATTCCAGGTGCTGGGACGGATGTCCAGGGCGCAAGGTTCCTCCAGCAGGTCCGTGGCGTCCTCACAGAGAGAAGGATGGGTTCTCAGAGTGATGGCGCCTCCTGCCTCGTGTTTCTCATTCCAGCGGTTCCTCAGAGAGTATTTCTTTACGGTGGTCATCCAAACTTGTTTACTTGAGCTCACAAACGTATAAGAGGAAAAATCAGTGGCTAACTTAAAAAGAAAATGAGGGGAGTATGTTTTGCCTGCGTCTGCGCGTGGTTTACAGTTGTAAAATTGGGAGAGGAATAAACTCTCATTTTCTTAGCCACCTTACAGTGCATCTGAAGAATGTGCCTAAGAGATCGTTGGAGACACCCCAAATACAACCCCAATGTGGAAGGTGATTTAGTAAAGGAAGTCTCCAGTGGCCTCCTGGAGAGCATAGGAGCGCTGATGCTTCCTTCTTCGGTAGCCCCTAGTCAGCCAGGCTCTTGTGTAACACACAGGAAACCCACACTGGAAGCTCCTGAGATGCTGTCCTTCTCCACGGGGGTCGTTCCTATAAACACCCAGCTCACACACTGGTAAAGGCACTCAGGGTGCAAGTGAAATTTTACCACTGAAGGTCTGGGATTCTGTTTAAGGTTGTCTTTTTCTTTGTAATGAATATTTTCAAACATTACAGCCAGGTGTAAAGAACTGTGTGAAGAACTCCAACATACCCATCACCCGGACTCAATAGTTACCATGATTGTGCCCCACGTCACCCATCGCTGTGTCCTTGTTGTTGCTGCAGTATTTGAAAGCAGACCCCATATCTCATGTCATTTTCCTTCTACCTACTGTAGTATGCATCTCTAAAAAAATGTGTGTCTTTTTTTTAACCACACTGTCCTTTTCGTGCCGAAGCACTTTCACAGTGATTCTTTGGTGTCAGTGCAACCCAGTTCATGTTCAGAGTTCAGGTCTAGGATTTTAAACCACATGGATACAAATGGGCTAAGGGCAAGAGTAATGGCATTGGGATGGGCAAGAGGCTGGGGTTGGGGTCCAGGAAAGAGAATTTGAGGAGGTCCTCTTGGCCTTTGAGGGGCTTTCGGAAAGTCAGCAAGACTGAACCCACGTGGTTGTGTCTGCCCAGTTGAGCCTTTCCCCCTTTGTCACGGTGACCTGGGTTTCTCCACGGCATTCCGCCAGCATTCACTGGCTCTTCTGAAGGCCACTGCCTCTCGGACCCCCGAGAGTTCGATGCCCGGCCTCAGCATGGAGGACTTAGCATTCCTGACATATGGTTGGCAGCACCCCGATGTGCACTTGTGGTTGCTGCCAATAAAGAGAATTGTTTCTTTCTCTGAATAGTGTCCATTTACATGGAGAGAACTTCCCTCTCCTGCCTCTGCCGCCCTGCCCCCATGCCACCAAAGGGGAAAAGCTTTTCTTGGAGTTAGTTTTTCATGGGCTCACTCAAAAGGAGCTTTATGTTTACATTTTGAGTTGCTCTCTGGACTGTTGTGTCCATTTATCGTGCCGCACGACCAGCCCTCCCCCATCTCTCCTTTACTCTGCAAAACTAAGCTTCGTCAGACTTCTCCTAACGACTACCACATGTCCACGGAGGGCGCCGGCGCGGGGAGGTGGGGGCTGGGAAATGAAGGATCCTCCAAGGGGCACAGTAGCATATTAAAATTCAATGGCTTAGTCATCAGAGTTTGCAGCCCAAGCACCAAAGAAAAATAAATGAGTGTTCTGTAAGAGTCCTGCGGATCCGGATCTCAGAGGAAGGAGGTGGCAGGGGGAGGGAGGGGGGAGAGGTTGTGGTTTTAGATAGAGGAGTTCATGCTGTAGAGAACAATTAGGGCCTTTGCTCAGAAATAACAAGACACACCACTGTTTTCCTGCTCCATAGAGGAGCATGCAGTGCCAGCCAGAAGGAATCACTGCGGTTGGCCAGCTCAGCTCACAGATGGGGAAACTGAGGCCCAGACCGGCGATGTGACTGCTGGTAGGTCTGCTTGGAGTTCCTGGTGTAAGGAACCCCTCTGGGCTCCCTCTGGGTTTTAAGAGCATTGTCGCTCGGTTTGGAAGCTGCCACACTGTCCCCCAGATAACAGAGGACTCACCCAGGGATTCTGTGGGCGTCCTGGTCAGGCTTTTCCCCGCCCGTCGTCTCTCGCAGCTGGAGTGGAGGATGGAAGGCGAATGTGGAGCCGTCTCCCCAGCTCAGGCTCTGAGGCCTGTAAAGCCCTGCCTCTGAGACTTGAGGCGTTTTCTTCCCCTCTTCCTTTACTCCTGCTCCTCCCTCAGGAGTAAGCCAGACTGCCTGTCCTTGTTGGTGCTCAGATGGAACCCCGAGTCGTGAGGAAGTGTGGTGGCGTGGTGAGGTCCTGCCTGGTCAGGGGAAGAATGGCTGTGCGATGCACATCTCCTTGTCCCCGGCCCTGCACGCTGGATTAAAGCCCCCTTTTGGTGACCAAGGACATGGAAGGGCAGAGGGATTGTAAAATCTTGAGGCTAGAGAGGATCTAGCGGAGGGCCAAGCTGTACCCCTTCTTCTGAGGATGAGAGAGCAGGGCCTTCAGGCCAGCGCCTGCTGACCCAGGAGCATATAAGCGTCACTTGCACCCAGGACAAGAGCCCTAAGATGCACTTTGAACGATTCAGCGTCCCGGGGACTGAAGAGTGGCCAGCCTCCGGCGCCTACCACCGGCCCCGTCCAGGGAGGTCACTGTGGCTGGCTCCCGGCTGTGAGTCTCTGCGTTTCTTTGATCAGCTTCAAGGGAAAAACTGAAATAAGAGGTAGAGAGAGTAACCAGCTCAGCTTAATGGTGCTGACAAAAAGCCAAACAAAATCAGGTTTTCTGAGCAAGTTTGGAAGCTCTCCCTAGAGTAGGGCAGATTCCGCAGGTTCAGGCCGCTGAGAGTGTGGTTGCAAGGGCTTCAGTCCACTCCCGCTCCCCGTGCGTATTGCGGAAATGCTGGCTGCATCCAGACCTCTCACTGTGCTGCTTCCGTCCACGGTCCCAGGCAGGGGCCGCAGCCCACATGTCACCATGTGCTCTCGTTGTGCTGCTGTTTAATTGTAAGAGTAGCATAAATCGAAGCTCTCATTTCGCAGAGGAAGAAATCAGGACTGGGAGACCTAAAGAGACTCAGTCGTACTGCTGCCCCCAGTACTGATGAAGATCGGGTGGGTTTCAAGCCCCTCCTGATGGAGCTGGGACTCCCTCCTTTTGTCCCGCTGGAGAAGCCTGGTGAGGCCTGGGCCACTTCCCTCAAGAAGATGCTGGGAAACTTTCTCTGGCCGAGTGTTGATCTTACTGAGCACGTCAGTCTCCATGAAGATGTCAGCATGGAAAGGAGAGCCGCCTGGCCCTCAGCACCGCACACCAGCCTTGTTAGCAGGCGCCTTCAGGGTCTCCCTCCCAGGCCCCACTCCACAGCTGTGTGAGCAGGAGGGCCGGGCTGTGCGTGTCAGGTGCGCCTCTGATCTCTGAGCACGGTCTTGCTCTCTGGACGTGGAGAGGAGGGTCCCAGGGCGGGTCTGGGTTCCTGCATCTTTGTTTGGCCCCTGGGCCTCGAGTGGACCTCTCTTCACTGCGGGTGCTCGTGACCTGCTGAGGAATGACAGACGTGTTAGCTAGTCCCGTGCAGGGGTGTGCCGCACCTGCCTGCCTTTCCAGCTCCCCCCCAAAAAACAGGGCAACCACACGTGGGACAGCCCAGCTCTTCCCACCCAGGTGGGCTTTGGTTGCCTGGGCATGTTGCCGGTGGCAGCAGAAGTTAAGCGTGAGCAGACCTGCCGTTTATATGCACAGGGTGGAGGTGAGGACTCGGTTCCCAGATGTGTGCAAATTAATAGCTGAGAACCTGCAAAAGAACTTGTTTACACCCCAGCCCCTCTCCACATCCACCCCGCCTCATCCTGCTGGTTGCTCTTATTGCAATAAAAGCATTTTATTTCCCCCACGGAGCCGTTATTAATGAATTTCTAGCCAGAACCGGAAGCTCAGGACTGTGAAGTTTGCACCTGGCTCCCATGCATACACTTGCACACGTGGACCGCCACACATGAGCCTGAACACGCAAGCTCCTCTGTGTCCCCTCCTCCATTATAAGCAGTGTTTCTCAAGACATGAACCCTTAACCTGTCAGAGCTTCCACAGGCCCACAGTGCCTAATGAAAACCAGACCCCCTGCAGCATTCCTGTTGCCAAACCAGTCCCCAGAGCTGCTGAGCTCCCGGCCCTGGGCTGCAAGTGAGCTCAGTTGAAAATACACCTGGGGCCCATTGTCTCCTTGGCCTTGTTTTCTCTCTCGTGGCTGCTTCGTTAGTCCTGGGGACTGGCTCTTTGTGGTGCTGGGTTGGGCCCTTCTCCTCTGTCCAGTTTTCAGGGCCCTTGAGAACCTAATGAGATGGAGCTCAGGCACGCAGATGTGGAGGGCGGGGCCGGACTCCCACACCCCAGAGGCTGCAGGTTCGTTCGCAGGTGAAAACCTCCAGTGAGAGGCTGCAGGAAGCAGCATGGCCTTGGTCTGGCAAGTCCCCACTGGAGCCCATGAGGAAACAGTGTCGCACTGTTGTCACCATTAATAATAGCCCTTTGTTGGAGCCTTGCTGGGACGACACTCCAAACAAAGCGAGAGGAAGAGACCGTCAGTGCTGCAGGGCCTTGTAATCTGTCGAGGCTAGTGGAGGAAGGACAGTCTGCCGGGAGAGGTGGTGGGGGTGGCTGGGGATGGATCTAATAGTCGCTGCAGGTGTAATTGGAAGATGCCCACGGCCTCACTGTGCATCCTCTCTGCACTCTGTTGCAAGAGCTCTGTGACCCGGCCCCTCCTTTGTCTTGTCTGTCCACCAGATCTGAGCCCCTTGAGGCTCTGACGAGAATAGAGTCAGGCCAACCAAGGCTCCAGTCTTGGCTCTGACGCAGCAGCGTGGCCGCAGGCGGGTTCCTTTATGTCCGAGCCTTGGATTGCACATCTGCAGGGAGCAGCCGGCTCGGAGATCACGGGAGCACCAGCCCCTGGCGTTGCTCAGGGAGCAGTAGTTGCCAAAAACGGACAGCAAGAGTTTTGATGAATGAGGACGTGCTGGAAGTGTCTTTGCTCCCATTAGAGAGAGGAACCCATCGAGAGCCTAATGTGCACCCAGCGCCAAACCTGGCACATTTCTGGACCTCATTTACTTTCCGATGACAGAATGGTCATGAGAGTGATTGCCTTCATGCTTTTTCAGATGATGATGCGAGTCTGTTGTTTTCCTGCGTGGTGGCATTTTGGGGCTGGAAGGGCTCTGAGAAAACTGGCAGCCCAGCCCACCAAGCCAAAAGTCGTGCTGTCCTCCAGAAATGCTGGCAGCCAGTCCCAGCAGCTGTGTGGCAACAAGTCTGATTTAATTTGGGGGGTGGTACGGACAGCTCTGATGTGATGTTTGTTAAAAGACAGAAGAACGCAGCGTATTCACCAGTCTGTGAGAAGGGCCAGGCCTCGGGTACAGGAGCCAGAGGAGAATGTGTGGTAGCGTTTTGAGGGAGTGAAAATGCTGGTAATTATAAATTTATCCTAATACCCACTGTCTTTGAGGTCTGAGTGGACTAACTCATTACACTAAGCAGTCGTCAGGCTTTCTCGAGGCCTCTTCTCTTCCGGGGTTTCTAATGCTATTCCGACCTCTCTATTAGTCTGTGGGGTGGGCATCCCATCGTCGTCCGTCAGGAACCACCATTCTCCTTCATAGCCCTTTATCACCACCTTGGTTTCTCAGAAATAAAAATCAGGCAGAAAATAAATACATTTTCACATAATGCAATTGGTATGTATAAACCCAAAAATGTTGGAGGGAGGAGGGTTTTTGTAAGTTAAATCTTCTTTCAAATGCGTGAGGAAAACAGGCCACTCACTGGAATCCTACAGTAAATAGTTCTGTAAAGCAAAGAAGCGCCTATATATTTATGTTTTAGGTAAATCTGGAGTTTTCATATCCACAATGACTACACTGTGTACTCAAGCTGTGTCAACCATTCTGGGAGTATTTCTGTTTTCATATTAACTTATATCTCTTCTCTAGAAAACCTTGCAGGTTGTTGAACCTAGGTGAAAGTGATGGAGGCAGAAGATGCGAACGTGTCTCATGAAATATCATTTAAATGTGAGGACACTGTAAATCTGAACAGGGCAGGAAAAGGCATTTGGGGGAAATGTAGCTGCAGGGTAGGGTGGGTGGAGACCTGAAGCAGAAACTGGGAGGCTCGGTGTCCCCCCAGCTCTGCCCTCACCTTTTGTATGGCCTCGGGCAGGACGCTTCATCTCTACGGACGTCAATTTTCGTATCTGTGAAATCAGGGATTGGAATGTTTAAGAGAATCCATGAAGTAAGTAACTATTATGGAATTCTTCCAAGGAGGCGATGCTGAGGCAAGTGTCCATTTAGAAAAGCTGTGACTGCCTTGTTATCTGTACAGATTTATCCCTGGAAGGGGGTAGGAGTGTTTCTGAACAGCGTTCTGGGGAGATCCTGACCTGGGAACTCGGCTGCCTTCTTGAGGCCCCGTGACTGCGGCGGGCACCAGCGTGCCCTCGCTGGGACCCCTCGCGGAGCCACACCCGACCCGCAGGGGCCTTGCGCGTGTGTTGTTCAGGAGGCAGCACCCCGCCCTGCTAGTGCAGGTGGTTTATGGCTGGGATCACGTGGGTTATTGAATTCAGAAAATCCTCGTTTAGGGTTCGCTTGCTTCTCCCTGTTCACTTGCCGCAGTCCTCATTGGCTCTCAGGGCCTCTGGGGATTTCACAGGGAAGCCGCAAAGGGCTGGATGGTGGGTGGGATTCTGTCTGCCCTGCACCTGGGCAGGGCACTGAGGGAAGCAGTCTCTCCAAAGCCTCACACTGAGCAGAGATTTATTTTTTTCAGCTTTGTTTTGGGGAGGATCTCTAGGGAATCACTGACTGATCTGAGTTCTCTAGGTGTGCTGATCTTTTGAGGACAGTGGTAAACATGACCCCGTGACCCAGCCAGTTCTGAAAAGCCATTGATTAGTTATATTCCTGAGCATCTGAGTGTCACCAGTCACCATTTTGTAAGGCTCCAGGCCAGAGTCCACCTGCTGGGTAGGGGGAAGGAGACAGACAGACAGAGATACCCCAAAGGTCCCGTGTCAGCAGAGAGGCTGAATTTGGACGCGCCCAGAGGAGAGGTTTGCTGGGAGGAAGGGAGCTGGGGAGGGGAGGGTTCACCAGTTGTACATCCTGTCCACGCCCCAAACAGAAATCTCTTTGTCTTTTGGAAGCTTCCACGGTGGTTTTTACCCATTCCCCAAACTCCTTCTAAGTGTCGAGGGGCTGCCAGCTGCCTTTCCTCCTTATCTTACCCACCTTGTTCCTGCTGTTGAATCACCACACCTCGTCCAAACCACAGCTGCAGATTGGACCCTCCCACCCTCGTTCAGAGTCGAAGGCGATGCCAGACGCATGCGACTCACCGCTGTAGAGGACTGACTGGTGGGAGAGCGGAGGTTGGGCTGGGAGGCAGCCACTCATCAGCCTGTCAGACCAAACTGCGAACAAGCTTGACACCAGGAACAGAAACACCAACAGTTATTGACAGTAGCAGCAGACATATTGAGCTCTTGACCTTTGCTGAGCCCATGGTAAACTCGTCCCATACAGGTTAATGAGAGTGGAGCAGTGGTGGTGTGTTTACACAAGCGGGTGCATAACAGGGGGTGATGCTCCCCCATCCACGTTCCAGCCTCCTCAACGGGAGCATGTGCTTCTGTGGGCTCCCTCTGCGCTGGCACGGTTCTGAGCACTGTCGTGTTCTAACTCACGACCCCACGAGGCATGTGCTGTTGTCATTCCCCTTGTACAGACGACACTAAAGCACCGAGAGGCTACGTAACAAAGCAGCGTGAGGCTCCCCTCAGTCTTCTGCTGGGTCATCGACTTCACCCCTGTAACCATCGACAAGTGTTTCTCGTCTGCACAACCAGTGGAGAGCACCTCTCTCTCCTTGAGAGGATTGAATGGGAAATAAAACAGTGAAGTGGCGCAGAAATTCGAAAGCGATTCCTTACTCAGAGGAGCTGTGAGGAAGGCGCATGAGGTTGGTAGTGATGGGCACAAACTGCAGGAGTGAGCAACAAAGCTTTCAGGCCAACATGGCGATCCCTAGGGGATGCGTGGGACTTCCTCTTCAGCGTGAGATTGTTCCCCCAGGCTGGGGAACCCTGACAGTAGAGTTTCTGGGTCAGCAGAGTGCTCTGAGGTCCCCAGAGGGACTAGGGCTGGCCGGGAGAGGGAGGCAGCGTGGCCCGCCATTGGTCGAGAGGTGCTTCTGAGGGGTTTGGTGGGTTCACGCCCTCTGGGGGCATGCAGCACAGCCCAGCTTGGCTAGGAGACAGCAGCTCCCGAGCCGGCCTCCTGGGTTCTGTGACTGGTGTCCTGGTTCTGGAAGATGATGGAGTGGACCTGCAGGCCCAGGGGCCCAGTGGCTTTGAAAGGAAGGAGAGAGTAACTGCCGGGGAGCTTTGCTGGAGACCACTCCTGGGCTTTTGCATAGACAGTGGTTTGAGGTTTGATCTTGCTGTACTGTCCAACATGGTAGCTGCTCGCCTTGTATCTACGTTTTAGTTAATATTCAATAAAATTAAAATTGTGGTTCCTCAGGCCACGTGAACCACGTTTCAAGGGCTCATAGCCAAATGTCATTAGTGACCACTGTATGGGACAGTGCAGACACAAAACATTTTCATCGTTATAGAAAGTTCTAGCAGTTCCCTGATTCTTCTAGGTATGTGACGGCAAGCCTCCTCTTTCCTAGGCTGGGTTCTTTGGCCTCTTCTACTCTAAAAACACGCCTTCATCCCTTGGAGTCCCAGAGGCCTCCTGGAGACTTAGCTGCTCTGAGTTGCTTTTGACAGGTCCCAATTCTGAAGGCTTCTTCAGTCATGTGTGTTTTCTCTGATGCCGTAGAACCGGTCTTCTCGAGCCACACACGGCTCTTGGGTTCATTTTCTTTTAATTTTTCCCTCCCACATGAAGACCCAAGGGTCTCAGATCGTTACGGAGCAGTTGTCCTCCATGTGTGTTCAGAATGGACTCAGCTTGGTCCAAGTCAGAATTCAGAGGTCAGTCTTAAGACTTCATTAAAAAACTGACTTACGAGGCCAGGACCTGCTGCCCTTCAGAATAACTCTTGGGGATCATTTCATGTGTGAGGCATAATGGAGTTTTGTTGTATATTTAGAATCTTTAAATTTCTTAAATAAGCTCATGTTTAAGCAGCTAAGCACCTGAGACGGCATCTACCTGCTGTGAGTGGCCCGCATGTGGGTGAGCATGCTGGGGTGGCAGTTCAGAGCAACTCAAGACATCCTGGGCTGCAGACAGGGCCGAATGTGTCTCGTTCTTGCAGCTGCTCGGCTAGCTGCAGCAGTCCACAGAATGGAGAACTTACCAGCCGGAGTTTTCAGGATGTAATTTTCCATTTGGATAGCCCATGGCTCCCCGATCCATCCCCTCTGGAGGGAGTGTGTGTGCACGTATGTGCGCCTGCGTGTGTGTTGCAGTAAGAGACTGGGAAAATAGACATTTTTTACTTGGGAAAGAAAAAAAAGTCATTGGCGACTTTGCCTTGAGTATTGGAACCTGACACCAGCCTCATTTCCCTCCATTGCGCCTGCAAATGGCACACTGTACAGGGCGCCAACCCCACCCTCATTACCAACTTGATTCTCCCCCACCGGCCTGCTTTCCTAAACAAACCCCTTACAGCTCAAGGTCAGAACCCCGGACAGCTTTTTACACGGCTACCATATGGTGTTTGCTTTAGCCCAGATCCACACATGATGTGTTATTACAGCGGAGGTGCAGAAAATTATATGACAAACCCGGGTTTGTTTCTCTGCTAGAAACCCAAGGCTGAAATACTGCAGTATTCCTTCAAGCCTGACTCAGAGGACGAAAGGGAGCCTTTCCCAGAACTAGGGGCAGTCACCAGGGACCAGAGGGAGAAAAATACTGCACTGGTCACTGGTGGCTGGGTTAGTGGTTTATTTTCTGTCTGTGTTTTATTGAATTCACGGTTTCTGTTTGACTGTTCCTCATGTGATTTATTTCTGCCTCTGATGTTCCCCTGCCCCCAGCCCCGGAAATCATAAACTGGCTATGGTATGGACATAGTAGGATTCTAAACCGAGATTAGAAACTGACTGTAGTGTGGGCATGACAGTTAGCTGAGGCTCGTTGGTTGGATGTCATGAAAGAGCAGGAATGGGAATGAGTGTTGGCTTAGTGCCAGGGTGTTTGGCAAGGACTTAGCGCCCACCCAGTGAATTAGACCATTTTTGGCCCAGTGGCGATGTCCTGAGGATTGGAGTGATCCTAAACGAAATGATCAGGAATTGGGTTTCATTTAAGGAGGCGTTGGAATGTCCTCCAATGGTGTAGGATCACACTATGTTTTTCCCTCTAATGATGGCTCCTGGGACAAGACTAGTAGAGGACGGAAGAATTCATCTCATTCTTGCCTCATTTTTAGAAAACTAACTTGGAACCACACAGCAGCTTAGAAGGATCTTGAATCCTGACCACCTCCTCTCTGGTCCGGGAAGACCGTGCCCCAGGCTCGCTGGAGCCCCGCGTCGTGTGCATTGGTCCCTCCTATTTCCGCATAGAGGAGGGAAGGTGAGACAGGGATGTGTCAAGTTAATGGTGGAACTGGATTGGGGCTCAGTCAGGACCGTCTCTCCTGGCCCTGAGGTCAGAGGTCCAGTCTGGGGTAAAAGTTGTATGATAGAAATAGTTTTGGAGCTTACAGAGCGAAGTGTTCGATTAAACTTGAGCAAATCTCTGAGCCTCAGGTTTCTCACCTGTAAATGGAGTTAATTGAACTTACGCCACTTGCCTGAAAAGTGCATGATATGGTATGTGTGGAAGTACTTTACACAAAATATGATTTTATAACTGTGTTTCCAGTATGGCAGCCACTTAACCTGCGGCTCTTTAAATTAATTAAAATTAAGTAAAAGTAAAAATTCAGTTCCTGGTGTCCTCTGGCGGTATGTCTGTTGCTCCAGAGCCGCAGCCGGCTGGTGGCTGCCCTATTCACAGTGCCGTTGGACACGAATGGAAGGAAGTCAGCGGTAATAGAGGTTCCCTTCATTCTGGGTCAGAAGGAATAGGGTCGGGAGCCTACAGGCAGGAGGAAGGTTCAGCGTGGGGGACGGGGCTCAATTCCGGACTCTGTCAGGCACTAGCCGGAGGACTGGGAGGCGGCCTGGCTTTCTAAGCCTCAGCTTCCTCATCTGTAACACGGAAGAGATAATAGTACCTTTCTTACAGATGGCTTTGAGGTTTAATGCGATCGTGTCTGCCGAGCAGCCAGCCCAGTACCTGGCCCTTCGTAAGTGCTCAGATGATTTCTTAAGTTCTTGAAGTCACGACTTGATGCGCTGTGGGTGCTGCCGTGGCTCCAGTGCTGCACCACATGGGAAAAGACGCTTCTGAACGGTCAGCGCCCTCCCAATCTGCCTAGGGAAGGACGGGCCAGCTTCGCCCACCGAGGGAGGCTTGAAGGAGGAGCATGGTAGTTTTAAGGCCAAGAGGGTGAAGGCCAGACAAGGCAGGTTTGTCTCAAGTGCCCTGCCTGCCAAAGATGGAGCCTTCCCTGGAGAGTGAAGACAGCATTTATCCCCGTCCCGTGGCAGGGGAGAGGGGAAGCGGGGCTGGTCGCAGGCAACAAGAGGCTGAGATAAGCAGGGACTGTGTGCTTCCTCTCTGGCTCCCCTGGAGTCCGAGGTGGCGGGGTCAGTGAGCAGGGCTGGCTTCTCTAGCTGGGCTGCATCTGTGCCGCAGGGCAGGGGCCGGGGCAGCTGTGTCATGAGCGGTGCTCCCAGTCTTCCGAAGGAGGGCAGTGGAGAATCCCAGGCCTCTGCAGTCTCCGGCCCAGGGGAGGCCTCCGCGGATGCGAGTGGCCTGGGCGCAGGCCCTGAGATGAGGGATGGGGCATGACGCTCCAGCCTGGACAGGGCTGGGGCTTCTGCCTTAGCAGCAGCGAGCCGTGCTGTCATCCGGGAAGAACGCTGGGGAGACATGTGGGGCTGGGTCTTCCCAGGGTGGAGGTGGGGATTAGCTGGCAAGGGGAGTGGGAGCTCAGGGCCAGCACTAATAGGAGATTTCCCCGCTGATGGCAGATAGGGAAGCGCCTCCTCCTCCTGTGGATCGAGGGATGGAGTCGGGCCCTGAGCTGTGCTTGGGCCAGGTGACGGCCCTGGGGTGTCGCGGGAGAGGACCAGGTGTCCAGATCTGGTCACCTTACAGCTCCCTGGTGACCACCCAGCCTCTTCTGGCCCAGCTGGCACTAGGTTAGGGAGGACTCTCATGGTTGCAAGTTATAAAAACATATTTGAGTATAACATGGAAAGCAAACAGGAGGGGGATTAGAAGCAGGTGGAGCCCAAGGGCAGGAGCGCTGAGCCTCAGGACAGTGCTGGGACCAAGGACCGGGAGGACACACGCCCCCTTCTCCCTCCCTCCCTCTTCTCATCTTTGCTTTCCTCTATTCTGTGAGCTGCTTTGTAAACAAGGGCACACTGGGGATGGGAAGGGAATGTCCCAAACGCACAGGTTAGGAACCCAGTCACTCTGTCTAGGTCCCCATTCCACATTCTCTGGCAAGGAGTCAGTGGCCCACTTGTGGTCTAGTGGGGCTGGGGTCATGCCATCCAAATGGCGCCCTCCTGCCCCGACTATGGGGCTAGTCCAGCAGTGGTCGTATGAGCTGCCCAAACAGCCCCAGAGGTGGCTGTTCCTGAAGGGAAGTCATCCCAGCAAGAATGGAGCTGTGGCCACCTCAAGGAGCAGACCGAAGGGAAGTGGGCACATGTGAGGCTTCAGGAAGGGCCCCTCACCGTGGCTCTGGTCATTGCTCTCAGGTGGAGGCATGGGGCTCTGGTGTGGGGAGTGTGCCGTCTCAGGTGGCCTTCCTGTCAGCTCCGCTCTGTGAGTCCTCACAGCCAGGCTCATCTCCCTGTGCTAAAAGCACCTGCAGCCTGAACGCACCCACGGTCTGGGAGGGCCACCGGTGAGTCTCCTCTCCCCGGCCGGCTTGTGAGCCCCTTGTAGGGAGGAGGCTGGAGGGGATGCCTGGGGACTCAGGTCTCCGAGTGCCCTGCACGCTACCCTCCGTGGGTGCCAGGAAGGAACGGCTGAGCAAAGCCTGTCTTCCATTGGCCCTCGAGTCCCTGTGAACACAGGCAGACCTAGATAACTGGGAGCCATCGCAGGCTTTTTTCCATCGTCCAAATTCCCGTTTCTGTGGTCTGCAGCAGATCGCTCTCACTTCACTCTAGATGTCCTTGTCTTGCTCTTCTGTTGTCACGTGAGGGATGATTGTGTCCTCAACTCCGTGTTAAGTTCCTTTGCCGTATACCTTTTACCAGAGTAGTGCTCCAGTTGGAAGAACATGCTAACTTAGTTTCGCTGCACCTGGTCCCAGAAAAAAAAGTTAAGGAATCTTATAAAGATGCACGTAATACAAGTTACAGCAAGTAATTCTTCTCTGACCCTTTCAGGAAGACCCTGTCTCTCTTATGGCTCAGAAAGGGTATGTGGCCTCCCCCAGCGCACCTGACACCCTGCTGGGCCTGAGAGTGGACCCCTGGTCAACAGTGACCGAGGGGAAGGAGGCGTCAGGGTCCTCGCAACATCCCCTTGGTGCCTGGGGGAGAGTGTGGGCTGTGTGTGTCGAGCTGTATTTCTCTGCATCTCCCTTTCTCAAAGAGCCACCTTGCCCAGGGCTCTCACACAGGCAGAGCAGAAACACTAGGGGCTGTCTGAGCAGGTCCCCCACTCTCACCCAGGTGCGACTCACGCAGGAGTCACGCCCTCTGAGGTCAGCGCGCCGCTGGCAGCCTCGCCCCATTTGGTTGCATAGAAGAAGGGAGGTGCCACTCTCCCCTCTGCCACAGCCAGACCCGCCTGCTGCCAAGCCACGTGGCATGTGCGTCTCTCAGCCGAGTAGCTTCTACTTGCAGTTCCGTGGGCACCTGCCATCCGTCCTTTCCTCTGTGGTCTAACATCAGAGATTCAAGAGGAGGGGTAAGTATAGAGACTGAGAGCATGCACTTTGATGTCAGACCGGTGCAAGTCCTGCTCTGCCCCTAATCAGCTGTGTGACCTTACAAGTTACTTAACCTCTCTGAACCTCAGTTTTCTCATCTGTAAAATGGGATCTCGGCATTATCCTGAAGATTAAATGAGCAGAAGGTGATTTGCAGAATGGCTTACACATGGTAAGATCCCAGTAATGGCAGCTTCATTAAGGGAGTCTTATTAGGGGAGGCCCCTGATCTGTGTGCTGCAGAAAGAAGCTTGGGGTTGGTGCTGTCCTGCATTGAGGGGGCGTCTGGGTCCAGGCTCTGGGGTTTGGGAGGAACTGGTGTGTAGACTGGGAGGATGGAGGGTCTTCCTGCCGTGACTTCCCTTCCACAACCATCACTCGTCTCCAGAGACTTCCAAAGCTTCGTCCCGTGAGGCAGAAAGCTGACCCTGGGGGTCATGGGAGAAATCGCTGCAGTTGGCCAAAACCCTGTCGTTCGGGGTCTTTGCCCACAGGAAGCCCTTGCCTCCTTGGGCTGGGAGGGGAGGGCCCGTGGGTTCGCCTCCGTCATTACTCTGTTCAGCATGTGCTGCTACACGGGCACAAGTGCCAGGCGCCTCCTGGTGCTGGAGTGAACCCTGCCCTGCGGGCTCGCGCCATGGTGGTGCGGGATGCGCAAGGCCCTGGAGGCGGCCGGCACCATCTCCTCCTTGCCGTGGCCGGGAGGTGGCTCCTCGCCGCCTTGATGCCCTCAGCCAGCACTGTCCTTGCCAGCCGGCCCTGCTCCCCGACCCTCTCGTTTCTGCCCCAGGGCAACCCGCACTGTCCTGCTTCTCCTCCTCCCTGGAACCCTTACTCCTGCCTCTCAGCTCTTCTTCCAAGGCCTCTCAAGTTGTCACTAAGTCCCCTGTGAAGCCATCCCGGCCACTGAGCACCATCGGGGGTCCCCCAGGGCCACGTATATGCCTTGACACTGGCGAGGTCTCATCCTACCAGCCACGCTGCCCGCTCTGTGAGGGCGGGGCTGGAATCGTGCTTCCTTCAGCTGTGCTGATGGTGGGCAGTGATGGGTGCGTAAGAAATATTTCCCCGACTGCGAGTGGGTTCCGCGTTAGGTGCATGGGTGGCCTCAGACGGCCTCCCTGTTTTCAGAAGGTCGTGGAGTGACCTACCCAGGTGGCCTGCCCTCTTGCCAGTGTTCTGGGCCTCAGCAGTGTGGCCCTGTTGTATTATAGGATGTTCCCAAAGTACTTTGGACTCCACGAAAAGCCTGGGGGGGTTATTCTGGTCCAAGACAGTTTAAGCTGGTTGCTGTTGTAGAATCTGTTTTAAATTTTCACCCAGCTGTGGATAGTTTGGTGTAAAACTGGTATCTCCCCACTTCTCTCCAACTCGTCCAGTTATTCATGGACACCTGTGTCACGCTGCAGCGGCCACCGCTGAAGGTCAAGGTCAGCCTCTGAGACTCATCGCTGAAAGCACCAATGGTGGGGCTCAGGGCATCGCCCTGCCCCCGTCAGTGACTCAGCGGTGAGCCCTTGGTCCCGACACCAGTCCATGGCCGACAGGCACAGACGTGCAAGTTGTGACCACCTTTGCAGGGCACTCACGTTGCCAGTGTCTTATATTCCCGTAATAGGTCAGAGTTTCTGAGGGTCTAAGTGGACATCGTACCATGACTACTTCAACAGATTTTGAGCTGAGGTGTCCCCCAAACTCAATGTGCCCTCTTTAAAAAGTGGTGCGTTTGCGTTCATCTGCAAGAACCACACGTGAGCTAATTCGCTTGTTTCCCGGGCTCCCGCACGCGGAGGGAGGGGTCGTGGTCACGGAGAGTTGGGCGGCCACGTGCTCTGCTTTGTCGTCCTGCGGGTAGCAGCTGTCCGGGGTTCCGGGCACGTGGAGTGGAAGTGGAGTCATTGATCAAAGGTACTGAGGAAGTTTCTTTTATAGGAAACTTTCAGTTAACCCTTTTAAAAAATGGGCCATGCTCGCCGCCTTCCCTTCCTGTCCGGGTGGGCTTCCCGCAGTGGGTCACAGCTGCCAGCGCCTCAGCCTGCCTGGCGCGGCCCCCTGCCTCCCCGTGCTACACTTGGCGTATCCAGGCCCTTTGCCCGGCGTAAAGCTCTGAGATGCATCAGTTTACCTTCCTCCTTCTCCCCTACACCTCTGAACCTATTTCTTCATGTACAAATAGTGCCAAGAATAGCTGTTCTCATGGAGTTGTCAGGAGCTTTAAATGAAATGGTACGTGGAAAGCGCCCAGCGGGTATCTGGCTTGTGGTCCGCACACGCTCGCTGGCAGCTGCTCTGTGCTTGGTGGTGAGATTGGTGGGACTGGGGATTTGCTGAGAACTCTCAGCTGGCTCTTTGGCCCCTGGTGGGCCCTGACTCCTCGAGAGACGGGTCTCTGGGGTCCATCTTCAGAGCTGTTGAGGGGAGCAGAGGTGGTGCTGGTGTGAGAAGCCTGCCTGGCAACCCATGACATTGGCGGCCGCGGTTCCACCGTCCAGTGGCTGAGGCTGATTCACATGGGGGGCATTGGCCTAGCTTTTTAAGAAACTGGACTTCTGGCTAAAAGTGATTTGTTGAGCATTCCAAGACTCAATACAAAGAAACTTGTTTGTGTAATGCAGATACGAACTTTATAAAAAAAACAAAAATCCTAAAGAAATAAATGAGATTTTCTGTTGTAGTAGGGTACAAAGAAAGTTGGGATGGCTAGGTATGCAAGTATTGAGAAGAAGGTTTGGGGAGACAAGATTCATTTTCTAAAAAACAAACAGAAAGCTTTCCTGTTGCAGATTAGACACAAGCCTGCCCAACCGGGGCCCCTCACTGAACTTGTTTCAGAAACCCATGTGACCGCCCGGCCGCTCCGTGCTCTTGTGTTTGGCTGAAGAGTCTCCATTTGAAGGGAGATAAGGGTTGAGAACCAGGTGTTGACTCGTGCTGCTAGGGCCCTGGAACTCCTGAGTGGTCCAGCACACCCCATCCACACCCCTCACATCCTGCCAGGGGCTTGTACCAGGCACTCAGCCTGCGCAGAGTGAGGCTCACACCCTGCTGGCTTCCAGTCCGTCTCCTGGGGAGACGTCAAGGCGAGATCCTGAGGGTCTGGATGTGACAGAGGCCACCTTAGGTCAGGACTGCTCTGGGAGGAGTGACAGCATCCAACTCAAGGTGTTGGGGACGGGGGAGCAAGAAGTCTGAGGTCCCAGCCAGCCCTCTGTCCTTCCACTCCACGTCGTGTGGGAGGGCTGCTGGTAGACACACATTGCCAGAAGTGACAGCCAAGATGAGTCCATAAATGGCAGACATGGGTGGCCTCGGGCTGAGAGGGGCCACTCTTCTGCTGGGGCCCGTGTGTGTCTGTGGCTGCCGCATGGACAACTGGGCTTCTGCCCTGGTTTACAATGTTGTCCGGAACAGACGGCGGCTCCAGACACTTGCAGGGGACGGCTGTGGAGGGGAGCTGGTGCGTCCTGTGCTTTTCAGCCACACCTGGCTGCTGGATCTCTGAGCCAGCCTCCTTCAGATTGGGCCAAGCACGGTTTAGTTTTCACAAGAGGTCTGCTTGGAGGAGCCTCGCTGTCCCTTAGGAAGGAGCGTTCTGCGAGGAGCCCGGTTTCTGAGGGTGGTGTGGAGCAGGGTAAGGAAAAGTGCCTGAAGCCAGACAGCTTGTGTTTGAATCCTGGCTCGCCTCTTGTTAGCTGTGGAAGCTGAGCCGCGTATGTCGCCTCTTTGTGCCTCGGTTTCCCCTCTGTAAGCTGAGGATGGTGACGTAGTGGCAGGAGCGCTTCGCGCGTGGCTGCGGACGCACTCTTCTGAGAACTGGCTGCTTCCGCTCCTGTACTCCTCTCAGCCAGCCCGTGGGGCGGGTCCTGTGCTCTGCCTGTCACCACGCTGAGGTGCACATTCCTCCGTGAGGACGCATTATTTGTTCCTAGTGCCAGGTCGTGATGCGCTCTCAGTAAGCAGCGTTTGTTTCTAATGCTCGGCGGGGCCTCCATTCTGCCCTCCGCCCTCACAGCCAGCTGGGACTTGGTTTGTTCTCTGACTTCAGAAACCTCAAGGGGGGCTTGGCTGGTGGGAGATTTTACAGGTCAGGCTGTGGAGAGCTGCCCTCCCTGGTGGGGTCTTCAAGCTCTGCAGTGCAGCTGCCTGTTGAGGCAGCCAGAAGAAGTGGATAGCCAGTCCCAGGCCTGGGTGTCACCCTGCAGGTGGAACCGCCCCTCGGCGGAGGGGTGGCAGCAGTGTGTTCGCCTCCCCTCCTGCAGAGACTGGCCTCTGTCACCCCCACCCCTGGACCCCTCGTGCTCCCTAGAGCGAATTGGTGCTCTGCCCTGCGTGCTCACAGCACCCTCTCCGTAGGGTGTGCTCACTCACTCCTTCACTCGTCCGTTCGACAAGGATCGACCAAGAAGACCCTGCGAGGTGCCAGACACTGTCCGGGGTGCTTGGATGTGTCGGAGAGCCAGACACACTCAGATCTCTGCCTTCACGTCGCAGGGCCCGGGGGATGGAAGACCGTCGGCAGCCACAGGGGGGTCTGCAGTGTGTGAGGGTGGTGAGTGGGGAGGGCAGTGAGCGAGGGCAGGTGGGTCGTGGCGGGGGGCTGAGCTGGGGTGAAGCAGGGTCGTCAGGGTGGTCAGGGAGGATTTGCCGCCCGGAGGCGTGGGAGAACGTTCTGGACAGGAGCGGCAGCCTGCACCTATGCCCAGGCCTGGCGAGCTCCAGGGAGGGCGCAGGGCGGAGCGGCCTGTGGAGGCGGTGCCGGCCTTGCAGGGCCTTGTAGGCCATTGTCAGGACTGGCCTTCGACTCTGAGTGGGGTGGGGAGCCCTCGAGGGCAGGCTTGGAGCAGCGGGGTGACAGGATCTGAGGTGTTTGTTGAAAGGATAATTCCGACTGCTGTGCAGAGTCTAGACGTGGGGGACCTCGCTGGAGTCTCTCCATCGGCGTCTCTTTCCCCCTAGATCGTGTGCCTCACGCAGGCACGGCACCCTCACACGAGCCGCTGACGGACAGTCGTGTTTTCAGCGACTAAAGGCAGGCCTTTTGTCACCGTGTGATAGGAACAGCGGAGGGAAGGGCGGCACCATGTAATGTCACCCCAAGCACGGCCCTTCTCGCTGGCCGCGGGCCGGCTCTGGGTTCTGTCAGTAACAGTGGCCCGGTGCTCAGGGTGCAGGAAGCGGCCGACCAGAAAGCTGCTGTGTCTTCACCGTGAGACTCCGTGCTCTGGAAAGGAGCCAGGGTCTGTGGAAGTGGATGCTGTGTAGGTGAGGATGGTGTGGAGAAGTCCGAGGAGCCCCAGGGACGAGGCAGTGCCCCGCTCGGAAGACGGCCTCAGCTCCTGCCCGTCCTGCCCGGCGCAGCCTCCTCTGGGTCCGAGGAGGAAACACGTGGAAGCCGGCACAGCTAGAGACACAGCCCCTCAGGAAAGCCTTCCAGCTCAGCTGGGTGACCGGTGAGCTGAGAGTCAGGCCCCAGGTCCGCCCAGCCGAGCACGTCCAGGGGTTGGTTTCCGATCTGCTTCCATAGAAAGATCCCAAAATGGGTTTCTGTTCCTGGATGGTTTGCTTCAAGAGGTGATTTTCTATGGGAAAAGCCAAAGAACAGGCAGCTGTCTGCCTTCTGCCTTCAAGGAAGGTCTCGTGGGGACGGGCTCCAGGGAGGCAGTGTGGTGAGGCGGGCAGGGGAGCCCGTCCAGAGAGACAGTGGACCAAGCCGGAGTGGGTTCTGACCCTGGGAAGTTTCAGTTTCATCACGCGTGAGATACAGACAACATGTAGTCACAGTGCTGTAAGCGATTGTCATGAGCATCACAGCTAACAGTTATTGAGCACTGTGTCCCGGGTCCGCAGTGAAGTCCCATATGTGGGTTGATTTAGCTTCTACAGGAGTCTCCTAAGAGAGGTCCGCCGCACCAAGGCTACCCAGCCAGTAGGTGGGGTGGGGAGTAACCCAGCAGGCTGACTCAGCCCTCTTGGGAGGAGTAATCGAAGTCCCGTGAGATGACGTACAGAGAGGCTCAACATAGGCGCGCTCGGTGAGACGAAGGCTGCTGGGCGTGCCTGTGTCCCGCGTGCTGTGCTGCCCTGCGTCTGTGCCAGGGGCCCCCCCCCCCGCTGTGGATCATTCTGGTCACGTGCTGAAAGTGTGCGGGGCCTCAGTCTCTTTGTTGCCAGTGAAACTTGATCTGCTTTGCCCACAGCCCCCAGCCAGCCTAGGCCGCTTCCACTTTCACCTGGAGCTTCTAAAGGTCAGGGGAATCCTGACAGATGGTCCTCTTATCTCCTAAGTGTCTTAGAGCTGTTTATTCATTTAAAACTGGAAGTGATTTTTTTAAAAAAGATAAAACCAGCTCTTTTGGTCAACAGTGACGTCTCCAGAGGTCAGCATCTGGGTTCCCCGTGGCCTGCCAGGACCCGGGACTGGCGGCTGGAGGAGTAGCTGATCTGGTTTCTGTTTGTATCTCCAGGCTAGTGCAGGGCCTGGCACAGGACAGGCGTGGAAAGAGGCCGGGGGTTTGTGGATCCAGTGCTGGGGCAGTGTTGGAGCCAAAGCTTTCGATTCCACACTTCCTCCAGTCATGTCCCCTCTTCTCCTAGGGCACAGAAGGATCATGGCCACAGGCAGGTGGGGTTTTCTGGGACAGTTTTCTATAAGCCAGTGGAATGCCCTGTGCTGAGTCACTGCCCAGTACCTGGGGCTGGGGCGTGTCCTCAAGAAAGAGCGCTGCTCTGGGCGTCTCGGGGCTCTGTTCTGGTCTGACCGGTTGCTTGACCTTAGGGCTGTCCATGGGCTTCAGCTCTTCACCTTCCAAAGGCCGAGTCTGTGCCAGGCATGTTCCATCAGGTGACCTTATTGAATCTCCGTAGAAGCCATATAAGAGAATGTTGTTCCCATTGTCACAGACAGATAATGACAATCTGTAAAGTGAAGATGAGCCCAGGACCCTGTCTCCTAGGATTGCTTTTGAGGATCGAGTGCAATGCTGGACGGGAAGTACTTAGCAAGGGTGTAGTGAGCACTCATGAGATGTGGCTGATGGCTGCTGTTGGGGGCGGGGGCCCGAGCGTGGTTGTGGGTGAGGAAAGTGGGGTTGACGGATTGGCTTGAGGTCTTGAGGCTAGTCGTTGGCAGAGCAGGATCTGGAAAGGGCTGTGTCTGACTCTTCTACCCCCCGTGTCAATGTGGAGAGTACAGCAGCCCCGCCTCCAGCTCCCCGTGTTCTGGAGAAGCCACGCTGTCTTGTATGGGGCGGCTCCTCGACAGGTAGACGCGCCACCAGCAGGCATTGCCCCTCCTTCGTCTCTGCTTCCCCTTCGGGCTCCTGATGTCCATTCCCCGTAGGTTCCCTGTGAGCTGGGCAGGCAGGGGACTGAGAACAGGTGAAAAGGGAGGCTGGGGAGAGGAGAGGAGAGGAGAGCAGCCCGAGGGGAAGCCTCAGTGAGTGACTGGAGTCCTCAGGTGGCGGCTGTGACGGGGGCGGCAGGGGCGGGTCGTTTGACCTCTCAGTCCTCTCTTCTGGAAAGTGAGGTGATGATCATGTCGCACCTGCAGAGACGTTGGCGAGGACGGCCTGAGGTGAGGCGCACACGAACTGCTCAGCTCCACGCAGGAGAAGTGCGTGTAAGCCCGTGGTGATTAGGTGGTAGGCCGTGTGACCAGGAGACCTCAGCGGGTCATTTACCCCACAAGTCCACACTCCTCCTCCCGCGGCACACCGATCCCTCTCCTTCCCTCAGAGTTAATGCAGTGACAGCTGCCCCAGAGCTCTCTTACGGTATTCCTGTCCCCTCTGCTAGCTTCCCCCAAAAAGAAACGCCAGGGTCCAGCAGCAGCTGCCCCTCCCTGCGGCGGGGCCAGCACGCGGGGTGCAGGGCAAGTGGATGCAAGCGTTTGCCTCCTCACCACCACCGCTGCTACCCCGTGTGTCATCATCTCACTTAAAGACCTGGCCACTCAGTTGTAAGACGCATAAGCAGCTGGGAGTTGTCGGGGGTGGGAACTGGTGTCACCTTGGCCCCCTTGATTCAGTAATAACGCCTTAGACCGGCAGGGCGTGGGAAGGTCTGACTCATGCTGACGCAGACTGACTTCACAGATCTGTGCTGAGTGACTCCTGGTTTCGTTTATAAAAGGCGCAAGCCCACTGTTTCCAGGCAGAGTCACAGTGTGCCTGGGAAGTTGGGGGACTCTGGGAGCACCGTCAAGGTACAGAGTGAAACCTCTAGAGGCTTCAGATGCGGGCGGGGCAGTGTCATGTGTTAAAGCAGTTGAGGGGGCGAGAGGCAAGATCAACCTGTGGAAGCTTCACAAGACCCCTCAGAGGGGCATAGCCTCTCACGCAGCCTTCTGGGGGCTGTGCCTGTTTCTGACCTAAACGGCCTTGGATCCTGAAAGCTTGCCATTGTTCAGTGATGATGTGTCCATATTAGAATAAAAGCCAGTGTTCCATTCTGTCTGAAGATGGAATGGAAGATTGACGTGATCTTTTAAAAATAATAATACACGATCAACATTGGGCCTCTGGATGTCGGCAATGTGAGACAGGCCTGCTAGGTTCCTCTCCCGTCTTGAGTCTGGACTCCCAGAGAGGTGCCTCTGCAGCTCACGATATCCTTCCAGGACCTTCCACTCCCCCTTTCTCCGCTCCTTCCGTGGTACTTGGGCAGCAGGCATGTAGTCTGGCTGGAAATTCAGAGGGTAAGGTAGGCACCCTTGGACCGTGTCCGGGTGAGCACTGCCTCCTCCTCTCCCCACCCTGGAAACGCACACGGGACGTGTGATGACATCCTTGTTTCCACTCTGTGAGGCCTTAGAGTGTTAACTCACTTCATCCTCACAACACCCCTTGCAGCAGGTGAGAGAATTAGCCATGCAAATACCTAGAGGAAGGAGCATTTCAGAAAAACCAACAGCAAGTTCAAAGGCCCTGTGGCCGCTGCATACCTGGCACATTTGAGAACAGCAAGGAGGCCAGTGGGGATGTGGGAGATGGTGTAGGGCTTTGAGGCCAATTTAAAGACTTACTCCGAGCGCAGTGCTGGGTGGAGAGCATGCAAGGGGTGAGGCATAGGAGGGCTTTGAATAGAAGGGTGGCGTGATCAGCTTGGCTTCTTGGTTTTAACAGGATCCCTCTCTTTGTTCTGCTGGCAAGGAAACACAGAGTGATGCAGGGAGAGCAGCCAGGCATTGCAGGTGGGCACTGATGGTCTGTCGGACCAGGTGGTATCAGGGAAGGTTGGAAAATGGAAATTGACCTCTGTGGGGAGGACAGTACATTTCTGGGTAGCAGTGGCCTGCTCCGTCCCATCCTCCCCTTCCTTCCCAGATCCCCGAGGAAGCAGATGGGAACTGAGCACCCTGATCCTGGGATGTCCTGGTCCCTGCCAGTCCCCTTGAGGAAGCCAGAGTGGCTCAAAAAGTCAAGACAGGACTTCTCTCCAGATGAGAGCAGAGCTACTGAAATGGGGGTGGTTTGGCCCTCCTCTGGCTTTGGAGGCCGCCCTTTCCAGGGTCTCATTCTTTTGGCTGGGGCTCTGTTTTCCCTGGGGCTGCTTTGAGCCTTCACAGTTGTTTATGCCTGTGGTCTTGTCCTTTCCCCATAGGTAGTGTGATTTGGGGAAGGAGAGGGAGGTGCCGAATGCCCTCTGAGAGGACGCCTCGGCTTCTCTGCTGTGTGGCCTGGGGCTCTTCTTGAGTGGGTCCCCATTGAAGCCAGCCTGAACGGGGCAAGTTCAGATTTATATGGAGGATAAGTCAGAGGAGTGAGAATATCCCTTACAAAGAGCACCTTCTGATGATGATAATAATTATGAATAATCTGGCAAAGGAGCTGACAGAGATAACAGGGGAACAATTTGGAATCAGAACACCCGGGAAGATCATGAGGACGTGGTCGTGGTAATTGTTATAAAACTGCCAACATTGTGCTCACTCTGACCTGTTAGCACTTTTCATCTTCATAACAACCATAGAGGTGGTGCTGTGGACTCTATTTTACTGATGGGAAAACCACACACACACACGCACACACACACACACACACACACACACACACACACACAATGATTCGGAGGTAGATATTCTGTCCCCAGAGCCTCTGCTCTTGGCCACGACTTCTTAAGATGCCTCTAAACAGCTTGCTTCCTTCTTACGATTTAAATTATTTTAAGTCTTTATGTTTAGATTGAACTGTCTCATGAACTTGAGGATCACAGATAATAGCTGCCAGAACATGTCCACAGACCCCGAGAGCCCGGATCCCTGAGGGCTCACAGATAGCTCGGGGGGCCCGAGATGTGGAGGCTGTCTGGAATGATTAGGGCAGAGGAAGGTGCTGATCCGTCAAGGAGACGCTCTGCAGCTGGTGCACACTCGGTCCTCTCCCTCTCCTCTGCTCTTTGTCCGCTTGTCCTCCTTCCTGCCTCCTACCTGCAGGCAGGCCTGATGTACTCACATCTCAGTCGCTTCTGCTTCCCTGGAGATGAAGGCCTGGCCTTGGGTCCCAAGGCCTCCCGGAGTAAATCAGTAAATTGTGGGGAGAGATGTGAGGAAGGGACCCAAAGAGAATGGGGTCCTCTCTGCTTGCAGCTACCTGTAGTCTGCTGCCTACCCAATCCTGAAAACGGGGAGAAGCATCCGCCCCGTGACCTTGCAAGAAGCTGCCCTAACGGAAGTGTCGAGGGACGGGGTCCTCCCCCAGCCCTAGAAATAAGCTGTCTGAAACCCATCGCATGAACCAGCCCAAGTTAGGAAGAATTTTTTTCTTAATAAGTATGTTCAACTGAATCCTGTGTTTTCTGCCCTTCACATATGGCCGGCAGTGTGAATTCTCTAAACTTCTGCAAGAGCGAAGGAAGGAGAAAATCTCCGTATTTTCTCAGCTATTTCAAAATGCGCTTTTTGGATTTCGGATGTTCAGACTGTTCCAAAAGGCCTCCTCTTGCAAGGGAAATAACTCACTCCATTTCAGTTCTCTATTTTTCTTCCCCTCTTTTCTCCAGCCTCTGTCTCTTTGCATTTTTAACTCCCTCTCCCAACAAGATTCTCCAGGGACTTCCGCCAGGACCTCTTCCCTTCCCTCTGCTGCAGAGCCGACCTGCCAGCCCCCGCCCAGCGGCACTCCTGTCCCCGTCTGCCTCTGGGCCTGGGCAGAGAGAAGCCGGCTTCTGTTCTTGCCCTGACCACACAGCTCTCCATTTAGAGCTTTGCTACCTGGAAGGTTGGCATCAAGGAGGGACAGGTTCTGCTCTGCCTTGCTGGCTTTGTCCGTTCCCCGGGGGTGCAAGGACTGCTCAGTTAGCTGACGGCTGACCGGCAGCTAATTAGTGCCTCTAGCTGGACTGAGCAGCCTAGATCAGGGAAAAGCTTTGCAAAATGGCAGTTACTGGTGGGTGGATTGTTGCTGCTTCCTAGGAGTGCTGTCAGCAGGACACATGGCTTGTGGCTTAGGAGCCAGACGGTGGGATCCCCACTCGCACGGGGTCCCGGGTGACTCTGACAGGTAAATCCTCTTAGGAAGGTGGGATCCCAGGCACCGGTTCCTTTTGATGTTCCCCTCTGACATCCCCTTCCTGTGGGGCGGGTTGAACAAAGGCTAACTGATTAAGTACTTGGGATGTGGCAGTTTACTGGAGGGTCCAGGAGGCCTCCTCCCTGTGATCATGACAGTGAGAGCCTGGTTATTGGTTTATTGGACTCTCGCCTGTGTGTCAGGCTTAAGACTTTCTGTGCATTTTCCCTTTTAATTCTCACCTTAACTGCTAGAGAGAAGAAACCATATCCATTTTACAGATGAGGAAACTGAGGTGGGGGTTGAATAACCCAACCACGGTCACAAACAGCTGGTTGATAGCATTCGTTTCTTTCCAGAAGACATTTATGGAGTGTCCACTCTGCCTGCTGTGTTCAAGCAACCCTTGCCAGGAGGAGTTTATATTTGGGAGGAGTGCCAGGCGTTGGGCAGCTAAGCAGGTGCATAAACACAGAAACTTGTGGAATTGTTTGAAGGGACTCACAGGCACCCTTCCAGGGCCCAGCCAGGATCCCCAAGGCGGCATTGCCCCGTAACCTGGGGACCTCGTCAGGCACTTAGTCACCTGAGCGTCCCCAGGGCTTAGCGCTGCCCTGTAGCCGTGCATTTTCATTAGGAAACGATTCTGTGCAAAGCACCTTGACCTTGTTTTCTGAGGGACAGAACCAGAGCTGGCGTTCAGGGTGTTCCCATGGGGCTGGCACTCTGTGGCAGGACCAGCTCTGGCGCCTCCGTGGCCCAGCCTCACGCGGGGTGTAAGTCCTGTGGTTAGTCTTGTTCTCGGTGAAAGGAACGCAGGAATCTCCCTGCTGGGGAAGCCCTGGGCAATTTTCAGTGGTTCCGATGTTCTGGTGACAGCCTCTGCTCTGGGAAAGCCGGGGAGGGGAGATCCCCCCAGTTCTCATTATCAGCTGTGACAGGTTCCCACTTGAGGTGGGAGTCCCTGTGCTTCCCCGCCTCACTGAGTCAGCCTTCAGCTCCTCCTCTGCCTGACTCTCGCCTGCCTTGAGCCCTCCGGGGACTGGCTCCTCCCTCGGCACCCACCTCAGCAGGGGAGGAGCCAGGAAAAGGGAAGATCCCCCACCGAGCTGAGGCCCCCCTGGAAAGTCCCTGCAGCCCTGCTGGCCTGCTCCTGCCCGGACCGACAGCTCCTGGACATCTGCGAGAAAGGGCCACGGGTCAAATTTGGGGCAGCGATTGCTGTGGAGGACTGCAGATCTTAAGATACGTGAATAGTCAAATATACTGACCTGAAAGAATGTCCACAAAATACAGGATTCAGTGTTAGGATCATAATGACGTTATTGTTCACCTGTCTGTGGAAAAAACGTTGGTATGTTAATTTATGCTCAAAAAAGGCTCTTTGAAGAAAATATTTATACTATATTAATAATAGTTATTTCTGGGAGGTAAGATTATAGAAAACTGTCTTTTTCTTTATTCATTTTGCCTTTCTGATTTTTAAATAATAATCATATTTACCTTTATAATCAGAAAAAAAAAGATTTGGGGAAAAAATTCCTGATAAACCAAGCCCAAGTGTCCTAAAGGGCATCAGCCCTGTTAAATGCCAGCGGCGGCCCAAGGATGGCATTAAATGCATGGAGCGGCTGGGGTGGGATAACATCCACTCAGCAGTGTTGGCTGCCGCCTGAGCCTCAGAAGGTCCAGGCCAGCGCCACAGGCAGGCATCTCTCTCACAGGCCCTCGCACCACAGCGGGGGGGAAGAACGCCTGTGCTCTCAGCCATTGCATCTTTGGGGCCTCGCACAGTGCCTGGCCCCAGGAAGGGCTCAGTAAGAATGATTTCTTGTGAATGGATATGTGAATGCGTAGATACCATGCAGCCCAGCATTGCAAGTGCTCTGTGAGAGAAGAGTCTGCGGAGTTTAGACAGACCTTAGGGTTCACAGGAGACGTCACCCCAGGAGGACTGAGGGAAGTTCACATGGTATTGTTTCTGGGATATTCTTGTTTGGTTGTTTCTTTAAGGATTATTTATTTATGAACATTTAATAAACTTCCTATTTTAGAGTAGTTTAGATTTACAGAAAAGTTGCAAGAATATTAGAGCAAGCTCCCGAACACCCTACACCAGTGCCCCCTATTATCAGCCTACACTTGTCACAACGTGCGAACTGAAGCATCGTTCTTGACTAAAGTCCATGATTCATTAGGATTTCCTTAGTTTCTACTTAATGTCCTCTTTCTGTCCCAGGACCCCATAATCACGTTTAGTCCTCAGGTCTCCTTGCAGTCCTCTGGGCTGTGACCGTTTCTCCTACCCTCCTTATTCTTGGTGAGCTTGACGGTTCATTGGAGTATGGGTGAGGTATTTTGTAGAATATCCTTCCTTTTGGATTTGTCTGAGGTTTTTCTCGTGATTGGGTTGGGACTGCAGGTTTTTGAGGAGGGAAAGCCCAGGGGTAAAGCCCCTTTCTCGTCACATCACATTGAGGGTACACGCTGTCAGCATGACTCATCGCCGACCATGTTCACCTTGACCAGCTGGCTGAGAGCGCGTGTGCCAGGTTCCTCTACTATGAAAGTACTCTTTTTTTCCCCTTCTGGCTCTTTTCATACTGTCCGCCTTGGAGGGACCTCACTATGTGCATCCCACACTTACAGGAAAGGAAGTTATTTATGTTCCACCTCGAGGGGGATGTATCTACATAAATTAGTTGGAATTATTTTGTATGAAAGGTTTGTCTATTTCCCCTCATTATTTATTCGACCAGTTGTTCAATCATTCCATCGTTATTAATCATATGGATACATGGATATTTATTTTATACTTTGAATTATAATCCAGTACTGTGTTATTTATATTGTTGCTCCATTTGTCCCAACGTGGGCCATTGAGAACTCTTTCAGTTGGCTCCTACATCTGTTGACGTTCTCCATCATTTTTCTTGTGCGCTCCTAATTCTGGTGCGGCAGGATGCTCCAGGCTCATCTTGTGGACTCCTTGCTGTGTCTCCAAGGAGCTCTGGGGCCTTTTGGTGGAGAATGGTATTAGGAAGCAGGATCTGGGTGTGGGGTGTGCTCACTGCTACTGGGGTGTCTGAGACATTCCTTTTGGAAGAGGATTTTCAGAAACTAGAGAAAGAGGAGCCAAATCTGTACTGAAGTTTTGTGATGAAAATAAGAAAGAAGTGTCTGGAAGAGGCCAGCAAAGCCTCTTGCCAGATCAACAGCTCTAGGTGGACACCACACAGAGTCCTGTGGCCCCTGCCATGGGTGGGTGGGAAGTGTGCACGGGCAAGTAAATGGCCCAGATGCTTTAGGGAGGGACCACCACCATTCAGGGGCCCCGAGGGGGCAGGTCTCACCATCACCAATGTACTAAGCCTTCCCTGGCCACCCCTGGCCCCAGGGACCATTTTTAGCCCGTCCTGTGTACCAAGCACTGCCCTAGGTTCTCACTGGACCCTCCTAGCACCCTGCAAGGTACCATAGGGATTGTCCGCCCAGTTTACTGCTGAAAGACTGAGGACTTGTCCAGCATCACTGGGTGACGTCACTGGGTGAGTGACTGAGCCAGCATTCGAACCTCAGTCTGGCCTCAGATTCTCCTGAGCTGGGCTGCCCCTTAGTGTCATTTGGGAACTGACAAGCTTCGAACGCAGGAGTGGACTGTGGTGTCCCCAAGTTCACGGGTCCAGCCTCTCTGCTTTCTCTGACCAGAATGGTCATCACAGGGAATAAACGCCGTGTGCATGCACATTTGTCTGTCCATCCTACGGGATCTCCAGGGGCTTCTGCACAGACGTCCACCCTCCCTCGCAGGTCAGAGGCCCTGCTGGGAGCTGAGCGATGGTGAGGTACGGAGGAAGGAAGGTGAGTGCTCCAGGAGAGCAGGTGCAGAGCGGGCTTGTGGAACTGAACCAGGTGGCGGTGAGCGTGCAGACGTGTCAAGGCCTGTTGCGGAGAGATTCAATGACATAAGAAAGTGCTTTACAATGAGTGAATGACAGAACACTCTAGGTTTAAAAAAGGTATCAGTACTTCCCTCTAAGTGACGGGATTATGAGTAGTATTTATTTTCCACCTTGTACTTGGATGTATTTTCTGTATTTTTCTGCAGTAAACGTGCATTATTTATTCTTATAATGATAGAAGGAATTTACATGAAGTTAGTGAGGGCGCGTCATCCTTGGGGTCATCCTCATCTCCTAGGACTGCTTCCTGTTGAATGGCTTTGTCCTATTTCTCTATGTGCTTCTTCTGTGTCTTTTGTGGTGGCACTCCTTCTAAGGAAGCCCATTCTAGTATAGAATCGTTGCCAATTTGGTAGCAAAGAATAAGTAGTTTTTTTTTTTAATTGTCACATAGTGAGATACCACTTCACACCCACTAGGATGGTTTTAACCAAAAGGACAGACAATAACGAGTGTTCGTGAGGATATGGAGCCCTCCTGTACTTCGAATGTATAGGAGGTGGGAATGTAGAATGGTGCAGCCACTGGGGAAGCAGTTTGGTGGTTCCTCAAAAAGTTAAACATAGAATTACCATATGACCTGGCAAGTCTACTCCTCGCTGTATGCCTCAGAGAAATGAAAATGTGTGTTCTCACAAAAACTTATTTGTGAGTGTTCACAGCAGCATAATCCATAAGAGCCAAAAAGTGGAAACAGTCTAAATGTCCATCAACTGATGAACAGATAAACAAAACGCGGTTTACGACCGTTCAGCCATGAAAAGGAGCGAAGTCCTTATAACGAGCTACAACATGGATGAAGCTGGAAAACATTATACTGCATAAAAGACCCAGGCACAAAAGCCTGCATATCATGGGATCCCATTTATATGACCTGCCCAGAATAGGCAAACCCATAGAGGCAGAAAGTAGGTGGCTTGCCAGGGCTGGAGAGGGGTGGTGGAGATGGAGAGAATGGAATGTGACTGGGATCCCATTTATATGACCTGCCCAGAATAGGCAAACCCATAGAGGCAGAAAGTAGATGACTTGCCAGGGCTGGAGAGGGGTGGTGGAGATGGAGAGAATGGAATGTGACTACTAATGGGTACTGGGTTTCTTTTTGGGGTGATGAAAGTGTTCTGGAATTAATTAGTGGTTATAGTTTCACAATCCTGTGAATATACTAAAACCACTGAATTGTGCATTTTAAAAGGGTAAACTTCATGATACTTGACTTAGATCTCAATTTTTTAAAAAAACCAGCAATATTGACTTAGGAACGCTGGGCCCAGATTCCTGTGATGGAGGAGTGAAGGATGTGGGCTCTGCTGCTGTCTAGCTTGCCTGATCTCGAGCAAGTTGCTTAACTTCTTGCAGTGTCAGTTTCCTTATGATAAAACGGGGACCCCGTTCCTTCCAGAGTCCTCGGGACACTTTGGCGTCACGCTCCTTCTCCGCATCCTCTAGCCTGCAGTGAACTGCTCCCTAAGGAGGCGGGTCCATCACTCGTGGAAGGGGATCCTGGCTTTGCTTTCTATTCCCATAGGACAGCCCTATGTTAACCCCCTTCCTCGAGCCTGGGCTCCTGGGGGCGAGCGGAGTGACGCTCATCCTGCCCAGCCGCTCCCGCTGTTTATTTGGAGAATAAACTCTGCGCTCAGGGTGCTTATGCAGCACGTGGGTTTATTTTTCAGACAGACACTTCCTTGTCTCCTCCTTTCTTCCTTCTTCCCTCTCTTTCTTTCTCTCCCTCTCTGTCTCTTTTTGAGGCAAAGGATTAGGAGAGCTGGGGGCCAAGAGAGTGGGCTCTGCAGCCTGCAAACCCAGTGTGGAATCAGAGCTGTCGTTTACAGCTGGCAGCTGCACCCTCAGGGGCCGGCCTCGCAGACCCTACTTCAGGGCCCCGCTCCCAGCCCGTCTTCTGGATCAGGGCCAGGGCTGGTGGGGAGGGCTGAGGCTGGAGGCCGGGCTGCCTGGCCCGCTCTCTTTGCACTGAGCTCTAAGGTCTGCACCATTGCAGTCCTCGCCTGGCAGGCCCTGCCCTCTGACGTCTGCCGTCGCGCACAGCTGTCTCCTGATTAGCTGTGCAGTTGGAGGAGACGGGGTCACAGACATGGGGTTTTTCTTTAGCTAGTAATGCCATCTGAAGCCAAAGCCTTTATTTTGGTTTGCTTTAATATTGAGAGAATCCAGTTTTTACTAAGCTTAAAGCTAAAATCAATTCCTCTTCTCTGGACATGGGTTTTTCTTACTTATTAATAAGCATCTTGGTTCTTGGAACTGCAGAGATGGCAGAGAGCAGGAAGGAGGAAGGTGAAAACTAGAGCTTCCGCCGTTTGTAAGCCCGCCATCTAGCACAAGGTTATCAATATCACAGAGGACTCGGCCTCGCGCCCCGGGGAGGTGCAGAGGGCAGTGTGAGCAAGGGGACAATGGCCCAGACAGCCTCTGTCTGTTGTGTGCCTGCTCTGTGCCCGGCACTGCGCTGAGCACCCACTTGTGACGTCTCGGTTATCTCACTCTCGCTCTCTGAGAGTAGGTTTTATTCCCATTTTACAGGCTAGGAAACTGAGGTTCAGAGAATTGGTTACATATCCAAGGCCACACAGCGAGTAAGTGGAGAGCCAAGATTGGAGGCTTGTAAGCTTGTGATTGTAACCCCTGCACTAGGTCAGGGGAGGCTCTGGGAAGGTAGAGGCTGGCTGCTGGGTAGAAAGAGGATGGGCAAGATAGGGGAAGCCGCTGGTGGTGAGGCTGCCCTTGTGAGCATTTCAGAGTCCGGAAAGAAGGTGTGGATCCTCCTTTTCTCTTCCGAATCAGGATAGACACACACAGACACCCTGGAGTGTGCAGAAGTCCTGAGAGCCTGGATTTGGGGGGGGCGGAGCCGTGACGCAGCAGGACCTGTGATGGAGGTGGGGGCCCCACCACAGGAAGGGGGTAGGTTTGCTGGTGTGGACATAGGACTGGGGTGGAAGCTGCAACAAGACAGAATTGGATTAAATAGGAACTTTCTGGCAGTTGGAGCTGCACACAAGCTCCCTTAGAGGAAGTGAACTCATGGTCACTGGGACCGTGTCCTCAGGCAGCCGCTTCAGATGTGGTGCAGGAGTGCCAAGCATCGGGGCGTGATCGCTGTGCCACGGGTATGGGAGGGCTGGGGACTGCAGACAACACGGGGGCCGCACGTCACGCACAGATCGTGGGTGAGCACAAATGGGGTTGTAGGCTGTGTGGGGTCTGCCGCCCCTGCCAGCCTCCACTGTGTGCGTATACGGTGTGGGGTCTGTCGCCCCTGCCAGCCTCCACCGTGTGTGTACACGGTGTGGGGTCTGTCGCCCCTGCCAGCCTCCACTGTGTGCGTCTATGGTGTGGGCTTCAGGGTTTTGGAGGGAGGAGGGGTTGTTTGTGTGAGTTTTTGTAAAGCCCTGAGACTTAGTGGAGGAGGTTAGGAAGTTTTGATTCTCTCACCTTCGCCATCTGGCCAGTGGCTTGCGGGCTGGATGGTAAGATCTCCGAGGTGACATACTGCTTCAGCGTGGTGTAGCGGGGGCCCGCTGACAGGTCAGCGAAGCCAGAGCCAGATGACGCTGTGGAGCAGGACTCACTGCCCCGCCCACCGCCTGCCAGGCGCGACCCCTAAGGGGTTCCATGCTGCGAAGCAGAGGTGACAGTGAGAACGGGCCGGCCACCCAGGCAGGAGAAACCCCTGCGGAAAGATGAGGTTGATGCTCGAGGCCCGAGTGAGGCGGAGGTTGTGTGATGTTGGCAGCAGCCTCTGCTGATAATGCTGAGTGTTGGGGGAATGTACATGGACTGGGGGTGCTTCAGATAAAGACACAGGGACAGGCTGGGAGGGGCTAGGATCTGAGAGTGGCCGCGTGCCTCCCTGCCATCTGTCAGTCGTGCTACTCGCGTGCGAGAGGGGCCGGCCCCGCTGTCCTGGAAGCCCGTCCACGTGCGGCCGCCTCCCTGGCTCGTGGCCTGCGCAGCCTCCGTCGAGCGGGGCCGGGGAGGGGGGTCCCATCCCAGCAGGCGGGCTGACTGTGTCCACCGGGTCTCCGCCGTCCTGGTGAGCAGATCACACGCCAGCCTCGTAAAGTCTCTCTTCGCTTGTTCCTGTGACGTTTACAGCCCCACGGGGAGCTGGCTTTTTAATGAGCCTAATTTGAGACCGTAAGTAGGAGTTTGTACAACAAACAGCAAGGGACTCCAGCCAAAGTCCGGAGCTGCCGTTTAAGCACCCTGGTCACATACAGCTCTGCAGCCAGGCCGAGACCCTCTGAGCCCAGGGCAGGGGGACAGAAGCACTCCCCAAGCAGAGGCCTCCCTTCCAGGCAAGCTGGCTGCACGCTTGCTCTGTCTTTCCCCAGAAACCCACAGACACAGCAAGAGACCTTCCCGCTTTGTTTCTGTGTGGACAGCACTGGGGGGTCCTGGCTTTCCAAGGGAGCAAGCAACCCCTCTGGGAGTGGGCCTGTGTGCAAGTCCAGGGCTGGGTGTCAGGGCCCCAAAAGGCCCGAGTGCCCTCCCTGGACGACACGCCCCCAGCCGGCCCCTCGAGGCCCCAGGGAGTGAGTAATCCTGAGACACTGCGAGGACACTCTGCCTCTTCCTGGGGCTCTCCTTCCTTTCATGAGGCCTGCTCTTCCATTAGGAGTGAGAGGGAGGATGCTGTTACAGGTTGCCTCCCTCTAACGCGTCCCCGGGGGAAAGCTGGCTCCTCGCCTCCCGAGTGGATGCTCAGGGCTCGCTCTGAGGGGTAGGACAGCAAGCAGGCTCTGCAGTGCTAGAGCACTGGGTTCTGTGTGACTTGGGGGCCACTGCCCACTGTGCAGACAGGCTGGGGGTCCCTCCTGGCTCACCCAGAATAACAGCAGTGGGAACTGTGAGCTTCTAGAATGGTGCGTGCTGTGGCCGTTGAGAGTGACGATGAGAAACAGTATTTGGAGGCATGGAAAGACACGCGTGAAATATTGTTAAGTGGAAAAGGAGGTTGTTAAAGTATGTGGAGGGTTCCCTTCTTAAACTTAAAACTAGAGGTGACACTCAAAGCATAGGTACAGATTCGAAAGGAAAGATATTAAACCATAATGTCACTGGTGATTATCTCGGGGCGGTAAAATTACGGTGACTTTTATTTTCGTCTTTTTGCCTCTCTGCAGTTTTTAAACTAAAATAAACTGTGAGTGGAGCTCCATGGGCGCTGGCCAGGCAGCAGCCGAAGGGTCTGCCGGAAAGACTCCCCACGATGGGCTTCCAGCCCTCCTGTCTGAGCTAAGGGGGGCTGGGGCCCCTGCGGCCACCCCACCCCTTGGGGAACTGGTGTCGTGGGCAGAACCGCTGTGTTCTCAGCAGAGTCTGAGGCGTTTCCACAGCCAGCCAGGGTGGACGGGGCTTTGGGCAGCCACTGGCAACCTCGATGGGACCCTGGAGGTCCTGAGAGTAGGGACATGGCTTTATCCTTGGACTCTTCATATGGCTTTCTTTGAACAAAGGGTTCCACGGTTTAAAGTTTTTTTGAAAACTAATGATTTACAGAAACCATGTTGTATCAGAGAAATCGCTTCCTCTGCCAGTTACAGAAAACTCGACTGTTAAGGTCTGAATTGTGACCGTCCAAACTCTGTATGTTGCAGTGACTCAGAATGTGACTGTATTTGAGACAGGGCCTTTTAAGATGTAATTAAGGTAAACCAAGGTCATGTGAGTGGACCCTCATCCAGTCTGACTGGGGTCCTTATAAGAAGAGATGAGGACACAGACATGCAGAGGGACGCCCGTGTGAGGGGACAGGCGGAAGGTGTCTGTCCACAGTCCAAGGGGAGAGGCCTCGGAAGAAACCAGCCCTGCCACACCTTGGTCTCAGGCTTCCAGCCTCCAGGACTGTGAGAAAATCAATTTCTACCACCCGGGCCGTGGCATTCTGTTTTTCTCCCGTAACAAGAAGTTCAGGGACAGGCAGCTCATGGTGGTGTGCAGCCGCTTGGTGAGACTGTCGGAGACCGGGCTCTTTCAGCTTTCTACTCCGCCGCCCCTAGCGTGTTGACTCTGGTCTCGCTCTTGTCCCGTCATGCAGCTTGTCCCCCTTGCTGCGGCACCGTGGGGACCGTGCTCCAGCTTCTGCAGCAGGTGGCCTGCCTCCTGGTTGCACACAGCTGCTGCTGCAAGACAGCGTGTCACCTTGGAGGCAGAAGAGCAAAGCCCTGCTGGCTGGACCACCTCAATCAGGAAAAGCAGTATTTTCCAGAACCCCTGAAGTCCTGAATTTATGTTTCATTGTCCAAAGCCATGTTGCACAGCTGTAAGGGAGTCTGGGAAGATGTCCCCCAGGGCTCGTGTTGCATAGCCAATGTGGGCAGAATTGAGGTTCTGTCAGCCAGGAAGGGGAAGGAATGGCGTTGGAGAGGTCCCTGAGAGCGTCAGCACGGTCTCCAGCACCCACCGGCTGGTTTTGCACATCTTCACAGGGAGAGATCATGGTGTCTCTCAAGAGCCTGGGAGTGACGCACACAGGTTTGGGATGTCCCCGTCCGGGAAATGAACATTCTACAGGAATCTCCTTTCTATAGGTGAGCTTCCTGCCCTGCACATTCTTCCCTCCCCCCGCTCCAGCGTGCGATGTCGCTCAGCCAGGAGATGACCGGGGACTGTTTGCTTCTCATAAAGTCTGTGAAATCCCTTTGGGGTTCTTGGAGCAAGTGGGGGATTTCTTGAAACATCCTGTTCTTTTTCCTCCCTTGCTGCTGGTGACAGCACATAGCCAAAGCCCTCCTTCAGACTCCTTCCAGGCTTCCAGTACCTGCTGCAGACCCCTCCTCTAGCATTTATCATGCATTTCAATTATTTGTCTGCATAATAGAGTGTATTATTTTCCTCTCCTTCAGAGCAGGACTGTGGGTCTCACTCACCTCTGTATTCCTGGCATCAAGCTCCGTGTAATTAACAGGCCTGTGTTGAGTATTTGAATAAGTGAATGAATGATGCAAATAGCACAGTGCTACAATTCCACCAGCCTACTCACGTCCTTACTTCAAGTGCAAGGCCATCAGTTAACCTGGGGTAGAGGGTCCAGGGCCTTAGAGAAAGTGTTCTCCATCTGTGGGGTCTGTTATCTGCCTCTGAGCAACTCTTTCTCTGTGTGTGAGGGGTGGGGACGTGCATGGGTGCCCAAATGAGTTATGAAGGGAGTGATGCTGCCTCTGGGCTCTGGTGTCTCTGTTCTGGCCCAGAGTCTGAGGCACATGTTGCAGAATTCTCCTGTTCTTTGTGACTTACCTTTTGAGTCATAAAGACTGATAGATTGAAATCTGCTAACCGCTTTAAGTTGATCCAAGAACATCACCGGTTCTAAAGGTAATCAAACGTGGTTTTCACTTATTTGGGCTTAAAAATGATCCCTTCATGAATTTTAGTTCCTAACAATATAGCGCACTACCTCCGTCTTTGATGTTTAGTGCTTAGTGCACACGTGAAAGGAAGGGCAGCTTTGTTGGACA
The DNA here is from genome assembly GCF_041296235.1 of Equus asinus. Taxonomy (NCBI): domain Eukaryota; kingdom Metazoa; phylum Chordata; class Mammalia; order Perissodactyla; family Equidae; genus Equus; species Equus asinus. The sequence continues at coordinate 1,106,260 of NC_091806.1, read as the reverse complement.
AGGAGCCCCAGCGGTGGCCGGTGGACCCTGGGCTGCAGTCAGCCCGCAGAGGGCGGGCACGCTGCTCTGGATGCTCCCCACCCCCCACACTGCTGCGGGTCGTCTGTCTGTGCATGTGACCCTGTCACTCAGCTGCTTCAGGCCCTTCAGTGGGTCCTCAGCACCCTCAGGACAGAGTCCTGGCCCCGGAGACTCTTGCTACTGCCGCCTGCCCTCCGCCAGGCCCTCCCCAGGAGGCCGGCCGTGCGCCGCGTGTCACTCCAGCTACACCTCTCAGTCCCTCCAAGGGGCTCTGGATCAGCACAGGGGTGGCAGCAAGCAATGCCCTGGGCCCAATCCCACCCACCACCTGTTTTTGTATGGCCTGCAAGCCAAGAATGGGTTTTACATTTTTTTTTTTTCTTTTGAGGAAGATTAGCCTTGAGCTAACATCCATTGCCAATCTTCCTCTTTTTTTGCTTGAGGAAGATTAGCCCTCAGCTATATCTGCGTCAGTGCTCTGCTGTTTTGTGTGTGGGTCCCCGCCACAGCGTTCCTTGATGATTGGTGCATAGGTCCGCACCCAGGATCTGAATCCGCGAACCCGAGCCACTGAAGTGGAGCGCAAGAACTTAATCACTTGGGCAGGGGCAAGCCCCCTACATTTTTAAATGGTTGAAAAAGTGTTAAAAGAAGACTCTTTCATGACACATGCAGATGACATGAGATTCAGGTCTGTGTCCGCAGTCTTATGTGTGGAATGCAGCCATGCCCGTTTGCTTTCCTGTTGTCCCTGTGCATCCCTGTGGCAGCCATGCCCGTTTGCTTTCGTGTTATCCCTGTGCGTCCCTGTGGCAGCCATGCCCGTTTGCTTTCGTGTTATCCCTGTGCGTCCCTGTGGCAGCCATGCCCGTTTGCTTTCATGTTGTCCCTGTGCGTCCCTCTGGCAGAGCTGAGGGCTGTGATAGACCCCACAAAGCTGACAGCAGTTGCTCTCTGGCCTTTACAGAAAAAGTTGCCAACTCTTTTGGATTAGTGGCGGTTCCAAAGTTGGTGTGGAGAGGGCACTGATCTCTGTTAGCCACTTCCCAGGCTGCCCCAGTCTCAGTAGAAACAATGTGCTTGCTCTACAAACGCAGCTCCACGACAAGCCCCATGGGTCCCCTCCCCAACCCATCACTGCCCCGGAACCTTCCTATGCAGGCTTTGTCTCTGCTTGGAGGACCCATCCAACCCCTTCACCACACTGATGGCCTCTCATCGTCCGCTGAGGTGTCCCTTCCTCCAGGAGACCTTCCTTGACCACCAGGCCTGGGTCGTCTGGCTGAGACACCCCTCCTCTGGGCTCCCTCAGCTGACTGTCTCACCCCTTCACACAGTGTTGACTTGGCCAGCATCCTGTCTGCCGTCCTTCCCTAGACTGCACACAGCAAGAGGGCAGGGCCCTTGTCCTGTTCACTGTGTGTCCCAGAGCATCACCACATCTGGCACGCTGTTAGGTTGTCAGTGAACAGGGCTGGAATACTGGGGGGTTGGGGGGTGGGCAGTGCAGAAGTGACCCATCTGGGGTGAGGAGACGTGGTTCTTTGTCAGCGTGGCCGCTGTGGCCTTTAGGAAGGTAATGGGATAGACCGGCCTCGGGTCCACCCCTGGCTCTGAATGGTGAATAAGTACTTTTTTATATGGTATCTGATGACTGTATCCCAAAACCGTTGGCCCTGGGTATCAGGCCATTTATAAGACTAGCCTATTTACTACATGCTTTACTGTGTGTCAGGCACTTTTGCTGAGTGCTTATTTACTGGATCTCTTTTAATCCTCAAATAATCTTGTGAATTAGGAGCTATTATTAGGCCTGTTATACAGATGAGCAAATTGAGGCTCAGAGAGGTTAAGTAACTAGTCCAAGGCCACACAGCTAATAAGATTCAGAGCCAGGTTTTGAACCTCTTCTCTGTGACTCATGCTAATAAATCGTCTGGAGTATCTAACTGTCAAAAAGCCTTTTGGAATGGGGACCAAAGCCAACTGAAGCAGGTCGTATCTGTTAGAAGGACTCTAGCGCAGTAAATTTCTGACTAATGTACTCGTGTTCTATTAATAAGTACCTTGGCCATCTGCCCTGGACCTTGTGATATTTGTGTCTTTTTTTTTTAATCCCAAGGAGTGACGTGTGTGTGTTACGGGCTCATTTGAAGCTTGGAGACTTCCCCGCTCCCTCTGTTTTCTGCTCGCAGCGCTGCCTCCTAGCAGGGGGTGCAGCTCCAGAATCATTCTCCACCCTGGGCCCACCTGCGCCCCAGCGTTGGCAGTGCTGAGGCCCTTCCCACGGGCGGTGATTGCGGCTGTGTGGCATGAGCGCGTCCCCAGCCCTCCCTGTTCTCAGATCCAGCACGTGGCAACCCGCACTGGCACGACAGGTGCCCATCCCAAAGCCGCAGTGCAGTGTAGGCAGGGTGCCCCAGGGAACCCCGAGGTGACACAGCCCCTGAGTCACCCCCGCCAGACCAGGCGAAGGGGCTGGCTCTCAGAGGGCCGATTCGTGGCCTGAGGCACGCAGACAAAATCTCACCTCCTGGTTGGCAACACAGGACGGTTTCTGCCTGAATGTCTTACAAAGGGAATATCCTGTCCTCTTATTTATTTTTGTAAGTAACGTTTCTATAAAACACCGTTTTCCTTTTATTTACTCTTTTTTTTTTTGCCTCCATGAGCTCACAATGGTTGCAATAATAGTTTTGTGTTTATTAAAATACATATGTTTATTATTTAATTAGTAGGGAAAAAGTGTGAAGGAAAATGGGGAAAAAAATCATCTAAAGTTCTCTCCCGCAGAAATAACTTTGTCAGATGACCTCCATTCTGGGCTCTTCACAGGTAACTAGATTATACTGGTGTTTTTTTTGTTTTTTGTTTTTTTAGCATTCGCATGTTTTCTTTATAAAAATTAATTTTCTAGCTTATTTGAAATGACGGGTATTTCTTTGCTCAGAAGGAACATGCTGTCCGCCTTCTCCTTTGAGTGCCTCTCTCCCCCGCCCTCGTTTCCCTTAGAACAATCACTTTTTACTATGCCAGTAAATCATACCCATTGTGAAAAGTTTAGAAAGTGTGGTCATTGGAAACGTTTTTGGCTTAGAAAGAGCCACCCCTGCCTTGGTGTCTGTGTGCCTTGGTTGGGGAAAAGGCCGATATTTTAGGGTGACGACTGTGTCTTGAGTGCGGAGCCTCTCTGTGAAAGTGGCTGCATTTGTCCTTGGCTCCTGGGCTGTAGTTGCTCACGCACCGTGAGTCAAGGGCACCCTGGACAAAGGACCCTGGTCACGGATGGGGGCAGTTCCAAGACTCATGCTTCCTTGGCCACTCAAGTTCTTGAAGTGTTACGTCAATACTTTGGAGTGAGGCCACCCAGAATCTCTGAAAAAGTATTCTGCATGCCACGGGGATCTTTCTCCACAGGAAAAGCTTAGTCTGCATGCGAGTTTTCCGCTCCACACTGCCCAGTGTTGTGACTGTTGCTGGTTTTCCAGACTTCACCTTTAGGTTTAATTTCCTGAAGCTGATCTGCTTGGTGACTTTATTGGCTTTATTTCACTCTGTTTCAAAGATGGGAAATGGCAGTGAACAGCAATGCACGATGTCTTCTAGTTTGTTCATTTGTGGATACCCAATACTCATCCTCTGGGTGTAGGACAGAACTGATATGTACCTTGATTAAGCAAATTGCCAAATGCCAGTGAGCCAACATTCCCTGTGGAGATTCTGGGGTCACCCCACTGCTTCGTCGTTTTAGGGTGGCCCCTATCTCCCCTCGAAATCCTCACCCTGCTTGAAGCCCCCCTGAGAGTTGGGTGAGCCAGCTATGAGGTCAGAGGTGCTGCTGCCAGCTGGAGGGAAAGAGCTGCCCCAAGGCCAGTCCCCCAAGCGGGTCCACCACCTGCAGGCCCAAGACTGCCAGGGCTTCCCAAGGGAGGTGACGCCAGCCCCGTGTTCATGGTGAGGTTTGCTTACCATCTTTGTAAAAAGTGTTGGGGATGCTGGCAGTGAGCATCCTGTGCTCCAGCAGCCTTTGATCTCGCCCTGGGGTCTCTGGCCCCTGGCTCCCTGGGCACCATAAATGTGCATGATTATGTTGCTATTTGATGGTGAGCTCCTGGCCCCTGGGCCTGCCTTAACTGGAAGACCACCTTTATTGTGCCCAAGGTGTTCTGAGAAGTTAGCCGGAGTGAGGGGTTAACCAGAGCATTGGTGATGTTTGCTTTTAATTTCATTCTTAAAGCATGGGAAAGTGCAGTTCTAATCAGCTGGTGAGCAGTGAGGGGGTGTTCTGTCCCTGGGCTGGGTGGGGACAGCCCCGTGTAGAGGCCGTGTGGTTACCAGTGTGGACTCCAGCATCCGACAGGCTGGGTCTGAACCCACCACCACCATTTTCTGGCTTTGTGACCTTAGCCGAGTGACTTAGCCCATCTGAACCTCAATGTCCCGCAGTGGTAAATGGGGCTAGTAATAATGCTAGCTCTCAGCCGATGGAATGGTTTGTCCCATTTCTGGCACAGAGTCCTGGTCGGTGTGTGCTGGCCCATCTCCATTCATCATTAGCCCCTGGGGAAAACCTGCTTCCCAAACTCAGTTTAGATTCCCCCACTCTTCTCTCTCCCTGTCCCCAAGATTTTCTCCTCGCCGGAACCCCTGGGCCTCACGGGATGGTGGGCCCGTCTTCAGATGGGCTCTCGCCAAAAATTAGATGCGCTTTCGATTATTCTCGATGAATCACTTCTACGTGGGTGATGGACAACTCATCAGGCGTATCTCGTTCCACCCCAGGTTTCTCTTCTTCTTTTCTTCTTCGCCTCGCCGCAACGCCTACCCTCCAGCCGCCTTGGACTCAGAGCGTCAGGAGAAATACCGTCAGTGAATTTGTTCGTGGAAGCAACTGTTCTTGTACTGTATTTCAGTCTCTGAGGAGCGCTCAGCTTTAATCTCCAGCGCTTTGTTTCGGTGTGACTAACATGCAGCAATCGGGGGCTGAACCTTCTATATAAAACCCCCAGGTCAGAGAATGGAAACACTTTTAAAAAAGCACAAAAAGGGTTGAATTCTGTGGGCTGTTTGGAAACTGTTCAGTGGGGCAATACAATTTTTATTTTCAGAAGCCTATGGGTTGAACTTCACCCAAGCTTCCAGCTCCTGAGAAAACTGGCAGAAGATGCCCTGCCAACCCTCCTTACAAGGGCAGGGGAGAGTAGTCCTGTGCGTCCCGGGCTTCCGTTTCAGAGAAGCAGGAGACCCCCGGGGCCTTTGCTGTCATCACAAGCGGGCTTCCCTGTGCTGGGGGGCTCGTGGGTTTGCTGGGAGCGCGGGGAATGGGGCAGGGCGGGTGCCGTCCACACGAGCTCGACGGGGCCCTGGGCTGGTGTACTCCCAGTGCCCTGAGGAGAACACTGACAAGTACGGCAAGAGTGCTGGGAGTGGGCTGTCGAGCCACTGGGGGGACCGTTACGTTATAGTCCTAACGGCCTTTTGGTGACTGGTCAGAAAAGCTAAACTATACATCTGTCCAGTTTTCACTAAAAAAGGATATCTTCTTTAAACGTAAAATTGTGTGTAGGGCGGTGTTTCAGCTGTGGGGGAAATTAAGCCATAGGAAACAGTCGTGAGTGTCTGTTCCCACTGTTGACAATTGAGAAGTGAAATGGTGGAGCGAAAGGGGGTGAAGGGTTTTGAGGGGTACACGTTGGTGCTAGAACACACACAGGGGCCATGCTGGAGAGGACTTGAGAAGCTGTGGAATCGACCCGTCTTTCACAGAGGAGAGAGTGCAGGCCCCATCGGTTTGGCCTGTGGGCTAAGCCCTGCTTCTGACCCCCTTGCCCTGCACGCCTGGTTTGTCAGCCCAGCGTGCAGTCCGTCTGCTGCTGGCCGGGTGCTGCTCCACAAGCGGAAACCCAGGTTGAATTCCTGGTCGGCAACCATGGGCTGGAGGCGGGGTGCCCATTCTGTGCCGTGGGTTTCCCATCGGGCTCGAAGGCGCCCTCTCTGGGTGCTGGTTGCGAATCGCCTGGGAAGGAAATGAGTTGCTTCTCCAAACCCAGGGCTGGAGCAGAGCCAAGTGACCAACCCTTGGCAAAGAGCTCGGAGAAACCGGGATCAGGTGTGCGTAGGCTTCTTAACTCTGCCGGTTTCCTGGGAGGTGCTGGGAATTTCCCCATTTCCTGGCAGAATCACTTTTGTCTCTAAATTGCAGAGAAAGAAAGAAGAGTATTATCTATTCTTCCCCGTGGAGAGGTATTAGGACCTCTGCACGCAGGCACTGGGGAGTCGTGGAAGAGCTCGAAGCCGGAGTTACGTGACCAGAGTAAGGGGTGGGGGGTGGGGAAGACCGGAGGCAGGAGGCGGGCGAGGGGGTCATGGCAGGGACAGAGTTTTGAGATATCAGGGTGGGAGAAGCACAAGGCTTGGTGTTGACTGGATGTGGGGAGGAGGGGGTGAGCTGGTAAAGATGACTCACAGGTCCGCTCTTGGGCAACTGGGTGGATGCGGTGCCGTGCTCAGAGAGGGCTCGTGGAGGCAGCGGCACTGAGGGATGAAGTAATGAGTTCCGAGGTGCAGGGGTTGGGCAGCCAGGTTGAGAGAAGTTGCCTGATGGGGGATTTCGGCTCTGCGAGCAGATCGACAAGTGCGGGGCCTCGCGCACAGTCGGAACACGTTCCAGCGGAGCGCCGTTCCGGCAGAAGAGGAGGCACAGGGTGACTCCATCGTGCTTCCTGCCCCACACTCAGCTCAGTGCACAGAAGCGAGCTGAGGGAGGCACGCGGGTTTCTCCGTCACTTTCACAGAGTTCAACAGGGATCCATAAGGGTATCCTTATTAGCTAATAAGGCGAAACACTCCATCATGACTGAGACAAACAATTCTTCCTAAGGATTTTACTAAGTGAAAAAAAGAGAGATGTCCCTTTTTTCTTTTGTTTGGAAATGCCTTTTTCCAGAAATGCTCCCAGCCAGCTCTTCCTAAGGTATTTGGGTGCTCAGCTGTCAGAGAGAGTGTCTGCTTTGGGGAACAGGGCAGGGGACGGGGACCCAGCCGTGCCCTCCTCCTCCCGCTGGAATCAGAACTCCGAGGAAGGGCTTCGATGGCTCTCTGCCGAGTCAGCGCCACGTGTAGGTGGAGGGGCCACTGTCATCCAGAAGGGCGAAGGGAGATTCGGGGGCAGGCCTCAGCCACACCAAGGCAGCCGTGCCCGCTGAGGGCAGGGAGGCTGGGTCAGGGGACGGGCAGGCCAGGAGGGCAGGGCTGGCCATCGGCTGAACCTACAGAGTAGAGTGGTCAAGAGGAGAAGGCTGCTGGATCTGGGCAGAAGGAGGACAGCCCTCCGTGTTCATCCTGAGAAGGAGACGCAGGTGAGACTCAGCTCACAGGCGTCTGTGGGTGAACTGGGCCATAGGGATGCGGCAGTACTGTCGTGTACACTGCCGCCAAATCAGAAGAGCACAGATGTGCTCGCTGGATCTGGCTTACCGAGGGGTTAGGTGGACACAGTCTAGAGCCGTCAGACCCGGATTCGAGTCCTGGCTCTGGTACTTAGTCTGGTACAAACTCCCTGAATGTCCATCCCCTGATTTCTAAAATGGAGACGGCGGTGCCTACTTTGTTGGGAGAGTAAATGAGATAATGTCAATAAGGCCTGCATCTCCAGCACATAGTAGAATTAAGAGCACAGGCTCCCAGCAGAGCGTTTCCTCTGAGCCACATGCTGGTCCACGCATCGACATCCTACACCTTGGTCAGTCCTCACAGCTACACTGCGAGCAAGGCACTGTCGTTATCGAGTGAACACACGAGGACTCAGGCCCCGAGAAGTGAAGTAGCTTGCCTGAGATCACACAGCTGGTTAAGTGACAGAGCCGTGAACCCCAACGTTTTGGCTCCAAGGCCCTGTCTTAACCACTCAGCTGCACGACCTGTGGCTGCCGTCATCCTCGTTACATTTCTGTGTTCAGGATAGGGAATACTCACCCGCATTTGGCCACATCCCAGGGGCTCTCCAGTTATCTCAAGGAATTTTAAGAGATTTTCCCAAAAGTGACTGACTGAATTCCTGTGGGTATTTTTCTTAAACAAATTCAGGGGGGGTTGGACAAAGATGTGTTGATCAAAGAAACAGCAGTTACCAAAGATGGGGCCCTCTGTGGCCTCCCGCTCTGGAGAACCAGCACGGAACTTGAGCCTCTCTGATTTTGCTTCTCGGGTGCTAAGAAGCCACACAGTGAGTTGGGGAGATTTACAGCTGTCACCCTCTGGGACTGGTTCTGGCCACGCGGCTCCTCGGTGGTTGAAGTGCTAATGAAAGCCACTCACGGACTTGGCCGGGGCTGGGACAGTCCCCTTCTGGGAGAGGAGAAGGAACCCCCTTGCTCTCTGGTTTCTCCCATCCCTTTCTTGGCCTGAAGAAGGAAAGGAGGCAGCTTGAGGAAGGCAGAGGACTCTGGGGCGATGCTGCCCTTTGGGCGGGCAGGGTGGACGTTTCCAGCCCTGAGCTCCGCGCAAAGTGGGGCCCCTTGGTCACGGTGCACCCTGGCCGCGGCCCGGCGCCAGGGCCGAGAGAGGCGCTCGCAGCGCCCGCAAACCGGCCTGTGGAGCTCTCCTTCCCCCGTGACCGTCTGCTTGTTTCCCACAGGTGTCCTCTCCCTCCCTGCGCACTTCAGCCCCTACCGCAGCGGCTCCCTGGGCCGCGATGAGCCGGCCGACGCCTACGCTCAGCTGGAGCTCCGCACCCTGGAGCAGTCCCTCCTGGCCACCTGTGTGGGGAGCATCTCGGAGCTGAGTAAGTGCCGTCCCCGTCCGGCTGGCGCTAAGGACAAAGCTGAATGAGCTCTCCTTCTGGCTTCTGGCCTCCTCCTCCTCCTCCTCCACGCTTCTCGCCTTCTCTGAGAGCCAGATCCTTCAAGGCCAGAGGTTGCAAACTGGTGGCCCACAGACACACGTGCTTTGGCTGGCATGTAGACTTCATCACATATAAATCTGGATTTCTGGGTTCTTGAGAAATCAGACAGTCTAGCAACCCTGGGCCCTGTTTCTGCATGAGCAGCCATCGAGGGGAGCTACACAGACCGCACGTGTTCCCCACACTGTCGCATCCCGCATTGTCTTGCAGCTGGCCTGTTTCTTTCATTTATTTTACCTGCCTGGCCCCAAAGACTCTGAATAGACAACCAGTATTCTTTCTTGAAAGAAAACACCTCTGAAATGTCAGCATAGCAAAAGGGAGATCAGAGCAGAGCCGCTCTGGGGAAGAGGGGTGGCCGGCGACCTCAGCCCACGCCCGCCCCAGGCGCCTCCCTGGGTTTTAGGCTCTAGGGAGCACAGGGGTGGCCCCTTGGTCTAAGTCATTACCATTTGACAGCTGCATCTCCTGATTGCTCCCTCTCATGACCCCTGTTGTCTGAGAAAGGAGACGGCCGCTCTTCCTCCTGAGTTCCCCCTCGCTGTGTCGTGAGGCAACCCCCTGGAGGGTGCTGACCCATCGCGAGCCCACAGGGTGGAACAGGTGGAGTGTCACTCTGCTCCAGTCTGTTCCATTTGTGATCTGAGTTTCCTGGCCCCTGAACCGTGCATGACAAACCTTTTTGCTTCTGCAGGGCCAGCTTCCTCCCTCCCTCCCAAACAGGAAGTGCAGGTGCCTGATTCGGGGTCACAGAGCAGAGTCCGGGCTGGGAGAGAAGGCAGGCCTGTGGGCTCTCCGTCTCCTGGGGCGTTGCAGAGTAAGGGCGCCTCGGGACCCTACAGGAAGTGGCTGGGGTGTGCGGCTGGATCCCCCACCCCCCACACTGTCCCTGGGCAGTGGGCTTCTTTCGCGCCAGGCAGAGTGCGTGTTTCGGTGAACTCTCCTGAGAACGGCGAGGCACGCTTAGCCCTCAGCGCACTGGGGAGCATGCAGCTCCGTGTGGTGTTTGACCACTGAGTGCGCACGTCACGTGTGCACGGGGCGCATGAAGCCTGCGTTTGTTCCCGTGGCCTCACTGCCTCCTCAGAACAGCTCAGCGAGGCGTGTCGTGATGAGGGAACCGAGGCTCAGAGAGGAAAAGTGACCGTCCCCGAGGCAGGCAGCTTATAAGGCCTGAGGGGCCTTCACTCCTGATGCGTCTGGCTTTGGTGGCCACCCTCTTTTCTTTTTTTCTTTTTAATTATAGGAACCTCATTTTTCTTTTTTCAGGATTGGCACTGAGCTCACATCTGTTGCCTTTTTTCCTCCTTCTTCTCCCCAAAGCCCCCCAGGACATAGTTGTATGTTCTAGTTGTGAGTGCCTCTGGTTGTACTGTGTGGGATGCCATCTCAGCGTGGCCTGATGAGCGATGCCATGTCCCCGCCCAGCATCCAAACCCGCGAAACCCTGGGCCTCCGCAGCGGAGCACGCGGACTCAACCGCTCAGCCATGGGGCCGATCCTGTGGTGGCCACCCTCTTAATCGCTTGGGCTATGGGCTTCCAGGACATGGCTAGCAGCCTAGCCGCCAGCACCCCAGGGCAGCGGAGGGCAAGGTTGGGATTGAGCCTTTGCCTTTCCTTGTGGCGGCCTCTGTGCCCAGGACAGCCCACAGTCAGGCAAAGGGGAGCGTTCGGAAACTTCCCTTGGGGGTGGGCTTGTCATCATTCTGTCCCCACCATTCAGCCCAGCAGCCCAGGGACCAAGTCCTGTAAGTTCTCCCTTACAAAACTCTCCCAAGTTGTAATTTGCCCCTGTCAGCCACCTCCACTGCTACCAACTCAGCCCAGACCAGGGCCATTTGAACCACAAATTGGATTATGCTCAGTGTTCCCTCCGTCCCCTCGTGGCTTCCCAGCTCACTCAGTGAAATCCAAAGTCCTCACTATAGCCCAAGATCCACTCTGTGATCTGGCTTCACTGCCTGCTGCTCTGCTCTTGTCGACTGTGCTTCAGCTACGCCAGCTCCTAGCCAAGTTCCTCCCACCCCAGGGCCTTTGCACTAGCTGTTCCCTGCCTGTGACCTTTTCCTCCAGATACCCAAATAGGTTGGTCCTTCACTTTCTTCAAGTTTCTGCCCAAATGACACCTTATTAGCTAGGCCTCCCCTGAGCACCCCACTCTCGTTCCTCTGCCTCCCCTCTTGTGGCTTTGGTTCATTCAAAGCCCTGATTGCCGCTTGACATTGATCCTATGTTTACTTGTAAATAGTTTGTCCTCTCTCTCCTCTGACTAGAATTAAATATGAGGATAGAGACGTCCCTGTTTTGTCCCCTGCTTGTGTCCCCTGTGACTAGAACAGTACCTGATGCTGTGTGTGTGTGTGTGTGTGTGTGTGTGTGTGTTGGAAGGAAGGACTTCTCTCTCACCCAGTGTCTGTCCCTTAGAACTCACCTAGGACTGGTCCACAGCCCGGCCCGGTCCCTCCTCAGTGTGGAGGGAAGAAGCACCCCACAGCGTCTTTCACAGACACAGGAATGGGCTGTGTTAGTGCTGAGTGGCCCATCTCCCTGGCTCTGCGACCAGGGGTTTTGCTAACGCCTGTGAAGGAGGGAGGGGACAGAGGTGGAGGCAGATACTGCTGTCCTTCTCTTTGACACGAAAGAGCTTAATGAGGCTACTGATACTTGGCGCTGAGCTCCTTGTACCTAAAAGTTCACCCCGGGCTGGCGTGCCTTAGCTCCGTGCAGCTCGCCAAGACCAGCCTGCCAGGTAGGTCGAGAGAAGTTGCATTCTTGTGTCAGGCCCAGCTGCACGGGGAGCTTGGTGCTTGTTTTCCTCTGTCCCTCTCTACCCACGAAAATGTAAATGAGAGGAAATATGAAATAAAGCAAAACACTTCTTTTTGAAGGTAGCCAGATGGTGCAGGCCTCAGTTTGAAGACAGTGCTGAATTCCAGTCTCTCGCCTGCTGTTTTGATCTGATGGCTCATCACAAGGGTAGGACAGACCAGAGGGAGACCTGTCGCCCTCCAGTCAAGGCTGTCCTGATTCCCCAGCAGTGAGGGCTCCTTTCCATGCCTCGTGGGTGTTTCTGGGCCTCAGACTGAGGTACCATCAGTCTTAGGATTAATTGATTCTCAGCTACAGGAACAGTGCAGAAGCAGCTCTGAGCGCCCCTGTCCTGTTATTATTGTCCCCCTGTCCTCCGGGAATCCAAGAGCACAGCCCAGCCTGGGCCACGGCCTCTCAAAGTGTGTGCCGACGGCAGGGACTTTACCCCTGGCCTCGCTCTGCTGCAGACTGAAACTTTTGTAAAATACAATAAAAATGAACGTCTGTGGGGCCGGCCCAGTGGCGCAGTGGTTAAGTGCACACGTTCTTCGGGGGCCTGGGGTTCGCTGGTTTGGATCCCAGATGTGGACATGGCACCACTTGGTAAGCCACGCTGTGGCAGGCGTCCCACGTATAAAGTAGAGGAAGATGGTCACGGATGTTAGCTGAGGGCCAGTCTTCCTCAGCAAAAAGAGAAGGATTGGTAGCAGTTAGCTCAGGGCTAATCTTCCTCAAAAAGAAAAATGAACGTCTAAAAAAATGAAGTAAAAGGCATGTAAGATGCAAGCCAACTTTTTTATTATTAGATTAGATAGACATAAAAGTCCCTCTGTCAAATAGCTCTGGAAGCTTTGTAGTGCCCTCTCAGTTTCTGAAATTAACTGGTTGTGGGCCAGTAACAGTGTGCAGCCTGTCCAGTTTGCAGACCACGCTTTAAGTGGCAGTGGGGTGACAGTCAGACACACGCCTTTGGGACACAGGGGGCCCAGGTCAAGTCCTGACTGGCTCGCTTACCAGCTGTGCCAGTGGGACGAGCCATGTACCTTCTGTGAGCTCACGTCCTCGTCTGTAGGATGGAAGTGCCTCCCATACGGGGTGGCTGTAAAGATTAACTGAGGGTTTGTCTCTTTTCATGTGTCTCATGAAGCCTAGAAAGGATGAGGTGCAGGGGGAGAAGGCACCAGGAGAACATGCAAAGCCAGGGGCTTTCTTGGGCGGTCGGCGGAGGCTGCGGAGCAGTGGAAGTGTCTAGATGCCTAGTCCGGCCGTCCAAGGCCCCTGCCATTTTGCTCTTGGAGGGAGATGGACAGCATGCAGCTGAGCTCTGAGTGGAGAGTCTGGGGACCTCCGTCTCCAGGGGCCGCTCTGCTGCCTTCGTGTTCCTGAACCTTCCGGAGGCTCCCTTGCTTCCTGGCTCCCTTTTGGGAGCTCTCAGGAGGCACTTTCTTTCTGGATTTTCTCTGTGGGGTTCTGCCTGGAAATGTGCTGCCGAAGGGTTCTACACCAATGACAGTAAGACAATCCTAAGCGTGATTAAGGATAATGACTTCTGCCCTGTCGAGCCTTCAAAGTGATACTTCAGCAAGATTTCTCTTTGATGCCATCGCGGAGTCTTTGGCCTCCGCTCCTTGTAGTCCTGCCGAAAGTTATGACATTTGGACCTGGGGAAGTGGCAGCCAGGTTTCGCCTCCCTGCAGCCAACCGAGCTGACGAGGAGCGCCTGTGGGCGGCCAGCCTGGGGTTGTGATGCCGGTTTCTACCACCCAGCAGCCCGAGGGCAGGGCTTGGATGTGGCATTTCGGGGACTCCTCCTGTCCTGGGAAATGTGGGGCAGCGCCTGCATGCAGGCAGAGGTCCCAGGGGCGGGCACCGCGGAGGCGGCCCGAGGGGTCAAGGAATCGGAGTGGGGGGCGTCAGTGAGAGTGGGCGCCTGCTCTGGGCCGAGTGTGACGTCACGTGCTTCACCTTTATGAATTATTTGGATCCTCACAATTTTTAGGTTAGATATGATTATTTCCGTTTTACTTATGAGGAAACTGAGGCTCTGGTAAGGAATTTACGTAAGGTGCACGGGCTGGAAGTGGCAGAGCCCTGATTTGAAGCCAGGTCTGGAATCTGTGCTCCTGTCCATTCACCTGGTGGCCTCAGACCTTCCTGGAGTAGATGCGCTGAAGGAACCTTTACAAAGTGCAGGCGCCTGGCCTGCCCCAGGCCAATTCAGTCCAGGCTTGGGGATGGGAGCCGGGTGTCGGGAGCTCCCTGCCCTCCGCCGCCCGGCCCAGGCGTTGCCCGGAGACACCCAGGCAGCTGAGCCAACTGCAAGGAGAGCCTAGTCAGGCGCTGGAGAGGAGTGAGGACCCGGGATGGAGGGTGGAGCGGGGTGGCTGTCATGGGAGAAGTCGGCAGCGAGTGAGCATGAGTCGAACCCCGCCAGAAGCCGCATTTAGAAGTGAAATGAATGCATATGGCTGCTGCTTCATTCTCCAAATGATTGCTGAGCACCCGCTATGCAGCGGACTCTGTGCAGGGCACCAGGAACCCCGCGGCACAGAGGCCCAGCCTCGCAGGAGCTGTGGAATGAGGGTGAATCAGGTGCCACATGTTGAGTGACACTTGTCCTGCCAAATTAAAACCTGCTCGCTTCTCCCTCTCAGGGTCAGCAGTGTCCAGAGGCTTTCTCTGGAAGGGGCTGCCTGTGAGGAACCCCCACAGACACAGGGGAAGCTGACCCGCAGGGCACGCCCCTCACCCCGAGTTCTCAGGCCTGAGGAGAATGGAAAGGCACCACTGTTACCAGAAGAGTGGGGCCTCTCCACTCTGTGGCCTCACACAACGAGGGGATGTTTCCTGTCCCCGGCTGGTGGGGTATTGAAAGGACTTGACTTGGGCAGAAATACAGCACAGGATATGGGGACCCCACCGACTTCACTCGGGCAGGCTGCAGCCCGGCCACATGCCATTCGTGGACTGGGGAGTCAGACAGGCCTGGATCAAATCCAGGCTCTGCCGTTCACCAGCCACGTGACCCTGGCTGGTGAACTCCTGTGCGCCGAGGTCTCCATGTGACCAGGGAGATGCACCAGGTCAGTAAATGTTTGTTTACTGGATAAGCCTCGGTTTCTCCATCTGTAAATTGGGGATAATACTTAGTCCTGGCTTGTAGGGATGGAGTGAAATCCTATCTCTGGAGAACTGGCCACTTGGCACACAGTGGGCGACAGTGGACGTCCTGAGGAAGACCAGGATGGAGCAGCTTCTCTGCTGAGGCAGCTCAGGTTTGCCCCAGACGGCCTGGGGAGGCCCCCGCATAGCGGGGGCTGGCTGTCAGGCTGGGAGGAGAGGCCCAGAGAGCCTCCCGGGGTGGGAGAGCTGGGGAGAGGCCGTGCGGTGGGGGAGAGAGTGGGGATGTGGACAGAGAAACCACATCAGCATCAGTTCCAGCGGAGAAGGGCCCAGCAAAGGTGTCATCCAGCTGTGAGAGCGAGCCCTTGAGACAGGGCAGCTCGGTGCTGCCATGTGCCGAGGGGACTGCCCGCCCCACCTCTGGCTCCAGGGTCGGGGTGATTCTGTGCCGCTGCAGAGGAAGGGTTTTGCTCCGTGGCCACGGTGTCCTTGGAAGGATGTGGCTGTCAACTCAGACGTAGTCTCTCTCTCTCTTCCTTTCTGCCCTCCCACCAGGTGACCTGGTCTCCCGTGCTATGCACCACATGCAGGGACGCCACCCGCTGTGTCCTGGCTCCAGCCCCGCCCGCCAGGCCCGCCAGCCGCCCCAGCCCATCACCTGGTCCCCCGACGCCCTCCACACGCTCTACTATTTCCTGCGGTGTCCACAGATGGAGTCCATGGAGAACCCCAACCTGGACCCCCCGAGGATGGCCCTCAACAATGAACGGTAGGGATCTCCTAGAGCTGCATGCCTGACGGGGCGTGCTTCCCACTGTGTGTTGACGGAGTGACTTGCCAACAAGGTGAGCAAAGGGCCCTGGCACCAGCCTGTGTGCCTATGAGGAGGCAGCTGACACAGGTGTGGGCTGGGAATGCGGACGGAGGAATCCCCTGGCATGCAGTGGGATTTCCCCTGGGCTAATGTGGTGGGGAGCTGTTGATGCTGAGAGTGTGCACTGTGACCCCTGTCCCGGGTCTGCCGGCTCCAACACGAGCTAGCTGGGCTTGCTGAGTTTCAGGTGTCTCTGCTCTAAGGGGAGGTACTCACACCGACCTGGGAAGGTGGTGTGAGAATCGAGCGAGCCGGTGCTCTGAGAATGATCACGTGGGACAGTGTCTAGGTGTAGCCGGCCCTCCATCAATGGTGGCTGTCACCTGTTTTGATGACGATGATGTCATCGTCCTTGTGGAGAACCTTAGGTGCGTTTTGCCTCATCTGCTCGTTCTATAGACAAGATCGTCATGGCTCTGTCAGGTTACTTGATCTCTAGCAGGTTTGTGGTTGAATGGCCCCAGAATCCAGCCCTGCTGACTCCCGGTCTAGTGCTCTCTCTACAGGGTCCCAGCCTTTTCCCAGCTGGAGGCAGGGAGCAGAGGTACGCTAAGAGCAGATGTACAGGTTGTACATTGCACAAGGGGACCCCCTGAGAGGCATAAGTGGAAGACACACATGGGGCCATGTTAATCTGAGGACAGGCTGCCTTTTCTAATTGGTCTACTCAAAGGGCCACCTTTTTGAAGTTTTCTGCCTAGAAAGGATGGTTTTCTTTCTTTTTTTTTTTTTTTGAGGAAGATTAGCCCTGAGCTAACATCTGCCGCCAATCCTCCTCTTTTTGCTGAGGAAGACTGGCCCTGAGCTAACATGCGTGCCCGTCTTCCTCTACTTTGTATGTGGGACGCCTAGCACAGCATGGCGTGCCAAGCGGTGCCATGTCCACACAGGATCCGAACCAGCGAACCCCAGGCCTCTGAAGCGGAACATGCAAACTTAACCGCTGTGCCACCAGGCCGGCCCCGAAAGGATGCTTTTCTGTAATTTGCCCATACGCTGTACATGCTGGCATGAGCGCCCCCTAGAGGCCACCGCGTGGCCGCTCAAGGCAGGTCTGTCCATGGGGCTGGAGACTCGTGTGCCTGAGGGCTGAGGGAGCAGAAAGACTTGCCTTTGGTGTAGGAAGCCCTGTCTACACATGTTCCACCACACAGCAGGGTCCAGGAGACGGAGAGGGCCTGAGGGCTCCGCGCCCGACCGGAGGAAGACCTCTGAGCCCCTGATGCAGAAAGTCCCGAAGCCTTCCCAGTGCCCCGCCGTTGTCTTTGGATGGCATTGGGTCTTATCAACTTCCTGGTCGTCATGCCTGCCCCACAGCCAGGCCACTTCCCCAGTGCCTCCATGGTCACAAAAGCAGGCCAAGGTGGACTCCTGACCCGTGGTTCCTTAAGGACAGCCATCGCGGAACATCGGAAATCGCGGACAGACAGCAGACACTGAAAGTGGGCAGTGAGTGGTCCCGGAGTCAGGGACCTGGGCACAAATGGCAGCTCTGCCATTCATGAACCTGGACACCTTTGTGCAAGAGCTCAACCTCCCTGAGCCTCAGTTTCCTCAGCTGTAAGCGTGGGGCAGCAGGGGAACAGTTGTCAGGGTTGAAGCGCAACGTCAGTGTTTACTCTGTGCCGGGCACTATGCTGACTTTACGCATGTATGCTGACTTTACACATGTACGCTCACTCAGTGCACACACTCCTGGGAGAGGGGTGCTCCTCACAGCCCCACTTTACAGATGGGTAAGTGGAGGTTGAGAGCGATTCAGTGACTTGCCAAGGCCACACGGCCTCTGCTCATAACACTGCACGTACCATCTGTTGTTATGGGAGACATAAAGCAACAGTGCCCGGTACCCCCATGCAGTGGACCCCCAGGTCACACATGCACTGGATCCCCAGGACACACATGCACTGGATCCCCAGGACCCCCGTGCAGTGGATCCCCAGGACACATGTGCAGTGGATCCCCAGGACCCCCCTGCAGTGGATCCCCAGGACCCCCGTGCAGTGGATCCCCAGGACCCCCGTGCAGTGGATCCCCAGGACACACGTACAGTGGATCCCCAGGACCCCCTTGCAGAGGATCCCCAGGACACACGTACAGTGGATCCCCAGGACCCCCTTGCAGAGGATCCCCAGGACACACGTACAGTGGATCCCCAGGACCCCCGTGCAGTGGATCCCCAGGACCCCCGTGCAGTGGATCCCCAGGACCCCCCTGCAGTGGATCCCCAGGACCCCCCTGCAGTGGATCCCCAGGACCCCCCTGCAGTGGATCCCCAGGACGCACGTGCAGTGGATCCCCAGGACCCCCGTGCAGTGGATCCCCAGGACACACGTACAGTGGATCCCCAGGACCCCCTTGCAGAGGATCCCCAGGACACATGTACAGTGGATCCCCAGGACCCCCGTGCAGTGGATCCCCAGGACCCCCGTGCAGTGGATCCCCAGGACCCCCGTGCAGTGGATCCCCAGGACCCCCGTGCAGTGGATCCCCAGGACACACGTACAGTGGATCCCCAGGACCCCCTTGCAGAGGATCCCCAGGACCCCCGTGCAGTGGATCCCCAGGACCCCCGTGCAGAGGATCCCCAGGACCCCCGTGCAGTGGATCCCCAGGACCCCCGTGCAGTGGATCCCCAGGACATGCTACCGCTGTGGCTGTCATTACTGGCATCACTATTAGACCATCAGTGTCTTTTTTTCTCTAGGAGCTGGACGGGACCGAGGTGGGTCACTCTGGGTCTAACACAGAACAAGCAGGCAGCTGGTGGAGGCCCTAGGTGTCCTGAAGGAAGACCTAGCAGGAAAATGGAATCTGAGCAGGAGCGCTGAGCCCCAGCTGCTCCTGATTTGTGGAGGGATTGTCGTGGTTGCTGGAGTTAGCTGGAAGGAGAAAGGGAAGGGAAACAGATGGCAGGGCTTGCTTTGGGAAGGCTCCTCAGAGTGCTAGACCAGCCTGGCCACCCAAGCTAAGGTGTCTGGGAGTGGAGGACAGGGCGCCTGCCTTGGACCTGCTGCCCAGGGCTGGGCTGTGTGGCCCTCTGGCTGTGACCGTGGCTCTTGGCCACGGGGCAGGCCAGGGAGGCACTTCTCTGTGGGCACTGTGCCCGGAGCTCGGGAATGCCCTTGTGGCTGCCCTCTGGCTTCCTCCTGGAGGATTCCAGCCCCTGAGCTCTGAACCACAGCCTCAGGGCTCTGCATGCCAGCATAGGAGCTGAGCTTGGATGGCAAGGAACACGTGTGTATGTTTAGATATCTCCTTGTTTAAAAGCCACACTGTCTGTGGCACAAAGAAATTGGTAGCAAAGGCATTTTTCCATGATTCACTTCAAGTGAGTGTTAGACACACGAGAAACTGGAACCACCATTAGGAAAAAAGAATCCAAACGTTTCAGGTTTGGGCACAAAAAGGAGGACACCCTGAAAATACCCAGGCTGGCAATCACCCGCAGCTCCCTCATGGCCTGGTTCTTGGCTGCTGAAGTGGTCCTGCTGTGCTTGGACTTACTCTGTGGGGCAGGCACTCAAATCCTTGGAGGCCTGGCTGGCCTTTCCTGGGGCCGTGAGCTGGGCTGCATGTCCCCTCAGGTACCACCACTCCGATGTGTCACCAGAGCTCGGGGGAAAACATCGCCTCGTGCAGAGTGGCTGGGGTGCACTGGTGCTCCAGGGAGATGCAGCTTTGCCTTCGTGAGGCTGGGGGTATCTGTCTCTCTCTCTCCCCTCAATCCCACCCCATTCCCTTGGAGTTCCTCCCTCTGTCCCCCATCAGGAGCGTGGGGACCAGGTCCCCAGAGCCTCTGATTTCAGGTGTGATGGTGAGCGTGTGGCGCCAGAGGCCTTCTGTTGGGGGATTTGGCGGTTTGGGGATTTCTGGGTCTGTTTGTTACTACGTGACCTCTTCTGCTGTGAGCACGTGGGCCAGGGGCTCAGTGTGGCCACAGGGGTGTAGCCACACAGCACCGTTGACGGTGCTGCTCCAGTCTGTGCTCACATTTTCTGCTTTGCAGAAACTGCGCTTCTTCCTTCTGTTAGGCAGTGTGCTGCGTGCCCACGTCTGTGCTGGCAGGCGCGGGGACAGGCGTTCGTCCCTCTCACGGGCAGCTCCGTGGGCGTGCCCTGCTGAACCACCACTGCCCCTGTGCTGCTCGGGAGCCCCAGCACCTCTCTGTGAGGGGCTCTTCTCCCCCGAGCCTCCTGCTCCCGGGCGAGAGGGGAGGTGGTGGGAGGAGGGGGTGGTAGAGCAGCGGGAGCTCAGGGTGGCGAGCAGGGCAGCTTTCCAAGGGGCAAGAAGGCACTCTAGCTACTTCCATCTGCTGCCGCAGCCAGCCCGGCAGCCCCAGGGAGGAGAGCACAGGCTTCGAGCAGAGCCCCGGGCTCAGGTCCAGCCCTCCACACACGTGCCTCCAGCTCCTCATCTGTGAAATGGGGCTAAGAGATCCCACCAGGGAGGATAGAGTAAGGTAACACATACAGAAGTAGCCAGCTCTGCCTTTTAAAGGGCGTTTCTACCCACTTCTGTTTCTTTTGTGCCCAGATCAGCATGGTAGGTGCTAGCATCACCTCCATTTTACACAGGAGCGCACGAGGCTGGGGGCCCCCAGCTGCTAAGTGGCTGGGCGGAGATTCAAACCAGGTCTCTTTGACCTTGAAGCCCCTGCCCTTCGCTGCACCAGGCTGCAGCTTCCTCACCCGCTGCTGCGACCTGGTCCTAAAGCTCTGGGACGCCCCTGGTGGGTCCAGCCTTTGAGGCCACCTCCTCCGGGCCGTTCCAGCCCCAGCTGCCTCTCCTCTCCCAGGACGCCTCCCTCGCCACCCTGGGAGAGGCTGCAGCTGGAACCTCCCTGCACCTCCCAGGATGCCGTCCTTGTCGGCAGGTTGCCTCACGGGCACCAGCGAGGCACGAGGCAGGGTCTCAAATACAGGATTAGTCACAGCTGTGGCCCTGCAGGGTGTGTCACCACCCGAGACCAACCTCAGAAAGTGAAAGAACTTGCTGCCAGTGACCCAGGGTTACCCAGGCGGTGGGGAGGGCTCCTTCCCCCGGGTCTGGAGGAGAATGGACAGCTGTCTGGCTAAACGTGGTCCTTGCTAGCCGTGCCTGGAGGCAGAGGGATGGGTAGCTGGAATAGGTTCTGGGCAGAGCATACCTTCTGGGTCATGGTCCTCCTGGCAATGAAGAGTTTGTAAAGTGGAGAGAAAGGCCACGTAGACGTGCAGGAGTGCCACCAGCTTGCCAGCAGATTGCTGGAAGAAAACATCATCGAGTGGGGTACACAGAGGGAGACGGATACCGTGCGGAGGGTGGAGTGGGCAGGAGGGGAGCCGAGCCTCTGCATCAGAACCTCAGGCAACGCTGGAGGGCCGGGCGTGCCGGGCAGCCTTCCCCAGTGCATCTGCCAGCAGTAGCAGAGAAGCCAGGCCCTGGAGTGGGAATAGTGGGAATGACAGTGGGCCGCTCGTCCACAAGCTAGTCCATTTGCTTAAGCCTCAGGCCCTGGCCCTTCCCTCCCTCTCCCTAGTCCTGCACGGTGCCCTTCATGGAGGGGGTCTCTCTCAGTAGACTGGGGGCCTGCCAGCGTTCTGGACTAAGCCAGGAGGAGCCCGGAGGCCCAGCCAGAGTCTGGTTTGGGATGGAGCCTAGAAACATCTGGTGTCATGATTTCTCAGCCAGCTGGAGCTCTGAGGAGGGAACTGCTATTCAAAGATGTGCATTTGAGATCTTACTTACCACTGTCTGATTTTAGAACCTCACTCTGTCACTTGGTCTCCCCAAAGTTCAGGTTCTGTAGACAACTAAAGTTTAGTCTTAACAATCCCCCGGGAGGTATGAGGGCTAACTGAGTTCACATATGTAGCGCTTTTAGAACCATGGCTGGGACCCAGGCGATGCCAAGCGTTAGTGGCTCTGTTATTAACACGATTATTTCTGTTAGGCAGAGGGAGAGACAGCAAGGAGCAGTGTGGCAGAGCCAGAGAACAGGGGAACGTGGGACAGAATGAAGCTGCAGAGGGAGAGGGGCCTCAGGGGCCAAGGCGAGGAGAGGGCTGAGCCGTGGCCTAGAAGTCCTGCCCCAGTGGTCCAGCCCCAGTGGTCCAGCTGTGATTGGCTGCTTTATTTGCCCTCCCCTGACACGTCCCCTCTCAGGGCCTGACCCCCGAGAGTGAGGGGAGCGGAAGGTCCAGGAAGGCCCTCCTGCGCTGCGTGCCCTGATGCCGTGAGGAAAGGCACTCCCACTAAGATCCAGCCAGCACCCCAGTCTGGAGCAGCTGGTGTGGCCCCACACCGCCAGGCAGTTCAGGAAGGACAAGCGGTGGGAAGTGCTGTCTTGATACAAACCTTAGTCCGCAGTTCCCGCAGAGCTGTTTTTGCCCAGGCTCCGGGGGCCTGCTCAGAGTGGAAGCCCTTGTCCGGGTGAGGTCCTAGCGGGGAGACAGTGTGTGTCTGGCCCCGCTCTTGGCTGCCCTGTTCCATGTCCTGCTGGCCAAGAAGTTTCCAGAAAGTCAGTGAACAGAACTTGGAAAAGCTGGAGTTGGCGAAGGTGTCGGCCCTTCTGGGTTCCGTCCATGCCTGTGCTTTGGATGCTGCCAGGGCAGGAGGAGTCCGTGAGCTTCTCTGGTCATCCTGGAGGTCTTCTCTCTGCTCCCTTCTAGCAGTATGCATGTCGGCACGTTGTTCGAGGCCTGTGTCCTCACTGGTAGGGTGGTGAGGAGGATGGGATGGCTGCTGGCGTTAAATGAAAGAATGCAGTACAGCACTTCCTCAGTGCCCAGCACATCACAGCTCCTCAGTAAGTGGTGGCTGCCATCCTCCTCCTCCTCATCCTGGTAATGGTCATCGACGTGTTGACATCCAGGATAGACTGTCTTCATTGACGTGGTATGACGTTGCTTTAAATGTGGTTCTCAGGTGGCACCCGGGTTAGTAGCATTACCACTGATGTCATCACTGATGCTTCTGCTGGTGTCACCAACATGACCCTTAGCACCACCACCACCACCAATAATGACGACGACGCAACTGCTGACCTTACTGCTCCTTACAGACACCACCACCTCTGATCACAGCTGCGTCACGGAGCACCTGTTGAGTGAGATACCTTCTTAAGTGCTGTTCTTAGTTACTCGTATTTCTCCCTGGACTTCCTGGACCTCTGTTGATCAGTGAGGAAGAATATAAGAGGAGTCTAAAGAGTGGCTTATGTGATGGAGTGTCCAGCCTAATGAGGGAGGCAAAAACAAGACAGAAGGAAAAAAGAGCAAAACCCACCCGACAATCTAAGGGGAAGCTGGGATGTATGATAATGGGTTAGGTCGGCCCTCGGGCTCTGCAGCTCGCCTGGATTGAGTCCCAGCTCAGCCACTTAAACGCTGGTGACCTCGAGCTTGTATTTTGGCCTCTGTGCCTCAGTCTCTTAGTACAGGAATAATAGTGCCGCCCACATAGGAGTGTTGTGGGTTTTAACTGAAGTAATAGAAATAAAGCACTTAGAATGGGGCACGTGGTGTGTGTCAGTGATTGCCATCATCATCAAGGGGAGCTTTGAGGAGGCTGGAGTAGGTGGAGGTGGCGTCGGGACGGACTGGGATTTTCACTGGGTCTTAAAGGACAGCCATAGGAGAGTGGGATGGGTGGGGTGGCATGGGCAGCAAAAGTCACAGAAGGACTTTAGTTGTTTCAAAGTGCGTATTTCATGGCAGAAATGGATCTACATTTTAAAAACACAGAATTAGGTGGGTTGGTTTGCTCTTACGTCATCACTGATTGTTGTTTCTGTAGACAGATGCTTCTAGGTGGGGCTCCAGTGGGGAAGAGCACCCTCGGAGGTGCCCTGGCCTGAGGGGCACGCCCAGCCCTCCTCCACCAGCTCTGTGGCCCAGCAGGCCTCCTGGCCTCGTGAGCCTCAGCTTCCTCCTGAGTCAAGTGAAGATCCGAGCAGTGGCTACGTCCTAGGGGCTCCCCACGACCTGGGGAGATGCCCCCGACATAAGTAAGGCACACAGTGAGGAGAAGTGCCTCTTCCTTCCATCCAGATGCAGAAGGGGCCTGTCTCCCCTCAGACGAGCACTTGGCAGGAATAGGAGGCCCACGGCTAGGCAGGCGTGCGCTCAGTCTGAAGAACGGGGCTCGTTAATCTTTTGCTCAGCTTGCGAAAGTGTTTTCTTATCAAATAATAGAGATGATGGCAGTGTTGGTTTTATGCTACTGACTTGTGGTTCTCTTAAATACCATTTCAAGAAGATTTGCAATGTTAAGCTCTTTTCTCTCTTTTTTTTAACCCTCTTTGTGTGCATTAAATTTCCATCTGTTTACCCAAAATGGAAGTAAAAGAAATAAGAATAACTATTGGGTGAATTAAGTGCTTGCTTCCTTGAGTCCCCGAGACTGGCGCAGCCAGTGACCTGTGAAGTGGCTTGTTCTGGTCCATGGTCAACACAGGGAGCTGCGCCTTCCGCCCCGAGTCCTCCTCCACCATCTTGTCCTCTGTATTTTCTTCAGAGCACCTTCCTCCATCAGAAATGACCTTGCTCATGTATTTGGTAAGTTACTTGTCTGGCCCCCTCCTCACCCCACTAGAATGTACGGACCATGGCTTGTCCTTGTCCCACTGTGTCCCCAGCACACGGTAGGCAGTTACATATTTTCATTCAAATAATGAAATAGGCTGGAGAGCCTAAAGATTGGACTCTCTGGAGTCAGACCATAATACAGGGTCTCTGCTCTGCCATTTATTAGCTGTGTGGCTTTAGGCAAGTTATTTAATTTCTCAGGCCTCAGTTTCCCCAGCTTTAAATGGAAAATGTCTTGATCTACTTCCAGAGGTTTTTGTAAGGATCAAATTAGGTAACACATTTAAAGGACTTAGCACAGAGCAAGCTCTTCACACACAGCAGCTGCTATTATCAGAATAATTACTGTTTTCTTAAACCTATGGAAGGACTAGAGTAACTAAATTGTGTTTAATGCGTTAAATAATCAAAAACAATGGTGAATGTAAAAGTCACATCTGTTCAAAACGCGTGTTTTCTCCCCCCTCACGTACAGCTCCGTCGGTCCTGCCCTCAGTTCCCTCTGAGCTCAGCCCTGACAGTAGGCAGGAACTGGGTGAGTGACAGGAAGGACGAGGTGGACCAGATGTCACGAAGCAATAACCCAGTGAGGACTGTTTTGGACGGAGACATGTATAAACTTCAGATCTATCACGACCCCCTACCCAGGGATTTCAAAGAACTCTGAAAACTGGATTTCGTCCACTATGGGTTGGAAGAGCAAGCAGTGAGTCAGCGCCCTCTAAAGTTAACGGTGCACCATGCCCCAGGCCCCCTGCTTGGTGGTTTGGGCATAGAGCCTGCGCATGGTAGGCGGCCATTGCTGAGTGTTAAGCTTGGGAGTGACGTGATCTGACTTATTTTTACGTGGGATAGAAGCATCTAGACAGAGCTTTACAATTTACAAAACCCTTTAAATACACAACTCTATAGTAAATCCTCATAATGGCTCCTGGAGGTAGCCATTACCACTCCCATTTGCCGATGAGCAGGCCGAGACCTTGAGAGGGAAAGAGGGCACCCAAGGTTACAGCTGGGAAGAGGCAGATCCGAGCTCAGGCAGGGAATCAGATTATAATAACACAGTGAGTTCACGTTGTCGGGGGTGATATACCCTCCCACCTCTCGGGAGAGAGAGAGGACACCCTGGGAGCTGGGTCTCTCGTCAGCACCTCCTCTGCCCAGTGTGACTTGGGCAGCTCACTCTCAACTACACGGGACCTCTTCCCCCAACAGACTTGAGCTCGCTGGCTCTGGGTGGCCAGCCTGAGGATGGACATCTGTCTAGCATCCGAGAAGGATTGGGCCAGGGATTTGGGGCAGGGAAAGGAAGTGGCAGTGCCAGATAAGGGGATGGAGACAGGACAGGATCCTGGCCCTAGCTGTTGAAAATTGTCTCCCCAACCCCCCACCCTGGGGCTGCCTATTGCGTATGACTTCCTGCCCCATTCTTGGGCCCACTGGTCCTCACAGAAAAGGAGACGACCAGGAACTGCCAGGTCTGGGGCTTCATGCATTTGGAGTGTTTTTCTAAGAGAGAGACAACAATCCCCTTTGTCTGTGGTATTGCCGGGACCCCAGGGAGCACCTCCGTGTTGGGAAGTCCCAACTCTAGAGGGAACTGAGTTTGCTTTCTTGAAGCAGATGGCTTCCGAGGCTGAGCATTGACTTCGCAGCCACTGGGGATGGGGGCAGGGTAGGAGTGCAGGCGATGACTGGAGTCTCGCTGGGCTGCTTTCTCGCCTGCTCTGACTTGCCCACCAGGCAGCTCTTCAGATTTCCCCCCTCCCACAGGACCAACTGCCTCTGACAGCTGTCTGTGACTTGTCCCTCTTTGCTGCTTTAGTATTTGAGATTTGGGGGATGAAGGCTCTTAAGGGACCCAAGCACACTCTCTGAGGCTTTGGGGCCCAGCCCAGCTCCCATTCCCTGCCAACTTCACAGCCTGAGGAGGCTGTGGGTGGAGAAGCTGGAGTTTGGGCAGAGTGGTGAAGTGGGCCCAGTGAGGCAAGCCTTTTCTCTGTCGTGTCCACCTTCCATCCTCTGCCGGCCAGTGGGCTCAGCATTTTATGCGTGGCAGTGTGGTCTCGTGAAAGACCCAGAATCTCTTTTTTTTTAAAAGCCAGATCACCATTAGCTAGCTGTGTGGCCCTGGGCCTGCGCCAAAACCTTGGTTTCCACATTGGTAACACGCAGACTCATAATTATACCTCCCTTGCAGGGTGGCTGTATCAGAGGGTCATGGATGCAAAATGGACTCATGCTTACTTGGCACATAGTAGGCCTGCAGCATAGCATAGCAGTGTGGCTTTGCTGCTCAGAAGCCAGTGCTGGAGTCTTCCATGAGGCTGTGGTCGGGATGTGGGTGCAGAAAGCAGGCCAGGTCCTTGGAGCTGCACTGTCTTGGCCCCTGTCTCTAGCTGGATTGGAGTGCCCCCCCATCTATAGCTTGGGTCAAAGCCACTAGTTGTCAGTCAATAAGTTCCCCCTTACAAACATGGATCTCTATCAGGCCTCAAGAGCCCCATGCCCCCACCTCTTGCTGGAAGTTTCTGGAAACTCTTTACCTGACAGTCTGAATGGGTCATCTTTCTGTCTTAATGGGGTGGAGTGGGAAAGTGGGTGCTGCATGATTATATGCAGTTGAATCTAAACAGGAATACCTACCTGGTGACCCCAAACAATAGATCCCATCCCCACCCACTGCCCAGCAGGTGTCTCTGGGATAAATGGAGCAGGACAGCTAAGGCATAGGGTCCTCCCAACCTGCCTTGTTGGCAGAGGCCGATGGGTGGTGGCAGGTGCCCTCAGGAGGGGCCTGCGTTTGAACAGGTTGGAGGCCCTCGCCTGTCTGGCTTCCGTATGGTGAAAGAGCTTGTGGTCTCCTGTCAGCCACCACAGACGCTGCACATGGGTGTGGAAGGTGGGTCTCTTGCCCATGGCAGCAGTGAGCCCCAGAGGCGAGGCATGGCCCCTAGACCAAGGGAGCCGCACCCCAGCACAGTGGGGAGGGGCCTGCTGTCACACCGCCCCCTTCCAGGCGTGTGGGGAGCAGCGATACTCCAGCTGCTGGACCAGCTGCCGGGCCGCCCTACTGGGGAACTTTGCCCGAGATGCGGGCCAGACGCCCTGACCTTGAGGGTGGCCAGCCCTCCCTGATGCGTGAGAGGGTGGAGTGGTGGCAGCCGCGTGCAGTCTCCACTGGGATCTCCACCATCTCGCCATGTGAGAGGCCACCCCGGAGTCAGGCCCAGTACCAAAGATGGGTGGCTCTGCTGGTCCGCCGAGGCTCAGGGCCACAGTGACATCTGTAGCGCCAGGTCGGCCGTTTGCCGCCCTGAGAAGGCGCCATCCCACATCCTCGCTGCTGTCCCGGAACCTGCCTCAGCCCCCGTCGGCCGAGCTCCCCGGGAACCTGTTCCTGGGTGGAGAATTCTCCTGCGAAGTGATTAGCTTATATCTGGGAAGTATTTTCTTTTTTCTGAAGACAACCATTTGCCAACACTCCAGCCAACTCAAGCCTCCAAGAATGGGAGATGAGACAGGTCCCCATCACAGGCTCGTGGCCTGACTTAGAACTCGGGAGCCCTGCGGAGAGTTCTGGAGTGAGGGCGGGCCCTGAAAACATGCCAGCGCCAGAGGCTTTGCCTCCAGGAGTGAGAACGTGCCACATCGATAAATCCCACACTGGGTTTCTAACATGGGTTTCTGCGCAGAGGGGCAGGAAACGTCAGCAAGCAGCCCAGCCTCTGCCTTCAGAGAAATTACGGTCTGAGGAGAAGCAGCAAACAGACCACGTAAATGAACAGAATGACCACAAAGGGGTGCGTGCCCAAAGGTGCAGCCCTGAAGCAGAGTGGAGACTGCTGCAGGGCTCGCGGGCCCCCGCTGCCTGAGGGGCAGCCAGAGCAGGAGAGGTGGGGTACAGGGGCCCCAGCCCCCGGGTGACCAGATGTCCCACTGTGCTGGGGCGGCTCCAGCTGACGCCTGACATCCCAGTATGGTGCTAGTGGCACTCCTTTCCCTCTCAGAAGTGGTCCAGGCTTGGTGAGAAATTATGTGGTTACTGATCATCCCTAATATTCGTCATCCCTAAGGTGAAAGAGAGGCAGGGTCCAGGTAATGAAGACCAGGGCCAGTTGACTAAGCTAAGTGGCGGTGGAGTGTCCGGTTCAGGAGCTCAGATGCTGGGGCCCGCAGCCTGGGACCCAGTCCCAGCTCTGCCACTTCCTAGGTGCGTGATCTGGCAAGTGACTTCACCTGTCCAGGCCTCAGTTTCCCCATAGGTAAAGGGGATAATAATTGTACCCACTTCATAAGGTAGATATGAAGATAAATAAGTCTATAAATATAAAGGGCTTCAAACGGGGCCAGGTCTTAGCAAACGTTCTGTACATATTTGTTGTTAGTGTTTTTCTGTTGTTCTTAGATGCCTGGGGAGCCAGGCCAGGACACCCCAGTTGTCACACAAGTGACATCCCGTCCCCTGCTCACTTTTGGGCTCCCATGGGGCCTGAAGGGCCACCACCGGGAGGAGGCAGGGAGCTCACCCACCGCTGACCCCGATGTGCTGTGCTCTCAGTTTATATCCACATGCATATCTGGGAAAGTGGAGGTTTGTGTGGTGCCTCTAATCTGTACCAGATGAGTCTCAATCGGAAAGCATATTTCCCCCACAGAAAGCCCTGAGCCCCACCTCTGCAGAAGTCTCCTGACCCCACGCGGAGCCTCTGCCACAGCTCAGCTCCAGGTTCCGAGGCAGCGGGGCTACCAGACAAGACAGGCCTGGGGGTCCAAAGAGAGGCGCCTGCCCAGCTCGGACTCCAGCCGGGCCAGAGTGTTCTGTGTACCGAGCAGTTCTAGAGAAATGTCCAGGATGTGAACAGGCTAGAGGTGCTTTTCCTTTCTGCTGCGGGTGGCATCTGCCATTGCTGGAACAGTGTCAGATTTATTCTCCATGGAAGTTTCGGCCTGGTGTTCAGCCATGGTGGCTCTCCTGTGGCGAGGGCCTCAGAGCTGACCTTAACCTTCCCAGGGAAGGCTCTGCTCCAGGAGCCATCGTCTGATTGGGAAAAGCTAGGCATCTTCACAGGCTCGTGACGGTGCACCCGCCAGCCCAGCCCAGACTGCACGCGGAGAGGGGCGTGGGAGCAGAGTGCCCACAGCAAGCCCCGCAGGAAGGGGGACTGCAGAGTGGAAATCACCCCATTCCACCCCTGTGCTTGGCATGGTTCCCGCTGAAGGTGGGGCAAAGTCAGTGGAAGAACTTAGGGCTGAGGGTGGGAGACATCCGGCGGCCCCCTCCCTTGTTGTCATCTCAGCTCTCCGGCTGGCCCCTGTGCGATTCCTTTCCTGCACTAGGGTGCTCATAGGCGGTGGGCTGAGCTTACCCGAGACACGGCGACCTCGTTAGGGAACAAGCCTGAGGCGTCACAGCCTTCCCCACCCTGGAGCAGGCCTGCGTCCTAGAGCCCTCTGTGCTCCCTGCCAGGGGTGGAGGTTAAGAAACGAGACCCCCGTTGTCCCAGAAGTGAAGTCAGGCTGGGTCTCGAGGCCCTGCCTAGTCGGGGTGCATGTCCCGGGTCTGCGTGAGTGCTCACACCCAGTACCTCATGGGTGGGCCAGAGTGGACAGACCTGCCGGCCCCAGACTCACAGGGGCACAAGGCCTTCTCGTGCCTGGGGCTCAGTCGTGCGCCCGGCCTCCGAGTACAGACCTGCGCCCCGTCTGCCAGTTTGGTCCCCGCGAAGGCCCTGCCCCCTCAAGGAAGAACAGAGCCTGCTTTGAGCTGGAAATTGGAGGCGTTTCCTGTTCCCCGTTGTTAAGACACCGCTTGTAGGACTGTAATCCCAATAAATCATATGCTTGCTGAGCGGGCAGGGTTTATTTTTTTTTCCAGGCTTCAGGGACCTCTTAAAACCAAGGCCTAAAGAAATTTATTCTCTTTCATTTGTTTAATGGGGAAAAATGGCTTTTGCAGGTCTGCTCCTGTCGAAGGGCCTTCTGAGACCACCGGCTTGATGGACTCAGGCTCATCTGTGTGATTCATTTAAAGAGAGATGAAGAGAAACCGAGTCAGAACCCACGGGTCTGATCTCCTTGTTGCCGCTGAACTGGGCCTGGGCCTCCTGGCCTCTCTTCCCTCCCCTCCCCTAGCACCTGAGAGGAGGTGTCAGGGAGTTCCCACCCTCTTCACGTGAAAGGCCAGTGTGCACTGCCGTGTTTCCTGGACTCCCCCACGTGACAACTCAAAGGCAAATGCTACCAGTCGATGGCCCTTTGAAGTGGCTTCGTTTGTCACAGCAGCGACCCAACCAGATGCGTTTGCATGCGTGTGTGTGGTGTTTTGTAGGTTCAGCCACCAACAGCAGTTGGGGCATGCGGGGGGTGCAGCTCCCTGGCAGTGTCCATGCCCACCCCCTCATCCCGTCACATGCTCATGCCCTGGCACCCTGGCTTCGCATTCCTTGTCGTCGCCCCTTCCCCTGTGTGAGGTCCTTGACTGCCCAGGCCCAGAGCCTGTCCTGCCAGAAACAGTTCCCAGATCACACTGGACGTCGAGGCTGCATTTGTGTCTGTTTACGAGCTGGGGTGGAGTGGGTGGCAGGCAGCTTGCTGGCAGGCTTCCACAAGCCGTACGTGTTTATACTTGCTGGGCTGGGGGTGGGGCGAGGGAGTCAGCTGGACTTGAAGAAGGCTGGAGCCGAGGCATTTCACAGGGCCAGATTCCCACAGCCTTGTTTGCTATTATGTAGATACTGATATGATGATAACAGCTCACCCTTATCAATAACTCACCATGTGCCAAATGCTGTGTCGAGTACTTTCTGTACAGACTTCTGCCGTCTTAGGAGGTGCCCATTTTGCTGGTGGGCAGCTGAGGCTGAAGAGGTGTGGCAGCTTGTGTAGGATCCCAGTCTAATTCTCTGGGATCCTCTAGAGGCCAGCCCGGGCCTCCCTGCAGAGCCCGTGCTCTCCAGCACTGCACCGTAGGTACAGCTGTGTCGTGTGGAGTCTGAAATACAGCAAGAGAGGTTCTCACAAAAGAGGATCGTTAGAAACCACTGACTTGAGCCACCCCTTCTTTAATAGACAAACAGGCCCAGAGAGGGTAATGATCTCCCCAAGATTGCAAAGCCAGTTTAGTTGCTTCCAGGAAACTAGAGCTTTCTCTCAGTGAGCATGTAGTGTGGGATCCTCAGATCCCTGGGCCAGGAGTGTGCATGCAAAGCATATGCCACTCTAGAACCGGTCAGACCGTGTGCCACCAGGGCCAGAACCCCAGCCCCACACCCACTGCTGCCTGCCAGCCCGGGAGCAGCCTCATCTTAGGGATCTGCTACGTTTGTCTAAGGCAGCAGTCCTCAAAGTGTGGCCTGGGGACCCCTGGGGTCCCAGAGGCTTTCCAGGAGCCCATAGGGTCAAAATTATTTTCATAATAATAAGATGCTATTTACCTTTTCACTCTCATGTTCTCCCAAGTGTCCTCGGGAGTTTTCAGAGGCTGTGTGACATGTGATAATGGTGTCACATTGATGGGATGTGAGCTTGTGCATTCAGATGTTGTGACATTTGCTGTTTTAATTGCTCATACAGTAAACAGCGACAGAATAACACACATAAATGAAGGCTCTCCGGGGGCCTCAGTAATTTGTAAGGGTGCAAAGGGCATCCTGAGACCCAAACTCTCAAGAACTGCTCTTCTGAGGTCCCAGACCCAGCAAAAGGGGAGCTCGGCGGCAGCAGAAGAGCCAAGCAAAGGGGGCTCCTTCAGCTCTGGCCCACCTGCCCTCCTGCAGCCCTGCGGACCCTGGCACCCCGGCACCCGGCACTGAAAGGCTGAGGGCCCAAACTCAGCCTGGGGGAAAGGCAGAAAGAGGGAAACAGCCTTTTTCTTTGAGAAGGCACAAAGCAGAGGGCCCTGGGGACAGCACATAACGTCGTCGGTCCTCGCCTTGCTCCTCTGGAGCCCTTTCACCCTGGAGTTAGGACACAGTCATGGCCAGTGCGGATGGGAGTTTTTATAGGGAGTTTCCAGAAAGTCCAGAAATGCAGGCCAGCTTCTCGGCATGCCCAACAGGACAGCTGAAATTACCGGAAAGGAAATAGTAGCGTGGAACCCACAGACCAAGGGAAGGATGTTACCGACAAAGTCCGTGAATTGCTCGCCATTTTACCTTCCCATGGGCCACAGGCCAGGGAGGTGGGTAGACCGAGGAGAAAGGCTTGAAGAGATCAGTTTAGGGGCTGGCATGGCCTTGTTTTCAGACAGGTGGCACCAGCCACCGCCCCAGAGGCAGAGGATCAGTCTTATCCCTGGAGAATTTCTGTATGTTGAGAATATCAATCAGTGTTCAATTTGGGAAACAAGACCCATCCTGGGCGCCTTGAGAGGAAGGGAAGCAGGATCAGTGGAGGGCTCAAGGAGCAGGTCAAGACTGAGCCTCCAGGAATGACTTCAAGGAAAGTGCAGTACTCATTCATCAGGGGCTGCTCCCTCTGAGACAGCCCCTCGGGAGTTGCAGTTCAGGTTTGGAGCTGGAATCAAGAAGTCTTCACTGTTGCTTTCAATAGCACAGCCACTGCTCTGAAGCACCCAGGAAGGTGGAAATGGACACTGGAAGGCTCTGCAGGAAAAAGAAAGGGGCCTCATGTGTCATGACCTGGCTTGCCGGCAGAAACAGACAAAGGAGACACTGAGGTGGTCTCCACCTCAGGTCTATTTACCAGATCTCATGCAGCTGCATCTTAATGGTGACACCTAATCTGCATCCAGAGCTCCAGCTGCAGAGGAGTCTGGGAAATGTAGTTTCTGGCTAACTTTCTCCATGTCTCCAGCTAAGATGGTAGCCTGGAGGCTGAATGAGCCAATCCCCAGGGTCTGCCCACTGAGGTATCAGTGATGCCTTCTTTCATGGCCAAGATGTGAGAGACACAAAGCAGAAGAATGAGTCACGGCCCCTACTGATTAGACTTCACAGTTCCCTGAGTCCCCTCGGGGACTTGTCCTGGGGCAGTGGGGGGCCACTTAGAGCTTCAGTGGCCACTCTGGGCACTTGGTCTCGGCTGTGGGAAGAACGGCAAGTCCACGAACTCTCTTCTTGTTTACCCTTCAGTCTGCAGTGCTGGTGGTTTTGATAAAAGGCTTCCCCTTGGATCAGAAGGACTGACAAATGGAAGTGTATCTCTGAGCTTGCTTTCTAGCGTTGTAGTGTAAGAATGGTGAAATTCAGAAATATTGTGGGGGACTTCAAATGGGCGTTTACAATCAAGAAAGATCCTATAAACAGAGGGGTAATTCACAAATGAGTTGTTGGTCCTTCCTAGATCCTACAACTTAGCGCCCTAGAGTCCTGACTTCCCACCCTAATGAGTCAGCACTGTGCCCTTGAAAATTATACACTGTTTTTTTCTAGGTAGAAACATGACTAGCCCAGAGCCGAAAACTTGGATGCCTTATACTAAGTTCTCGGCTGCATTATACTCAGCCGTCCTTGCAGTCATTCCGCAAACGTTTATTGAGGACCTGTGGTGTCTAGGCCCCATGCTGGACATATTTTGGAGAATGCAGAGAAGAGGAAGGCATCGTTCCTGTCCTGAGCAGAGGAACAGCCTAGTCAGGAAGATGAGACACATTCACTGCTGGAAGACAGAGTTGTAAGGGATCTTGGAGCAGGAAGAGAGGGGATATAGGAAGCCTTCTGGAAAGAGATGGCGTTGGAACTGAGCTTGGAAGGATAAGTGGGATCTGGACAGGCTGAGATGAGAGCTGGTTCATTCTCATGAGGAGGTGGGAACCGGCAAGGTTGCCTTGAGCACCACGAGTGCCCGGGCTGGGGCATCCTGGTGCAAGGTGAGCCGGGCTGGGTGGGTGAGGGGTCCTCGAAGGCCACCACTGGCCGGGCTTTCCTGCCCGGGCCGCCTCACCACACCGACCAGTGCTCAGTGCGCCAGCCACAGGACTCAGACCCAGATATATTTTTTGAAGTGACAGAACCAGGACATCAAAAGAACTCCAAATGAATCACCTCCAAGATCCCGTGTAATTATTTTGTTTAAAAAAATAAATAAAGCATCCTTTGCCTTCAAGGAGAGAAGCTTTTAACACTTTGGGAAACCTGAGATAGGTGGCCTGAGGACGGAGTCCGGGGCACCGAGGACACAGAACGGAGGTCCTTGCACAGAGCAGGCTGGGGGTCCCCTGAGTCAGGACCCGAGGACTGGCCATCGGGGCCTCCGCATTGAGCTCTGTGACTGCGGGGTGGTCTCCTGAGGATGGCTCCACGGCGGGAGATGTGCCAGAACTGGTGGACGACAAGAGGAGAGCTGCCCTCCATACTGAGCGGACCCTGGGGGGGGGGGGGGGCGGGTTGGGATGGGAGCCTGGGTGGCAGCACCTCTGTGTTGCTGAAGGCCAGGGCGCTGGGCACGGCGCGTGTGAATGGCGCCCCCTGGTGACACTTGGACTACCTCGTGAGGGGCTCCCTGGAGCTTGCTGCTCAGAGGCCTTGCTGAACGGCCTTCCCTGCGTCCGTCTACTGCCCCAGCCGTGGCCGTGGGTCCTTGGAGTTACATGGGCCCCTGGGACCCTTCCTCCTCTTAGGACTTGGGGTGCCAAGCTGGGGCAACCCTGGCCCGCCACGGAAAGCGACGTTAGGCCACCTCAGCCCGGGGGCTGGTGAGGCAGGTGTGCTGTCAGGAGGCGCGTCCGGGGTGGCGGGTGCCGTCTCACTGGGCCTTCCACAGCCTGGGGAGCAGGTGTCACGCCATCTCACAGACGAGGGAAACAGGCCCGGGTGTTCACAGCAAGGAGGGAGCCACTGTGCATGGCTGGAGCCGGGCTCAGTTCACCTCTTTGCCCTGCGCCCTGCTACCCAGGAGGTGGTCTCTCCCCTCTGCAGAGAGGGGCACCCAGAGCCCCCATCTGAAGTCTTTGGAAGGGGCTGGAGTCCCCAGTCCACACACTGGCAAACCCCTTCTTCCACTGGCCACTGAAGGCCCTCGGTTCTGCGCGTGGCCCGTGACGGGAATTCCCTCTGACCCGTGACAAAGTTTCTGTGGAATGGGACAAATCAGGGTCCCTGTGGGGGAGGGTCGGGACCTGAGGGTTACGGGTGACCCGCCTCCGTGGCTGCACTCCAAGCGTGCGCGTGCTGAAGGGGCCCCTCTGCCCTCTGGGAGCGCCTGGCCTGCCTGACCTCTCTCTGCTGCCTCGCAGGCCCTTCCTGCTGCTGCCGCCTCTGATGGAGTGGATGCGCGTGGCCATCACCTACGCAGAGCACCGCCGCAGCCTCACCGTGGACAGCGGCGACATCCGGCAGGCGGCCCGGCTGCTGCTGCCCGGCCTGGACTGTGAGCCCCGGCAGCTCAAGTACGGAGCCAGGGGGAGACCTGGGAGGAGTGAGGCAGGAGGGTCCCGGCTTCCGTGCCCAGCCCCCCGCAAACCTCCCGGGGGCCGAGAGAGGGCAGCCCACGCAAGCCTCAGAACCAGCCGCCCTGGGCCTTGGCCGCTGTGCTGTCTGGGACGCAGAGCACACACGTTTGGATTGGGCAGGAGAGCTCTCACGGTCTGACTCTTTGGGCTGTTTTGGGGGTGAGCAACAGAAGTGGGCCCTCTCTTTCCTCTCTTCCCATGATTTCCCCATTTTCCTGAGTACTCCTGGGTACAGGCACTGTGCTGAGCCCTTCCTTTTGATGTGCATTATC
Source organism: Equus asinus (assembly GCF_041296235.1). Taxonomy (NCBI): domain Eukaryota; kingdom Metazoa; phylum Chordata; class Mammalia; order Perissodactyla; family Equidae; genus Equus; species Equus asinus. Next base: position 1,070,272 of record NC_091806.1, on the reverse strand, counting down.
TTAGTCTTCGTGACCGTTTTAGAGAAGAAGGGGCTAAAATACCCGTATTAGATGGAGAAGCTGAGGATCAGAGAGGGACACTAACTGGCCTGAGATACTCAGCCGGCAAAGTGGCCACGCCCAAATTGGAGCCCAGGTCCACGTAGCCCCAGCCTGGCTCTTAACTTCCTCCACCCGTGGCTCCCTTGTGTCGGACTGCTCTCCTGAAGTCGTTGCAGAGAAGGTTCCCTCTGGCTGTCCTTTTTTGACCCTCTGCCCAAACCCCAGTTATGGCGTCCTCTGTCTCCATGGCAAATGGAACCACATTCTGGGACATGAACTTTCTGTGCTTTGGCGCAAACATGGCTCCAGGCTGAAGCCACCTACTGGAAGCCTGTGGTGTACCCTGTATAGACGCACCCTGTGTAGACGCAGGTTTTGTCTGTGACTCTCCTTGGCAGGATGCTTGACTGCAGTGGGACTCTGGGCCACTCTCCACCATCTCTCCTGAACTTCTGGGCCTCACCAGGAGGCCACAAGGGGAGACGATGCAGAGCCAAGAGCTGGAACTTGGCTGCAGTGGTGTTCTTTAGACTGAGCGTGGCCTTCTCCAGGCAGAAAGTGTACAACCAAGCGCTGTGGCCTGAACCCCGGCCAGAGCCTCTCCTCCTGGGGCAGACCCCGATGGATTATTGTAGACGGGACTTTGTTTCCTGACATTTGACAGCTCCCAGGAGCTCAGAGACCGTCTTCACGTGTTTGTAGATCAGAAGTGTGTGCTCTTCATGTCACTGAACGTGACAAGGCCAGCTGATCAGATAGAAGTTCCCAGTCCTTCCCCCCACACCGTGCTCACGCCACATGTCCGCCTCTCACAGATGTGTCGCGTCCCGTGGAGAGGCAGCGTCCCAGCAGAAGGGGTCCCCACACAGCCACACTCACACACCCGGGTCTCTCCTGCGCAGGCCTGAGTGCTGTTCCAGTTCCTTCCGGAGGCTGGATGCCCGAGCGGCCGCCGAGAGATTCCACCAGGACCTGGGCTTCCGCATGCTCAGCTGCGGCAGGACGGACCTCATCAACCAGGCAATTGAGGCCCTGGGCCCGGACGGGGTTAACACCATGGATGACCAGGTATGTCCTGAGAGCTCCGCTCGTCAGGCTTAGGGACCTAAATCGGGGATTCGTGACTGCCGGAGTTGGTGGCAGGGCCCTTCCCGTCCCAAACGTGAGACCTGCTCAGCTCTGTGCTTCTAAGAGGAGGGCTGCCTCCTGAATTCTGCCCTGCCTGTTCCAGGTGGGGTGTCAGCTTGAAAGCTTCCCTAGGACCCCATGGAAAACCTCTGTAACGGGGAGCTGCTTCCCCTCCCTGGAAGGCTGGAGACTGTCCCAGATGGTGCAGGGCTAGGAAGAGGCCAGAGGAACCTGCTTGACCTCAGGCTGTGGATAACGGTCGCTAAGACTTGTAGGAGAGCATCGTGTGGGCCTGCACCGCGCCGGCCGCAGAGACCCCGCCTTCAAGGGGTGGGCGTCCCAGCGGGGCACAGATGCTGAGAAACGTGAGCACGTGAAACACAGAGAAGTGCTCAGGAGTAGGAGGAAGCCAGAACGGGACATGTGGGAGGCGATTTACAGTTGTGCGTAGTTTGACTTGAGTCTTCTGCTTGCTTTGTGTGTCTCGCTGGAGCGGCCGCCGTCGCGTCACACTTGCAATGCCCAGGCCACGCTCTAAGCGCCGTGCACAGGTGCGCGCTCGGCCCTGCCAGCAGCCCTGTGACATAGCTGCTGTCATTAGCCGAGTGTTGGCTTGAGGAAGCTGAGCTCAGAGACGTTGGTTTCCCTGGGGTCACCCCACCAGCGGGGAGCAGAGCTGCATTGGGAGGACCCGGGTAGCCTGACCCGGGCTTTTGGCCGCTGCAGGATGTCCGGTTTGTTCATCGGGCGCTGTTTTGTGAGGACTCGCGGTGGGCGATGGCGCTGTGGTTTACGAGCCCACATAGCAGGCTGGGGCACAGAAGACAACTGCGGGTTAGGGAGCGCTCCCGCGTATGGGGACAGCGCCCTGCAGGGCGTGAGGAAGCGCCCGGGGACCACGCGGCCAGAGCGGGCTTCACAGGCCTCCTCCCGGGGCGTGTGAGCTGAGGCCAGGGGGCGCGTGCAGGGATGGGGGGCCGCAAGGCTGAGGGGGCTGCTGCAGAGCTGTGACAGGCTGGGTGGCAGAGGCACCTCTGTCAGCTCAGGTCCCTGGGCTGTGCAGGAGCCTTCATCCTGGGGGAGGGCTCTCCATCCTCGGTGGCACAGGGGTGGAGCCCGTGGCCTTTGCTGTAGACAGACCTGGGTTTTAGTCTGCCACATCATAGCTGTGCAATCTCAGACTGGCTACTCTACCTCTCTGAGCCTCAGTTTCCCTGCCTCCAACACGGAGGATGGTAGTCCCCGCCCCACAAGTTCTTGTGAGACTTTGCCGCTGGCACACAGGCGGTGCTCACTAAATGCACATTCTCGCCTTGTGGCCCGTGTGCTGGTGACGATGGCGTCCCTGCAGCTGTTGACCAGACTCCTTATGTCCCTGGGTGCGCACGGGGCCAGCAGGGAGGAGCAGTTCTCCTCCTAGGCTCGCAGCCTGGTTTAAACTCCGAATTGTGTCCAGATGTGTGGCGAGAAGAGCAGTCAGGCGTGAGCAGGGGGATGAGCAGTCACACGCTCTCTCGGTGGCAGCGGCTCTCCTCCAAGAGCCAGGCCCTGCCTGCTCCTCGCCTCGTGTCCGCAGGGCTCTCTGGCCAGCGGTCCTCTCCCAGGGTCAGTCTCAGGCCGTTTCCTTATCTCTGGGCATGAGACAAGGCTTGATGAGGTAAGGAGATCTTGTCTATACACAAACAACCTAATAAATAACACTGCAGGGCTCCAGACACACGCGCCCCAGCATCCAGCTGCGGAGTAACGCCTTCCGCGCTGCCTTGCTGCTCCTGGCCACGGAGGAGGGCTCCCGGCAGGAGGCAGCCCCCGGGACCGCCCACCTAACCTCCGGGAGGGCCTGGGCCCGCTTTCAGAAAAGCTGACACCCAGTCACGAGAGACGGTCAAGTCAGACCCTCCTCCCTCCGGAGCCCCTCGAAGGCGAGCATCGCTGCTCAGGGCGCCTGGCTTCTGTCCCACTGCTGCTTCTCGCTCGTCGTCTGGCCTTGGCAAGTTAACCCCTGTCTCTGCTCCTCATCTGTAAAATGGGAATGATGGGCCTCCCCAGTAGGGTCTTAGGTGCTGAAATGAGAGAGTGCAGCTAAGGGACTTCACACCGTGGGTGAGGATGTGGCCGTGAGACGTGATGTCGGCGACAGAGTTGTCGGGTATTCTAACTAATTAGCTCTTAAGGCGAGCTTCCTCCGCACTGAGCCCCGTGTACAGAGTAACTCATACTCTACAACAGTCCTGCGAGGGAGATACTGTTCTTCCCGTTGTACAGATGAAGACACTGAGGCACAGAGAGGTGCAGTGACTTGAATCAAGTGCACAGCTCCCGTGCAGAGGTGTTCTTTGACTGAGTCTGGCTGTGGGGCCTGTGCTCCTCACCTCGTGTCCTGCGGTGCTCATGGAGATGTCCCTGCTCATCCTTCTGGTGTCGTCTGTCCACGGGGCCTAGGAGGGCCGCCTGGCCGAGCACAAGGCACAGGGTTGCTCAGGATGAGCGGCCGGGTGGAGTGGGCTGGGGACCAGGCCTGTGGGATACGCGTCCCGTGCTCTGTTTCCAGACGGTGTAGCGTCTGTGTTTGATTCACGTAGGGTATGACGCCGCTGATGTACGCCTGTGCTGCTGGGGACGAAGCGATGGTCCAGATGTTGATTGATGCTGGAGCAAACCTGGACATCCAGGTGAGTGGGCCCAACGAGCTGCACCTTGGCCCCAACCCAGCAAGAGAAGCCCCAGGGTCTCCGTCAGCCGAGCTGCGTGCACTGTTGTGGACAACTGGGTAGATGTGGCTCCGAGGGCTAGAGCTGTGACATGCCTGGAGATCACAGGTAGCAAAGAGGATTCTTCCTCAAGATTTGGGCTTTCTCTCTGAGAGGAAGTGAGCTGAGGGGGAGTTGAATGGAGAGAATGGCCGTGATTCTGTTACCATAACACCGTTCCTCTTTACCAGCCTAACTCCAGCCGTCCCTGCCATCCCAGATACTTCTCGCTCTGAGGCAGAAAGTGTTCCCTCTGTGCCATGTCTCTGCTCAGGGCAGACATTGCTAACTGAACATCCTCTGAGCCTTTTCCACGTGGCGCTCGAGGCAGACATTACTAGTTCACTGCAGAAAGCACTTGAGTGGACTCCTGGTCACCCTCCCTGCAGGGTGCCTGCTTAGCTCAGCAGCCTGTGTCCCTCACTGGCGGTTCATGGTGTTGCAGGTTCCCAGCAGCTCTCCCAGGCATCCCTCCATTCACCCCGACAGCCGGCACTGGACGCCGCTGACGTTTGCTGTGCTGCATGGACACATCTCTGTAGTCCAGGTGAGCTCCTGCCGGGTGCACAGTGTGCCCTCGGATTGCCAGGTGGACTGGGCCCCAAGCGTAGCCCCAGTCTCGCCTGAGTGAGCGGCTGCCTGGAATCAGAGATGGCAGAGGCGCTGCTTAAGGCTGGCCCACCTGGTTCACTGCACAGAGAGGGCATCAGTGCAGACACGTGTGGGACGTTAGGTGCCCGCAGTGCCAGGCTGGCTGGCACCTCTGTGTCTGTCGGCGAGTCTCAGGGCATGCTGGAATCTGTGTGAACGTGCCGAGTCTTCTCTCCTGCAAGCGCCCATCTGACCCTCGGCTTCTGCTCCATGAGCTCCCCGTGGAGCCAGCTTGGCGTCGCTGTGTCCTTCCTGTTCTGCCCTCCCCATCGACAGGCTCAGTCTCTCCGTCCCCCGGGTCCTGAGAGAGGACTCGGATGGGCATGGCTCACCGGGTGAGCCACGCCATGTCGGGCCCACCTTGGCCCAGCTGGCTGTGCTGGCACGAGGGCAGGGATCAGGCCTAGAAGTGGAAGCCGTCGGAGAGCAGTGTCCAGCCCAGCTGGGGCGCTGGCCACACTGCCCCTCGACTCCCGGACTCCTGTTCTAGAGAACTGTGGCCCTCCTTCCTGGGAGCTGGGCTAGCGCCCTTGCCGTCCGCTAGATTGTGGTCCTCCCAGGGCGGGGTCGTGTCCGGCTGACTCCTCGCTGTCAGCACAGCCCTGGCCTACAGTAGTGACTCGAGAGATGGTGGTCACCCGGCAGGCTGCTGTGTCAGCCTGCTTTTCGGTGACTGCCGTCTTCAGGACCCGAGCCAATTCACACCCAGCCGCGGCGGCCTGCAGGGCTGCGCGGCGCCGGCCTGGCCTGGTGCCCCCACCTCTGCCTCCCTGGCATGCTGTCTGCACGGGGTTCCTGGCCGACCGCTCCCCCACTCCCCACGCACTGGAGGGAGGCCGAGAGGGCAACTGGCCCCCACGCCTGGCGTCGGGCTGAGGGCGGGGGCCCCTGGATTGCCACTCGCGTGCTCTGAGGAGGCTCTGGTCTTCAGAAGCCTGGGAGGGATGGAAGATAGCTCTCCCGCCACCGGCCAGGGAGGAGCTGAAAGGCGCCTGTTGGGACGGGGCAGACAGCACCCTGCCCCCGAGCCGCCCGGGGTGTCAGCCCTGCCCCTCCGTGCCCTGGCGAGGCCCCTGCTGGAAGGGGGGCCTGAGTCACCGACAGTGAGGTCTGCTCCCAGCCGGGGGTGCCCATCGACGCCCTCTGGTGAGGACCCAGGGAGCTGCGAGTCCTGGAGCCCCGTGGAGTGGGGCAGCGTCCCCCACAGTCCCAGCAATGCTGCGAGGCAGGCCTCTTCCCATTTCCCAGAGGGGAGACTGGGGCTCGCAGAGGCCAGGTGCCTGCCCTCTGTCACTCACCTGCTGGCGGCCAGCACTGGCCCTCAACTCTTTCTGATTCTAACACCTGTGCCTTCCCCATGACCTCTGCTGCCTCCCAGAGCCTCAGTTTCCCCCAGTAGATTGCGGGGGGGGCAATACTTTCTGTTCCGCTCATCTCCAGGTCACTGCACTTAGTTTGTGGGAAAGCATTTGAAAGAGAGAAAAAGCTCAGAGGTCCCCACAGCTTAGGGGCTGGGTCCAAGGCCACAAGAGTGGAGGTGATGATTCTAGAAACTCGGAGCCCTGAGGGTCACCGGGGGGTTCTAAAGTTCTGGTTCTGGGGCTGCCTGGGGGAGCTGGGTGTTGGTCAGCGGCCTGGAGGAGGCTAAAGGCTGGTCCCATGAGGCCTCTCCTGTGCACATGCCAGGCCCTCCTGCACACTGACGTGTCCCCCCTGTGCCCTGGCAGTTGCTGCTGGACGCTGGTGCCCACGTGGAGGGCTCGGCGGTGAACGGTGGCGAGGACAGCTACGCGGAGACGCCCCTGCAGCTGGCCTCTGCAGCTGGTAGGTACCCACAGGCTCTGCCTGCCCTTCCCCGCAGTGTCACCCAGGTTGGTGGGCCTGTTCTAGACATTTGGCCACACACTCAGACCCCTGCGGGAGCCTTGAAACCCTCCTTCCAGGCTGTTTGGGGGGCCCCTGGCCACATCCATCAGTGTTTCTGCTGAGCTCGGCGCACAGGCGGGACCAGCAGAGGGGCACAGTGGTGTGGATGGTGTCAGCACCCTCCGCCTGCCTTTCTTTTAGGGAACTATGAGCTGGTCAGCTTGTTGCTGAGCCGAGGCGCTGACCCCCTTCTCAGCATACTCGAAGCCAACGGCATGGCCTCCTCCCTCCACGAGGATATGAACTGCTTCAGCCACTCGGCTGCCCACGGCCACAGGTACCCACCCAGGCGGCCTGCCCGTGTGATGTGGGCATGAAACAGGCTCTCGGAGCCTCGATTCCCCAACGGGGAGCAGACGAGCTAGGCCTACAGATCTTTCCAGAGATGGAGGGCTTGCGGGCGAGCCAGCCAGAAAGAGAGGCAGGTCCTCCCCTCGCACAGGGGCCCCAGAGGTTGGAGGGCCTGGAGACGCTGAGGGCCGGTCCCATGGAGGCCCCACAGCTCCTTGCAGACCTGGGACTGGCCGGGGTCTCCTGATGCCCAGGGCAGCCTCTCCCGTTTCCCGTAAGACTCTACTCTGCACCGGCCCGGCTCGGCTTGGTGGCTCGGCGGCTCCGTGCCACCGTGGCCTTGGCACTCCAGGGCCTTCCACAGAGAATCTGGCTCTGCCGGGAAGCTCCCGGCGGCTCTGCGGGAAATCACATCCCGTTCCAAGAGCAGATGGTGGACCCGGCTTTGTGGGGCCAGGCCTGCCCAGGGGTGTGAGGGGGCAGCGGATGGCCCGGAGCCGTGAGGCGGTCGCGGGGCAGGAGACGCGGAGGCGGTTAGTGGAAGGCGGAGAAGGGCCGGCCCACAGCCACTGCACTCCTGCGGGGGCCTGCCGCACCTTCTGCCCAGCCTGCACCGGCCTCAGGTGGCCGGCTCCGCTGGGCGGCCGCGGCACCCTGCCTGGAGGCGGCCTGTCTGCTGCTCTGCTTCTCCATCCCCTCTGGAGCAGGCACGGCGGCCGGCTCACCCTCACACGCCAGCGCCCGCCACAAGCTGGGGCTCCATGACCTGTGGAGCTGGCAAAGCTACAGCTGCCTGACCCCGTGGGGGTGACCCCGGTCCCTCAGGGAGGCTCTGGGCCACAAACTTGGCTCCCTGGCACAGCCTGGCCTCCATCACAGAGTGGGGAGGGGCCTGGCCCCCAGGTGGCCTTTGGGCCACCCAGGCTGCAGCCATCCCAAAGCCTCAGGCCACAGGATGTGACAGAAAGAGCCTGGGACGTGGGCCGGAAGTCCTACGTCTGAGTCTGCACTCCTGCCCCCTGTGACCTTGAGCAAGACGTGTTCATGCCCTGTGGGTGGGTTTCAACACAGCGGTAAACGACGTGCTCCGCCTAGTCTAACACTGGCACCGTCGTATGTAAGAGTGAATTCTATGCAACCGGCACCCCACTTCACGCTTAGTGGAAGGGAGGGGAACACGTGAGTATCAGCCTGTCCGGTGTTTCAGACACTGTCACGTGTGTAAAGTTGGCTGCTGTTAGGAGGGCTGCTGTGTATCAGGCTCTGCATTCAATGCCAGCACATTGGCCTCACATTACCCCCGGGAGAGGATGATGCTGACGCCCTGTCCGACAGACGATGAAGCCCTCAGGGCTCAGAGAGGCAGAACAACCTGTCTGAGGTCACACAGCCAGGATGGCAGGGCACACTTGGCCCCAAAGCCCATGACTTCTCGGCAGTGCCAGGACGGCAGAGGGAGGGGGTGCCCCATACCCTCCCCTCCTCCCCCAGGTGTCGAGTGGGGGCGCTGGGAGCCCTGGCCCAGCCTGCCTGGGAGGGGAAGACCACGAGTGCTGTGTGCCCACAGATGCTCCGTAGCAGCTCGTCTGGGCCATGGGGCACTGCAGGGCAGCTTGAGTGGACACCGTCTGTGGCGGGGACCTCAGGCACCGCCTCCTCATCCCTCGGCCCGCAGGAACGTCCTGAGGAAGCTCCTGACGCAGCCGCAGCAGGCCAAAGCAGATGTGCTGTCCCTGGAGGAGATCCTGGCCGAGGGCGTTGAGGAGGGCGGCACGACCAGCCAGGGCAGCGGCAGCGAGGGGCCCGTGCGCCTGAGCCGGCCCCGCACGAAGGCCCTGCAGGAAGCCATGTACCACAGCGCGGAGCACGGCTACGTGGACATCACCATGGAGCTGAGGACGCTGGGTGAGGGCCCGCGCATCTGCGTGTCCACGCGCGCCTCCTGCTGCTCTTCCATAGGCCAGAGAAGGGCCGGGGTGGCGGGGCGGCTGGGCACGGCTGGGCATGGCGTGGAGCTCGGTCTGCCCAGGCCGGGCGGCCGACGGCCGGGACTGGAGACGCCTGAGCCTCAGGCAGTCCTCAGCAGGGACGCGTCTCAAGGCTGCGGCCTTAGCCCTGTGCCCTCAGGCCCTCGTCCCCCGGCCACAGCCCTGGGATGCTTAGCACTGGGGGCCTCTGTGGCTCTGAGTCAGCACTTCCCGTCGGCTCGATGCTCTCTGCCGCTCGGCCAACCCCTTGCCCTCCCCTGGTCTGTGAGTCTGTGGACTCCTCCTCTCCTCCAGGAAGGCTAGTCAGACAGACAGACAGACCTGCTGGGACCCTGGCTGTGCCACCTCTGCTGGCGCGGATGATCCTCACCTAAGAATGTGGAGTCACGTGAAGGCCAGGGCCAGTGCTGGCTCCCGGCGAGCGCTCAGTGCCTGGTGGTCGCTGCATTACTATGACGGGGGCCACGACGACAGCACCTAGTCCTGGGCCAAGACAGCAAGAGGCCACGTGACCTTCTCGCACATCAGCCTCAGTGTTCCCCACTGTAAAATGGGATGTCACTCCCACCTACAGTCGGCCAACCGAGGATGCTAACCCATGTCATCACGTCTGGTGGGGAATGCCACCGGTCCTTTTTCTTAATCCACAGTGAGGCTGGGGGTGAGACGCTCTCTCTCTAATTACCAGGAACACAACTCGTTTTGGTCGCAGCCTTCACAGAGTAGTTTTAAATTGCTCTGTGTCCCCACTGACACGCTCCAGGGAGCTGGTAAACAGTAATACGTGCACTGGACGTGCGCTGACGACCGGTGACCTGGGTGCTGGTGAAGCCCTCCGTGATGGCATAGGCATGGGGGCCACCTGTCCTTGAGCGCCCTGCATATTTTCTAGGCATCCAAGTCCACCTGGCCACTGCCCATAATTAATGGGCCCTCCCAGCCAGTAATTCCAGGCCCGGCGAGCCGTGGGGCCAGTGTGGGTGCTGGGACAAAGAGCTTGGGCTCCCTCCCCTTGTCTGATGAGGGCCTGGAGCCCCTCCGACCTCTCACGAGGCCTTCGTTAGGCTGCGTGCAGGAATGGGACCAGGACTCAGGAGAATGACGGCCCGCCCCTCCCCTGCCTGGGCCCAGGTGTCCCCTGGAAGCTGCACGTGTGGATCGAGTCTCTGAGGACCTCCTTCTCCCAGTCACGGTACTCGGTGGTGCAGAGCCTCCTGCGGGACTTCAGCTCCATCAAGGAGGAGGAGTACAACGAGGAGCTGGTGACCGAGGGCTTGCAGCTCATGTTCGACATCCTCAAGACCAGCAAAGTGAGTGTCGCCAGGCAGGTCCCCACCCCTGGTCCGAGAGCGCTGGGTTCCAGAGCCAACAGCCCTGACCCAGACCACACGATGGACACATAGACTAACACACAGGCAGACAGACGCAGGGACATTCCCCACACACGGACGGACGCAGGCACCGCCCCACACACAGGTGGACGCCCCCCCCACCCCTGGACTCGTGCTGTCTGCTGCAGAGGGCAGAGGCTGTGGGTGTGTCCGGGCTGGGGCCTGGCCAGAAGAGCAACGTGGGGAATCGGTGATGCAGGAACTGGCCTCTCCTGCGGAGCCACACCCGGCAGGAGCAGAAGGCAGCAGCTGCGCTCATCCTGGCCTGGACTCCTGAAGTTAGCCTGACACGGCTGTGGCTGGACACACACACCGCGGCGGGCGCGGGCTCACAGGCCCTCTCTCTGCCTCCCCCCAGAATGACTCAGTCATCCAGCAGCTGGCTGCCATCTTCACACACTGCTACGGCAGCACGCCCATCCCCAGCATTCCCGAGATCCGGAAGACCCTGCCGGCCAGACTCGGTGAGGGCCTGTCCCCACCCGCCACCCACACTTTCCAGATCCCCCGCCCATCTTTCCTCCTCTTTCTCTCCCTCTCATCTTGGTCTTCCTTTCCCATTGCCAAGCGCCAAGGCCCTGGCCTCAGTTTCTCTGCTTCTCACCTTCGTATCCCCCTGCCCCCTTCACACACCTCAGCACACGTCAGAGAACCCGAGGGGGCTTGCCGGTCACCGCCCTGCTCTCTTCCCTCCTGGCAGACCCACACTTTTTGAACAACAAGGAGATGTCAGACGTGACCTTCCTGGTGGAAGGCAAGCTGTTCTATGCACACAAAGTCCTGCTGGTGACAGCTTCCAACAGGTGGGTGGCCTCCTTGGGTCACGGAGTCCCAGCCCCGGGGGTGGGGGGGGGCTTGGTTCACATGAGGGGACAGTGACGTGCTGGGGAGGAGCCCTGCCCTCAGAGCGTGGTCGCTGGCAGCAGAGCCCCCCTGCACCGGGGCGTGGACAGCAGCGCGGAGCCAGGCTCTCCAGGAGGAGCTCTGAGTGCATTCTTTCTGGTCGAGTTACTGCTTTGGATGATTAGAAAACAAATATTCTGGGACGAAGGGTCAATCTTCCGGCCACAGGCGTCACGGTCATTCCTCTGGGGGCAGCGGGGACAGAACGGGGCTCAGCCCAGCCGTCAGCCCCGACCACGTAAAACGTCACTTGCCAAGAATTATTTTAGGAGCACGGCGGTAATTTTTAAATGCTCCATCTCCTGGGGGTGGGCCAGGTGACGGATGGTGCCATTGCGGCACAGTTGTAGAGCGAAGGTCGCATTCAAGACCTGCCTTGTTCCTTTTCCTTTGGTCCAGGTTCAAGACGCTGATGACGAATAAATCGGAACACGACGGCGACAACAGCAAAACCATCGAGATCAGCGACATGAAGTACCACATCTTCCAGGTGTGTGGGGTGGCGCCCGCACGCCTCGGCCGTGCCGCCGGGCTCTGCCTGTCTGGGCTGCCGGGAAGCTGTGCGTCCATCCTCCCTTCCCGTCCATCCCAGTGCCCCTGTTTTCTGCGGGATCAACGGTCGGGCTGGCATGTCCGGGTCTCCCAGGCAGAGTAGCTGTTCTCTTGTGGCCTGCGGCTCCTGAGCTCCAGCTGCTGGCTGGACTCACAGACGTGCGAGGACAGGCACACACCACACACGTGTGTGAGCCCTCGTTCCTCGGAGCAAGCTCCCGGCAACAGGGGTGCTGCCTGAGCACCTATTGGAAATGCAGACCCTCATCCCACCCGACCTCCCGCGTCTATGAGACTCCGGGTGGGAAGTGTGCACGTGGTTTGTGGAGCCCTGGTGTGGGTCGTGTCACTTGTCCCATGTTGGACCAGCCATGGCGGCCAAGCAGAAGAGGCCGAGATGAGCCCATCCTGGGCGTGGAAGGTCAAGGTCAGGTCTTGTGATCTCCAGGCTTTGGAGGACATCAGAGGTTGCATAATGGAAACTTCTGAGGCCCGGCTGCCAGCCGTGGCCGCAAGGTCTGGAGGAGGAGCATGGCTGGGATCTCAGCTGAGCCCATTGGAGAGCTGCTGTCTGGGAAGTGGTGACTGTGGGGCCCCAGGCTGCAGGGGTGAGCCTTAGGAGCTGAGGCCACGAGGCAGCCGGTGTGTAGGCGCAGGAGCTGGCCCTGCGCAGGATGGGTTTGTGACCTGATGGGAGAGATCTGAGTCTGAGAAGCACGAGAAGCTGCCGTCTGCACTGGCTCGGTCCTCTCCCGTCTCGCTCTAGTGCTGGTCTAGCACGTGGCCATTTCCAGGAGCTGTGGAGACGGCAGTGCACGGGACAGGGGCCCGTCCTCTGGGGGCAGGATTATGAAGCCACGGGGTGGGTGGGGTCGGGGAGGCCCTGGGATGCAGGAGAGGGGCGTCTAGCCCAGAGTGGGGAGGAGGAGGGAAGTCTCCTGGGCTCTCAAGGAGCAGGGCAGCTCGCCCGTTGTCAGGAGTCCCAGGCAGAGGGAATGGCGTGTGCCAAGCCCCAAAGCCAGAGACCACAGCATGGTCAAGGACGCCCTCCGGCCTGGTCCAGGCAGCGGGTCAGAAGAACCTCCAGAAATGAGTCTGAGCTGCCCCAAGGAGCCACAGCGTGAAGTGCTTTAACCCGAACAGCTACAGAATAGTCGTCGTCACTGACACTGAGACAGCATGACTCCAAGTGCTGTGTCTCTGTCCTCAGTTATGCTTCACAGGAAAGTCTCGGGAGGCATAGGTATATCATCATCCCCTCTTGGTAGAGGAGGAGTCAGAGGCACAGAGAAGTTGAGTAACTTCCCCAGGGTCACACAGCTGGGAAGTGATAGAGCCAGGATGCAAACCTAGGATGTGGGGGAGGATCAAGTTTGCCTGTACAAAGGTCACTCTGGGAGGTGAGGAAGGGATTGGAGGGGGCCTGACTGCAGGCAGGGGACCAGTTAGGAGGCTGTTGAGAAATCCAGCTGATGACGATGTTGACCAGGTAGCGGCAGCGGGATGGAGGGGAGTGTATGAGGGGAGAGTGGGTAGGACTCTGTGACTGACAACGGGATGGGAGTGAGGCCCAGCATCTGGCAGGGGCAACAGAGGGGTGGGAGTATCTCCCCTTCCCTCCTTCCTGTCCCTTGAGCCAGACTCACTGTGGGGAGGGCAGCTCTAGAAACTTGTTTGACTAAGAAGCCAAAGTCCAGGTGAGCTGGAGTGTGCTGGGGTCAGACACAGGAGGCGGTGCGGGAGGGGCAGCAGGGATTGGCTGGGAGTCGAGGCAGGACACGTGGGTGGCCACTGCCGTGTAGCTGCCCATCAAGTCTGTATTTGCTCACCAGGGCAGGGGGGTCCCCAGGCCAGGACAGTCAACCAGCTTTGATGACTTCTCAGGGTTGTTAGGAGGTAGACAGGGACAACAGGCTGACATCCGTGGCACGCATGGGCCTGGGCGATGGTAGCCACTGGCCTTGGCCGTGGGTTCTCTGGGGCAGAACTCCGCCGTCACGGGGGACTACCACTTCAGATGGTGCCTCTGCACGTCGGCTCCTGCCTTCTGGGCCTTGGAGGGGTCAGGTCAGCGTGAAGCTGGCCGCCCAGGGCAGGGTTCCCTAACAGCCGGAGGCATCAGAGCAGCCCCCCGGTACCTGTGGGCTCTCAGCACTGGGAGGGGTCGTCACGACCTTTGTCTTCTGGAGGAAGGAGCAGGTCCAAGCAGTGTTGCCCAGTAGAGAAAGCGAGCCACATGTGTAACTTAACTTTTCCTAGTAGCCACATGAAAAGTAAAAAGAAGCAGGTGGAATTAATTTTAATATATTTAACCCAGTGTAACCAAAATCTTATGGTTTCAACATATGAATATACAAAAATTAATGAAATATTCTACTTTCTTTTTTCATCTTAAGTGTTTGAACTCCAGTGTGTATTTGACACTCATAGCACATCTCAGTTCAGACCCATCACATCTCAAATGCTCAGAAGCCACATGCAGCAAGTAGCTGCTGCGTCAGACAGCACGGGTGTAGACACTCGCCACGGTCACAGCCGACTAAACCCGGGGGAAAGCCGTGCCTTTCTGACATGGCTTTTGTCCCCTGTCCTGTCCCTGCAGTGTCTGTGGCGTCCCACAGTTGGTTTCCTGGTGGCCTACCCAGGGTGGAAGCAAACGCTGCTGCCTCTGCACCCAGCCCCCTGGGTGCCCAGCCCCGCCGGCTGCCTGCTGTGGGGGCAGACGAGCCCATCCTGCCTGGGAACTGTCAGGCTTTGCCAAATTAATCTACCTCTGCCTGCCAGCCAGGCACCCAGGGAGCAATTCTCGCCTGACTTCTGTGGACTCACATGCATTCAGACGACCTCAAGGAGAGCCACATGCTGTAGCTGCTGGACCTTGCCAAAACCAGCCCCAGAAATGCAGCGGGAGGCCACTGTCCGCCCAGGAAGGGGTTGCAGGTTCTGGTGTCTCCTGGCCCACACCCAAGGCCAGCCCTTAGCAGAGCCCTGGGTGAGGGTCCTCCACCTTAAACATCTACAGCTGGTGGTGGGCCGAGCACCCACTCAGCGCCCAGCGTGGGGACAGCAGAGGAACCCAGGTGTGGCCCGCCAAGGTGCACAGCGCCTAGAGGGACTGGAGGACACATGCTGTGATTGTGGTTGTTCAGATTACAGCAGGAGTTCCCACAGGGGCTGCAGAAGGCCCATGGGAGCCCAGTCCTCGGTGGGGAGGGCCTGATGTCGCCGGCCGGCCCTGGGCCATCTCTCAGCTCCTCTCCTAGCTCCTGTGCCCCGAGCTTGGGCTCCTTACCCTAGACCCTCTGCTGCTCCTGCCTGGGCCCGGGCCTGACAGAGCCCAACTGTGTGGCTGCAGCGTGTTTATTTATACGCTGGCCAGCTCCTTGCTGGGGCCATTTCTTCAGCCAACCAGGGAGAATCGTTTTTCTTTTTCCACCTGGGAGCCTCCCCAGGCTCCAGCGTGATGGCGGAGTTTGTAACTTAGACCTCAGCAGAACTGGACGTGATCCCCTGCTCCAAGGCCACTTAGTCTGATACCCCAGAGCCCTCTGCTCCCCAGAGCCCCAGGCGGGTCTGGGCGTCAGCAAGGTGACCTCTGGAGCAGACCCCGTGGCTCTGCTTTCTTTCCAAGGAGCGAATCCAGCAGGAGCTGGGGTCTGGCTCTCACCTCCACCTTGGAGTCCCAGCATGGAGAGGAAGTCTGAGGTGGGCTTCTGAGAGTAGCCAGGACTGTCGGCGCCTCAAAGCCCCACCTCCCTCCCTCCCGGCCCCATATTCAGACTGTAGGTCAAAGAGGAAATGACAGGGTGGTGCGGGTGTGCCAGAAGTGCTCTGGTGTGGGAGTCAGGAGACCCGAGGGACTTGGGCCCCATCAGCTTCCCTCCTTGGGCCTCAGTTTCCCCCGTTGTGAATGGTATCTCTCCTCCTGGGCTCCCGGGGCTGTCATGAGGCTCGACTTGAAACCATGCCGTGGGAGGAACTTGTCATTCACACAGAAGTCGGGAGAGAGAATCTTGGAGTTAACTGCTAGAGGCTGCACTCCGGGAAGACATAAACGTTTGAGTCTCAGCATGAGCGAGAGTTGTGGGATCTACACACACATGGCCAGGGGCTGGGGAGGCCTGGGCACTGCAGCTCCGTTGGCGCTCACCCGGGGCCTCTTCCTGCTGCAGCTCATGATGCAGTACCTGTACTATGGAGGGACGGAGTCCATGGACATCCCCACGACCGACGTCCTGGAGGTGAGGCTCTTGTCTGGCGCGGGAGGGGAGCCGTACCCCACCACTGCATCTCCCCGTTCACTCCACGCCTGTCTCCAGCCTGATTCGTGCGCAGGTCTTCACCCTGCTCTCAGAAACAGCATCTGGAGAGGCAAGGGGGAAAGGTGGCCCCCATGAGGACCTCCCATTCCCTGCGGGTTCCTTCTCTTCGGGTGATAGGAGGGGCCCCTCCGAGAGACTGGGACTCCTGCCCCCTGCACCCGGCCCAGAGAGTTAGAAAGGGGTCCCCGGGTGGATGGGCAGCCCAGGAGGAGCAGAAGGCGCCTGGACCGCCCACTTAGCTGTCACTGCTTAGAAACCCGACCTGCTGCTGGCCGTGCACCTGGCTGGAAGGTTGTGTAGACAGTGTGTAGCTTACTGATAAAGCCATCCCGAGGTCAGAAATCCCAACCAGCATCTGTCATCCATCCTGTGCCTCCCAAGCTGTCCCAGCAAATACCCCGATGGCCAAGCTGGAGATGAATCAAGGCCATCAGACTTGACCTGCAGGGGTGGGCAGGGCCCCTGGGGTGGGAGGAGGCAGCTGCCTGTTCCGTGATGCCTGGGCCCGGGCCTGGCCTGCATACCCAAGGCCGCCTTTGCCGCCCCACCAGCTGCTGTCAGCTGCCAGCTTGTTCCAGCTGGACGCCCTGCAGAGGCACTGCGAGATCCTGTGCTCCCAGACGCTCAGCGTGGAGAGTGCTGTGAACACCTACAAGTATGCTAAGGTGAGGGCCGGCACTCTGCTCCACCCAGGCCTCGCTGCCTCAGGGCTGTGGCCTGGCAGCTTGAAGGGCAGTGGAGGGTTAGTAACTGCCTCTGCAGCCCGGGGCTATTGCTGTCCCTGGGGTAGCACACAGCTCCCGGCCAGGCGGATCCCAGTTATATTCCAGCTGTGCTCTATGGGGCTGTGCAACCAGGCCAAATGGCTGAGCCTCTGAGTCAATCAACTCCACAGGCTTGCTTGACTTGCCCCTCAGCCTGTCCTCCAGAATCGTCCCCGTCTCAGCAGGTGTCTCTGTCACCTGCTCTGTTACTCAGACTCAAAACTTAGGAGTTACAGTTGATCTTTTTAAAATCTCCCCACTCCAAGCCATCCACCTCTGAGATGCATCGGCTGTCCCCCCACCCCCCACCTCCACAGTGCCCCCCACACCACGGTCCCCTCCCCCACGCTCCCCCCCGACGGTCCCCTCTCTTGGACGACTGCATCGGCCTGGCTCCCCGCTTCCTGGCTTCCGCCCTGCCATCCCTGAGGCTCTTTGGAAACGTTGAGACTGTGTCACCCCTCTGAGTAAACCCTCCGAAGCTTTCCCGCTACTTGCAGACTAAAGACAACCCAGCCCTTCTCACGCTTTCGAGGCCCTGGGATCCTGCCCCACCTCCCCTCCTGCCACCTCCTCTCTCTCCGCCTTGCCACGCGGCCTCTCTCCTCAGCCCGTTCCTGCGCCAGGGCTCTGTGATAACCACGCCCCTGGAGAGCTTCTCCCCAAGCCCCTCAGGAGAGCAGTGGGCCTCCGGCCTCCTCGGCGCTGACCGCTCTCTGCGGTGGCCTTGCTTGTTTGGTTCCACGGCTTCTCCGTCTCCCCTGAACTGGAGCATCAGCTCTAAGGGCATGGCGGAGACCGTGACCTCAGACCTGGCGCCCAGGGCCTGGTCCAGACCTGCACGCGGTGCTGGTTGCATTAAAACAGTTCCTGAGCGTCCACCACATGAACGCTCACCTGCTGGGCCTTGTGCTGGACGCTGGACATCGGTAGTAGACAGTTGCCATCCCTGCCCTTAGTGAGGGAGCTTCTAGTCCAATGGGATGCCTGCCATTCCACAAGCCGGCCCCAGTGAGACCGAGGCAGAGGACAGTGGGGACCAGAAAAGGGCCTCAGTGCCCTTCCTGGTGGCACAGCTGGGATTGAAGCCAGATTGGTCCAACTTGAAGGAGATGCTTGCAGGAAGAATCCAGATAAGGGGGCGCTGGCCTCAAGATGCAGAGACAGGCAGTGCCCCCCCCCAGGCCCACATGTGAGCTGGGCCTCGGCCGTGGGTAAGTGAGGGCAGTTTCGGGTGGGCTGTGCTCAGGCATGGGTCTCCCCTCCCCCTGTGCCCACAGATCCACAACGCCCCTGAGCTGGCCCTGTTCTGCGAGGGCTTCTTCCTGAAGCATATGAAGGCCCTGCTTGAGCAGGACGCCTTCCGGCAGCTCATCTACGGCCGGAGCAGCAAGGTGCAGGGCCTCGACCCACTGCAGGACCTGCAGAGCACGCTGGCCGAGCGCGTGCACTCCGTCTACATCACCTCCCGGGTGTGAGGGGGACAGCTGGTCGGCACACCCAGCCTCCTGTCTCCTGGCAGCCAGGGACCAGAAAGGCTGGGAGCAAGTGTAGCCGGGTGTCAGGCCCAGCGCGTAGCCAGGGCCTGTCAACGTGCCAGGGCCTGGCTGGGTGGGGGCTGGGTGTGGGCTCTCTTGGAGCCAGGCTCACAAGACTCAGTTTCCCCTCTTCCCCCAGACCTCCCCTCTGGTATCCATCTGTCCTTGGGCAGGCAGACGTGCCCTGAGCCCACCTGTCACTGGGCAGCCCCACCCTCAACCCCTCTGCCCCAGAGCTAACCATTTGCTCGACCCGTGATAGGCAACACGCAGATGTGGCCAAAAGGTGGCCCCTCCCTCCACCCCCGTTTGCACCTTGAGGGCTGCCCTGTGCTCACCCTCAGGTGCCCCTGCCCGACTCCTGGAGGGCAGCAGCTGATCCCAGCTCACCTCTGCTGTGAACAGCTTCTGCCCATGCCCTCCAGGCTCTCCCTGTGAGCTCAGACTGTCTCGCCTGGGGCTCTCGGGGTGTGGGCATCCTTATGAACGTAAGAATGTGCTCCGAGCCCCCAGCCGTGGCAGCCAAAAGCGGGCACTCTTCCCCTGTCCTGTCAGAGGCTGCCCACATCCCTGGCCGTGCCCTTCAAAGGCTTTTCAGGGCTGGGGGCGCCTGCACCGGGTCACTTTGCAGCCCTTGGTCTTTGGTGGTCGGCCCACAGAGGCCTCCTTGGTCAGTGGTAGGGGCAGTTCCCCAGCTGATGCCTCCAGAGCTTCGGATCTGAGCTAGTGGGGGCGGCCTGGGGGTGCGGCGTGGGGTATAGTAGAGCAGCCTGGTGGCCTCAGCTTTTGTTTTGCTGCTGTTTTTAGGGGCCAGTGGAAAGGAGTCGATTCTGAAGCCCCAGGCCTCGATTCGGCTGCCTCAGGGGGCTCAGGAAGCAGAGCCCTAAATGTCCCCCAGTTGAGTCCCGCAGGTGGACTGGAGAGGGGGCCCACCCGTGTCTGTGGGAGTGGCAGGTCTGGGGCATCTCCAGGTCAGGGCCTTGGTGGAAGGAGAGGGCCGGGGCAAAGGACCTTCTGCTTCCTCCCCTCCCCTGCCGGCCCTGACTGTGGGCTCCGGGGTGTCCTGGGACGCAGACAGCGTCAGGCCTGGACACTCACTGTATTTATGGACCAGACACTGGGGGAGCGTTCGGACAGCTTGCTCTGGGGCTGGTCGTCTTCAGCTGTCTGGACACCTTAGAAACTATTTATTCACCAGAAGCTCCAGGCACTTCAGGAGGTGTCATTGGGTCACCTTGTAAAGCCCGGGGGCTTGCAGTCCTGGAAAATATTTTCTACTAGCTGCTTGGGCAGGATGTACAAAGGGACAGGCGTTATTTTATTGCTGTAATATTGTATGATACTGTAACTATACATTAATGTTGTCACTTACTGTAAATGTACCATGGTTTTATTAACAATAAACGCTTGTTAACAATGACCTTGTCCTTGTCTCTCCTGGCAGAGGGATGCTCAGAGTTCAGAGCTGGGGAGGAGCCCATTTAGGACCCAGAAGAGAATCTCCCTGGCTTCTCAGAGGGAAAGGACCCCCCCCCACCCCCGTGCCAAAAGCTGTGCTGGGGCCGCCCACCACTCGCCTCACCTGGGACCTGAGCCTGGCCCTGACCCTCACTGCCTGTGTGACCAGAGCAAGTACCTCCCTCGCTGGGCCTTAGTTTTCCTCTTCTGTCTGATCATGTCAAAGGGTTCCCGCTGGTTCAGAGCTCAGAGCTGCCAAGCTGGACAGAGGTGTTCGCGTGGACGGACAGAACCTGATGGCAGGAGTGGGCCACCTGGCAGGGGCTCTGCCATCCTCCCTGAGCCCAGGACCCCCACGGGCCTGCTGTGGGAGCTGCCGGCGGGGTCGTCTTAATAGTTGTTTGCAAACCCTTGCCCAGCCCACGCCTTGTGGGGTCAGGGCTTCTCCCCACCCGGGGCTGGCCCGACGTGCATGCCCCCTTGGCAGTTTCTGCCCCCAGGCCCATGGAGCCCTGGCTGTGCCGCCGGCTGAGGGAGGGGGACAGTGAGCCTGGGACAGGCCCAAGCGTTTTCCAGGACCAGTTGTAGCTTGTTGTAGGCGCAAAGTCCAGGCAGACGTAAAGGTTTTTAAAATGCTTCCTGCCTGAGGCGGCAGAATTCTCAGGTCACTGGGAACACTGTGGTCCAGTGACTGACAGGCCAGGCCTCAGGAGTTGGGGACAGGATGAAGACCTCATGGGGTCAGTCCCAGGAGAGGCCCGCAGCCAGCTCTACTGGGTGGGGCCCAGGCCGCGGCAGGGAGAGGGCCCTGCGTGGGCCCATGGCGCCCTCTGGAGGCCGCAGGGAGGCGGCGTGCCTCTCGGCCCCACGGTTCTGGAGGCCGCTGTGAGGGCGGGCTGAGGGGGCTGTCTGTCCCCAGCACTCTCCATCTGCAGTGGCCACCCTCCCCACACGGTTCCCACCCCTGCAGGACGTCGCTCGGTCACACCAGCCTAAAAAGCAAGATCTAGTCACAAGCTGGCTCCAGTCGGGCTCAGCTGCTTCCTTTTTTGGGGGCAGAAGGTTAACGGGAAGGTGACAGGAGGGAGGGATGGGCCCTTTGAGCCTGGCTGTAGCAGGAACACCCTCTCAGGCAAGCACTTACATAACTGGAAAAAAAGTCAAACCTTCTCCCAAGGGACTGGAGAGACTGGCGAGGAACCTTACCAGACCACTGCTCAGGGCGGGCGTTCCTCCTCCGCCTGTGCGCGTCTCCTGAGCAGGAGTCGCTGGGATCAGGGAGGGGTCCACCCCTCTCCCGCTGTCTGGCAGGCAGGGATAAGCGTGCAGACATGGACGCAGCTGGGGCCTGGGCCTCGGCTCCCAGGAAACCCCTCCAGGTGGGAGGGTGCCCTCCTGACCGGCCCCCAGCTGGCAGACGGCCCTGGTCCCCGAGGTCTGTCCCCTGCATGCCTTCTCTCAATACTGCCTTCTCCTTTCTGCGCTTTGCCCCTCCTGGCTTTCTCCTCGGCAGAACCACCTTCAGCACTTGGAGAAAGCCTCAAGCCTCTCCCTTCCTGCCGCCCCCACCCCTTCGCAGAGTCCACGTGACTTTCAACTTGAACCCATTGTGTAGAGATCCCCTTCTCCCCAGCCTGCTGTCTGCACAGCCTAGTCAGGCCCCAGGGATCCAACCCTGCCCCTCCTCCTGGCCTGCGGCCTGGCGCTGGTGTGATGGCCTCAGATAATGAGCCTACATTTTTCCAAGGTGATGGTCACTTATTTCCTCCCCTCCCCTCGCCTCCTCAGCCCCGTTTGTATTGGTCTGCAGGTCTCTCCCGAGTCCCCCAGGACTGCGGGGCCAGATGAGCAGTGGCCGCACTGAAGCAGGCTGGTACCCGCCCCTCCCGGCGCGGGGATGGAGGCGTCTCGGCATCCTTTGTTCTGGCTTCTCCAGGCCTTCCTCGTCCTGACAGCATTCACAGGGCACCTATCTGAATTCATTTCTCACTTGGGAAACGATAGCCCAGCTTTACAGATGTCACCATCTGGGGGCCAGATGGTGAGGTCTGGGCGTGGTGTGCTTTTCAGGCTTGGAGGAGAACCCAAGATCACACCCCCCAAGTGCAGAGACGTTTGGGAACATGCTTTGCAAAGAGGAGGGCTGGGAGGTAGCCAGCAGGCAAACCGTGCACTGCTTTTCCGTGCGCACGGGGCAGGCTGTCTCGGGGTCAGGGAGCAGCTCGAGGCCATGCAGCCGGACAGGCCTGACTGCAGCGTGTGTGCTCCCTGGAGCCCAGGCGGGACGCTCCGAGCTCAGCTGGCAGAGCCCGAGCCCTGGTGAGCACCTGCTGCACGCCAGGCCTGCTCCCGGCAGCCTGTGAGGGCAGGGCCGCCCACACCACTGCACGCACCAGCGCAGAGAACAGAGCACACAGTGTGCCCACGCCCACAAGAGGGTCGCGCTGAGCCAGGGTTGACACCACGCAGTCTGCGCCCCAAGAGGAGCGGGGACGGGCTTTGGGGCTGCAGACACTGAGCGAGGGCCGGCCCATCTGGCCCGCACTGTGGGACGACGTGGCTAGGCGGCCTTAAGACACCGTCCCGCTCTGACCATTTGGGATCGGGATGTCGCTTTTTGGCCACTCTCCTGAGAAAACCCTCTCTGAAAGGGGCTCAAGCATCACCTGAGGAAAATGGATCCAAGCTGATTTTCACCTCCTCTCTCAGCAAACTCCCCTGCAGACTCGGCAGCGAGCCGCAGCACCAGGGACAAAAGGCACTCCAGCCCAGGGCCAGGGCGTGGCGGGGCAGCACAGGCAGCAGAAGCCGCTCCTTTCCCCATGGGCACGAGACCGGGGCTGCGTATTCCATCCGCCTTGGTCCAGAGGTCCCTCTCCCTGCCCGTCCGTGCGCTGGACTCCCAGGAACGCGGGAGACGTCAGAGCCAGGGAAAGCTTCCACACGGACTCAGAGACCCCACTCCTTTTAGAGCCGATGACTAACCAAGGAAGACCAGTACCCAACCCACCACATGAGTTTTTCAGATAAAAATAGGAAAAAGCTGTGAGGGACTGCCACCAACCTCAAGCAGAACAGGAAGTGACTGAGCTGACTCCACCCAGAGCTTCTCTTGCACAGGGGACAGAAGGAACAATCCCACAGAAACCAGC
The DNA here is from genome assembly GCF_041296235.1 of Equus asinus. Lineage (NCBI taxonomy): Eukaryota > Metazoa > Chordata > Mammalia > Perissodactyla > Equidae > Equus > Equus asinus. The sequence continues at coordinate 1,047,416 of NC_091806.1, read as the reverse complement.
AGAGGACCCTCAGGGTCAAGGTTTCAAGCACAAGGTATCGGATTTGGGATTGGCAAGTAGATACCGTCACACAAACATACCAAAGTATGTGTGAAACCACCACACAATTTCTGTCCCCAACAGATGGAAGGGACCAAACCACCTGACAGGAGCTCGAGAGGACAAGAGGCACAGCTGGCTGGCTCCCAAGCACCACACCAAGTCCCCCAGGAGGACCACAGGGAGCACTGCTCAGTGCCGGCCACTTCTCCACGGGCTCCTGGGTCAGTAAGCGCTGCCACACTGCCCACCCTTGGCCTTGATCCCAAGATGCTCCAGGCCACCTACAGCCAAGCCCCACCAGGAGAACCAGGCAAGGTGCATGCTGCCTACACGGAGCCAGTGAGCACCCACAGGCAGCTGGTCTTTCCGGGACATTATTTAATAAAAATGGATTCTGCATCCCTCCCTCATCCCTGCTAGCAAAAGGGTCTTTCCCAATATTTTTCCCAAATGATGAAATAACAGCTTTGGGGTAGTCAGATGTCACAGCCTTCCTAAATTAAGAGCACGGTTTTTCAGGGACACTGGGCAGCAGGCTGCTGGAGCCGGGAGTGGACCGTCACGGCAGCGCAGACCCAGCGCACAGAACAGTGGCCTGCCACGGCCACATGTGGACCAGGGCTCCTCTGCCCCAGGCAGCAGGGTGTCGGTGTCGGGACAAGTCCACGACGAGAGGCCCCAGTGCTCCACCAGCAGCCTCCTGAGCATCCCCAGAAAGCTGGGTACTTGACGCCTGAGAAGCGACGAGAGTCAGCGCGGCTGGTGTGTGTGGAAGGAGCCGCGACAGCCTGGACCCACAGCCAAACAGGAGCTTGCGGGGGAGGCGGGCCTGGCGGGGAGGAGCCGGTCTGCGGCCGTCGCGGTCCAGGCAGACCGTCCGGCAGCGCCTCGGCCCCAAGCCCAGCTCGGCCCCGAGCCCGACTCCCCGGCCGGCTTCCGGCTGCGATGGGCTCAGCCGCCGCCCCTCCCGCCACGGCGCTCAGAGCCAGCGCTGACCTGCACGTTCCCAGTCACTGCTTCCGCTTCAGTTTCAGGTCTTTCCTGTTCTTCCCATCTCTGTTTTTCTTCAACTTTTTGCTCTGTTTGGGCTCTGGTTTGGCTTCCAACTTCCTTTTCTTGTCACTGCAGGAAAAAAAGCAGGAGTAAGAAGGACGAACACCACGCCTAGACTGCGGCATCCGTCAGCCACTCGGCTTCCAGCTGGCCTGGCTCCGTCTGAAGACGGGCCCGCCTGAAGCGGGGCGAAGGGCTCCAGCCAGGCGTTCGGGGCTGCGCGGGTTCCTGCCGACCGCGCCTCGGTCTGTGGCGGGACAGACGTGCATCTCCACGCCTGACACCCGAGTTCTCTTTGGAGTGCAGCCATGCCTCACTGACGACGGGGAGTGTCTGGACAGATGCGTCCTTACACGACTTCCTGGACACGTGAACATCACGGAGCGCATGTGCATGAACCTACGTGGTATGGCCACTGCACAGCCAGGTGTGTGGTAACAGCCTTATGGGACCACCACTGTCCGTGCGGTGTGTCGTCCACCAAACACTGTTCTGTGGTTCGTGGCTGTCCCATATGTGCTCCCTCCCCAGACCCCGAGAAAACTGTAGGGCAACACAAGGGAGATCCCCTCCCCCAGCTCTCAGCACCCGGGTCACCTGGAAGTCAGGCAGCTCGTCCCAGTGACCCTGAGGACAGCCCCTCACCCAAACCATGAGACTCCGAGGAAAACCTCACAAGACTTCCTGGACGCAGAGCAGTCACTCAGATTACACATTTCAGCTGGCCCGTGGCTGCCTCACTGGCAGATGAGCACGGGAACCAGTCAGCAAACAGCCACATTCCCTCCCCCTAGACGCTGAAGACTCGGTGGCCTTCTGCCCTGGGCACAAACACCTCCGCATGAGAGTGAACAGCTCAGTCACCTGAATGAAGTGACCATCAGAAAAAGAAAAATGGCCTCGAGAACACATAACGTAGACATCAGAGTTTGCACCTCCACAAAGAGAAACCTGGCTTTTCCAGAGCTCTCCAGCACATGGGCTACACACGTGGTGGGTGGTTCAGGGGCCCTCACCGCAGGCTGCGAGAGCCAGAGAGGCCAAACTCCCAGTGTGCAACCAGGCCGGCTCCACATGCAGCACCTTCCCACCACGCTCGAGGCCACGGCCATGCTGGGTCTGTGCCACATCTGCCACGTCCTCCAAACCAGACATGACGACACACTGACAGGGGCTTCGTACCACATCAGGGAGTGTCTGGGAAATGAGGCCGGCATGGATGCTGGACCCTCCGAGACACTGCAGTGACATATGGAGACTGCAGAAGAGAACACGTGATTCCTGGGATCTACGGATCCCACTAAAATTTTCATGAAAAAAGGGTATTTTTAAAAAAAAAAAACCAAAATTGAGGGGGCCAGCCCAGTAGCACAGTGGTTAAGTGCACACGTTCCACTTCAGCAGCCCAGGGTTCACCGGTTCGGATCCCAGGTGCGGACATGGCACCGCTTGACAAGCCATGCTGTGGTAGGCGTCCCACGTATAAAGTAGAGGAAGATGGGCACGGATGTTAGCTCAGGGCCAGTCTTCCTCAGCAAAAACAGGAGGATTGGCAGCAGATGTTAGTTAGCTCAGGACTAATCTTCCTCAAAAAAAAAAAACCCCCAAAATTGAGTCCATTAGTGTTAATTCTGAATGAGTAAATACTTTCTTAACTTCTCAGTATTTAAGTCCCAACACAGGAAACATGACCAGATATCACCCTCTGGGGACCTCAATTCTCACAACATAAAGGACCTCTCAGCCCCAGGCCTGGAGAACCGCCGGCTGAGACGAGAGGCAGCCGCTCGGTACACCATGGGCTTACAGTGGACGCACCTGGTCTCAGTCCAGCTGTGCCTCTTACCAGTTGCGCTTCCTAGCAAGTTACTTAACAGCCTCGAGCTTTGGTTACTTCATCTTTGAAGCAGTGCTGGTGCGCGCTGAGGGTGCGCGGACGCTGCATCCAAGCCCACAGGAAGTGCGGGTCACTGGCAGCTCTGGGCTGTTCCCTCAAGCCCGACTCCAGGCTCGTCTGGGAACACGAGCAATGCTGAAGCCCAGGCCTCAGCAGCGGCCCCGCCTCATCTGCAGGGCACAGGCCACAACAGTAGTGACCGCAAAGGAGAGACCTTGGACTCCTCTCCCAAAGCTTGTGCTCCAACTTCCTGTTTCCTGGTGAGCCTCTGGGGCAGTGGAGGCCGAACTGCCTCTGTCCACAAACGGCAGGCCTCACCTCTTCAGGCTGATGATGGAGGCATTCTGCCCGGCTTTGTTCAAAGCTTCATTCCACTCTTCATCGTCCCCACGGATTATGTATCTGCAACACAGAAGGGCAATGTTAAAGCCTGCTCAAAAGGATGAAAGACGGTGACCATGTGGTCAGACACAGCCTGCCACACAAGCCAGGCCGAGCTGCGTCGGCGTCTGAAGAGCAGAGAGAAAGGGAGCACGCACACAGTAGGGCCAAGATGAGGAGCCAAGCGCCATAGGACCAAAACTTCACCAGAGCAAGGAAGGTCACCAGCCGGCTAGGAGGGTCAGTGACAGGGCGCCTCTGCAGAGAAGGCAGCTGCCCACCTTCTTGCACCTGACCCTCATTAACTGCCCACCAAAGAAGCCTCCGGTGGCCCCCACAACCTTCTAGCTCACTCCTGCCTCCAGACACGTGCCCACGAGCCCCAGCACCGTGCCTCTCCCTGCCCCACTTTGCCCCACCTCTCTGGGATCTAGCAGTTCTGGCAAGTCAAGGTTCCGATATTGCAAAGCCACAGGCAGGGCTCAAGACCCTGCCCAGGAACCTCCCAGCCACCTCCACCTCACACGTCACCAACCACCATCACCAAAGGGCCAGTGACAGGTCAAAGAGGACAACGCATCAGAGGCCACTAATTCTGGAGCTGTTATTCACATCCACCCAGGGGGCAGGCAACAGTATCACAGCTGAAGCCCACAGGGAACTAGGACTCCTGGCACCCAGAGGGTTCCAGAGCAAGGGGTTTTGCTGGCTCATTTCTTGGCAGCAGAATCCTTCCGTCAAACAAATTCACATGCAAAAACCAAATGCAGAGAAGTGGTCATTAAAGTGGATCCTCATGGGTCAGCATCCCCCGCCTGGGGACCTGAAGCCTGACAGGGAACCCTCCAGCTCAGGAGCACGACTGGAAAGTCAAAGTGGCAGCACTGATCTGGGGAAACCAAACCCTCCAAAATTATGCAGAAAGTGAATTAGGAGGTTTTTAGCTATTAGTGCTTCTAAAAATGATCTCACAAACCACAGCTTCCAGGCACCAGGCTGTGGATGAGAAGAAAGCCACAGAAAGATCTGAGGGCCCTAGAAGCTGAGACTGAGCCTTCGCTCCCCACGAGTGGCGGCCGGGCCTTACTGAGAGAGGTCCATGTCCTTCAGCTTCCCCACCTCCTTCTTGTGTTTCTCCTGGAACTCCTTTGCTGCTTCATCCTGTGGTCAAGGCCCCGCAGACAGAGCAAGTCAGAGTCAAGCAGTGAACCATACAAAGAAGAGGAGGGGGCGGAATCTCAGCACGACACGCAGACACCTCCTCCGTCCACCCCGCCCCCATTAGAGGCAGCTCTCACTGACGCGAGTATGGGCACAGATGTGCACTGTGAGAAGTCTCAGCACATGGCAACAGCAGCTGCTGGACTGCTTGCACGCACACGCGCACACCCAGTGGGAGGCAGAGGTCTAGGACCATGTGTGCTCGTGCGCATCCAAGACAGGGAGAGGCGGGAGCGACACTCGCGAAGCCCCGGGAGCTCGGCGCGCTCCCACCCTCCACACCAGCACCGCTGAGCTGGGCAGGGCAGGTGCTCCTCCTAAAGGGGAAGGGCACACATTGGGCGTTCACGGGGCCTTGGGCAGGAGGGTACCAGCTCGTCACTGAGGGTCTTCATTGTGGGCTCCATCACCACATCCTTCACCACCACCATCTGCTCCTCAATGGCCTTCTCCTGCACTTCATTAAACAGCTACAAGACACAATGGCCGAGAAGCAGAGATGAGCAGCACAGGGACCCAGTCGCTCGGCACCCACTGCACACAGCTTGGGCTCGTGTTCTACCCGCTCAGGGTCAAGGGTGAAAGCACAGACCGGGCAGACTCCACCCTCCTAACAGTGCTCCTGGGAGAACAGGGTCATCACAGACACAGCGAAAGCCCCGTTTCTTCGAGGGGAGACAGGGCACGAGGATGAAGATCAGCAGTGAGTGTGGCCAAATGTTAACGCCTGTTCACCTTGGGGCAAAGAGCAGGTGTTACATTACCCAAAACAGACCAAAACTCTGCCCTCAGCCGAGGTTACCTTCACGACTTTGCGGATAATCCGGTTGAAAAGCCCCATCAGCTGGCCCGAGGGCAGCTCGATCTCCTTTTCCAGCTGGTCCACAGATTTATGCTGTAGACCAATCCCCAAGAGAAGAGCCTGGAGGAAGGAAAACCCGCTGGAGTGGCCACCAGGGCTGGCCCTTCGCCATTAACATAGTGCCGAGAACCAGAGTGACTCTTTGACCACAGCTCTCTGGTACAAAACACCAACTGGCACTGTCTAGTTTGGAATCTTCTCTTCATCCCGTACTGAAACCACCAAGCACGGCTCCCTCTTCCTGAAATCCCCAAACTAATTTATTACCCTGACAAATACCTGCTTCCCAGCTAGTTACAAGTTTGGGGTGCTCCTGGACCCCTGCTAGGGTGGAGTAAGGATGGAGGCAACATGGCGAGCGGACAGACTGTGGCTGCTGATGGCAGCTCCCGCATGGCACACTGTGGCTGGCACATGGCTCGACTGCACAGCCCAGCTGTCAGCACCTGGAAGATGGCAACGTACCGACTGGGCAGCGGACAGGGCCAGGTCCCCCAGCTGGTTCAGGAAGTACATCCGCGCGATGGCCGGGATCATGTCCATGATGAGGTGGTAGTCGACCATGTTCCGCGAGTACATCTCCAGCCTCTTCAGGTCATAGGGCAGAAAGAGCGTCTCTAGCTCCTCGCGGCACAGGGCTGCACGCATGACAGGGCCCAACAGGTCACAGGGTCTGCTGGGACTCCCAGACAGCACACAAGGCCCCAGGGGCACCTAAGGCTGCTCCTCTGCAGGCCTTCAGCCAAGCAGAGCAGGATTGGAGTCACCTCAAATTCCAGCCCACCAAGGGAACCTGCCGCCCCGGCAGCCCTGGCTCCAGTGCTCCGGGCCCTCCTGCCAAGGGGAGGCAGGTCCAGGCCATGCAGCGAGGGCGACGACTGGCATGCGGCCCCTGATCAGAGTTCCACGCCAACAGCTGGACCAAGGAAAGGCTCCCTGTGCCCCGGAGCGAGAGGACCACAACACTCTTCCCCACTTTGTCCCTTCCCCTCAGGACCCGGTTCACAGACGGTGGTACTCTGCCCAGCTCAAGGAACACAGACTTTTCCACCAAAATATAATTGGCAAAAAAACAAAAGTATACACACACAATTAGCAACACAAAAAAAACCCACAGCTGTTAATACTAATGACCCTTTATACTTTTTTGTGTGTGTGTGAGGAAGACCGGCCCTCAACTAACATCTGTTGTTGCTGAGGCAACATCCATGCCCATCCTCCTCTATCTTCTGTGGACGCCACCAGAACGTGGCTTAATGAGTGCTGTGTAGGTCTGCACCTGGGATCCAAACCCACAAACTCTGGGCTGCCAAAGCAGACTGCACAAACTTCACCACCACACCACCAAGCCAGCCCCCTTTTTATACTTTTTTTGTACTTTAAATATTCAATTTATATGCCCAAAGCACTTCTCTGGGTTGGCGACAGAAGGTTGGCAGCATATTCTTACTATAATTTCATGAATGAGGAAACTGAGCCTGAGACCCTGAGCTGGCTCTCCTGGCTCACAAGATTTAAACTGGGTTCCATTGTGAGCTGTATGGAGGACCTTATCTGACATCTCTGAGTCGGAACACGTGGCGAGACTTGTTGGGAAGATGGAAGGTACCGTGTGTGACAGCGCCCCTGTGGCAGAGCAGGGCCCGCTGAGCGGAAGGCGGAGGTGGGAGACGCAGGTCCAGAATGGGGCCCTCAATGCCTAGGCAGGCCCTTCTCCGGACCAGCACGCCCACCTCGCACCACAAACAACCAAGCCAGCGGCAGCGTCCACGCCATCCCACTCAGCTCACCGGGCTGCGCTGGCTTCCCGGCACTCCTGTTCTGAATGATGTTCAGAGCCAGGGGAGGAGAGAAGGCGCTGAATTGGTAGGACAGCAGGGCCAGGAACCGCCTCCGGAAATCTGTGGGGGACAGCCACATGGAGTCAGGGCTCTGGAGGCCCCACCCATCACCTTGCTGTCCACTTCCACTCAGACTCACCTTTCCAAAAGGCAGCGAGCCAGGCTCCCTGGTTGGCCTCATCCTCGTCAGCCAGCATCTTCAGCATGATGCACGAGTGTTCTCCAGTCAGGTCATTCTGGGAACCATAAATTCCCAAATGGCACCAAGAACCCCCCATCTTGGAAGATCTGTCCTTGGAAAGGGCGAGCTTGCAGAGGCAAGACTCAGTGCATCCGCAGGCCCCTCCTCCCAGCCAGGAGAGGGGCTGTCGCAGCACAGCCTCGCCTTCACATTCCCACCCGGCCTGGCTCCTACACCACAGCTCCCAAAGCCACACGGCCCTGCCACTTCCCAGCAGGTGCCATGGCAAGGAGCAGAGCCGCAGAGCATCAGATCACGCCATCTGCTCTGGATGCACAGAAGTGAGCCACGCGCTCGCGTCAGGTCAGACTCTGAACTCAGAGTCATTACAGCTTAGATTCCACAGAATTCAATCAGCACGTTTTTGGTGCCTCAGAGCGAAAACCGCATGGCTGACACCTAGAGTCCCTGCTGCAGCCAGTGTGTGGGTGCAGGTTTCCAGGCATTTACTCCACAACAACCACAAAGCCCACACGACCAACCATCTAACAGCTTCCAACCGAAGAGCATGCCCGTAACAAAAGGCCAGCGCCGAGTCACAAACGAGCAGCGCACAGCACAAGACCACAGGGACACACTGTGCTCCACCGAACTCAACGTCCGCATTCATTCTCCTTGCAGTTGACCGCCAAATGTACACCCCAGCCTTGGCCAAACCCACTGACAAGGACCCAGCCCACCTACGAGCTGCTCCCTGCCAGCAAGGAAGCAGCCGAGCACCCAAGGGTCTTCACCAGTCCCACTTTAAACGCTCAGATGGGTGCCACCCCCAAATGGACACTGGCTTTGCGCGCTCCAAAACCAAACCTCCAACATTATCCCTCTCAGCTGACGACCTCCCCTCTCCGGGAAAACAGAGGCGATCAGAAGACAACTTCTCCATCCTCCCCATGCCAACTCAACCAGCCGACCCACACTTCCTCCCCTACACTGTGCCTACCCTCGGCTGGGAAGGATGAGGCCCTCCCCCTGCCTCTGTCCTGCCCCTGCCTCCATGAGGCCTGCTCTCGGTCCTCCCCCTGCCCTCCGTGCTCCTCCTGCCTCCATGAGGCCTGCCCTCTGTCCTCTGTCCTCCCCTGCCTCCGTCCTCCTCCTGCCTCTGTGAGGGCTGCCCTCCATCCTCCCCCTGCCCTCTGTCATCACCCTGCCTCCATGAGGCCTACCCTCCATCCTCCCCTGCCTCGTCCTCCCCCTGCCCTCCGTCCTCCCCTGCCTCCATGAGGCCTATCCTTTATCCTCTCCCTGCCCCCCATCCTGCCCCTACTTCCATCCTCCCCTGCCCTCCGTCTTCCCCCTGCCTCCGTGAGGCCTGTACTCCTGCTGGCAGCCCCCTCCCCTGTACTATTGCACGCTCTCTACAGGATCGGACCCTACAGCAAACAAACATTCCAGAATCTCCCATCTGACAAACCCACCGTAACTCCAGTCCCCCTCCAGCTCCCTGTTTCCCTGCTCCCTCTTGCTCTCCATGCAAGCCGTCTCTTCACCTCCCCTTCTCTCCAGTCAGGTGGACCCCTCCACTCCACTGAAGCTGCTCTCATTCCAATCAGTGGTGCTGACAAGGCCCGTGGTCAACCATTCGTCCTCGTCTTGCCTGTTCTCTCACAACTGACTCCCCTTCTTGAAACCCTTGTGAATCCTGGCTTCTGACACTTCACCCCGACTGCCTCCTATAGATCAAGGCCACTCCTCAGTCTCCCCTGCTGTCTTCTGACTCATTCCTCTAAACACTGGACAGTCCAAGACTCCCCCTCTTCTCTATCTCCTCCACTCCCTACTTTCTGGAGCTCCCAGCAGTTATTCATTCACTAACAAAGCATTTACTGCACACATGCTACACACAGCAGACGCTACCAAGTGCTGGGGTTACAGCTCTGAAGAAAACAGACAAAAAGCTCCTTGGCCCCAGGGGTACACTCTGAGGAATACGCCGACATCTCCCAAACCTGCATGTCCAGCCCCAACCTCCTCCTGAACCCCAGGCTCCTGGTCAGGTGCCTGTCCATGTGTCCAGGGTCTCTGACAGGCATCTCACATTGGCCACGCCAAAAGCATCCCCACTCTGACCCCCCACCCTGCCCTCCCCACAGGGCCTCGCCTCAGCGAAGAGCACCTCCAGCACGCAGCCTCTCCAGCCACAAATGTAAGAATCCCCTTCACCCTCCTCTGCACGCTTCTTCCACACCCCAAGCTTCGAGTCTACACTGTCCGGCCTCCAGCCGTACCTCACACCTGGCCTCCTCTCCACCTTCGCCACCTCCTCCTCAGACAAACCACCCCAACTCCCACCCCTCGTCTCCGTCTCCACCCTGGGCCACTGCCGCCCACTGTCTACACAGCAGCTGAGCACACTTGCTCTGACCCCTTCCTGCGGCTGGCTGCAAAGACAACGCAGAGTGCTTACCCAGCACTACCTGGCCCACCGTGGACCACCACCCTTCTCTCCAAAGCCTTGCTCGCCTTCTTTGTGTCCTTCAGGTCGCTGAGCTGATGTCCACCTTAGGCCCCTACACTTGCTGCGCCCTCTGCCTGGAAATGCTCTCTCCTCCAGGACCGTCACCGGCCGGTCTGCCTGATCATTCCAGCTTCAGTCGGAGAGGCCACCCCTCAGAGGCCTGACTGCTCATTATGCTACCATCTCAATGTCCGTTTTCCTCACGGCACAGACCACCATCTGAAAATGTCTCCTCTCACGTTTTTCTCGCCTATTTCTACCCAACAGAAATTCAGCTTCATGGTGTATCTTGCTCACTCCTGATGCCCTGTAGGTACTACATACTTCTTTTAATGAGCCAACAGTCGCTAACTGCCCCACCCTAATAACCCTGCGCATGGCTGCCTTCAGTCCCATCCTGCTTCAAACACCAGCTGCACCAGAGGCTGCAAACTGTTTTTTTTCCCTTTTTTTTTTTTTTTTTACAGATTCAAGCAGGCCCCCAGGTTATAGGACTCTAGAATTTGATAACCAAGTCCATGTGCACCTCTGCCATTTCATGATCAAGCACAAACCTAGGTACACACCAGGTGTGCAGTGCACAGCAGGGAAGAAACGGTGACCAGAGGGCCGCTCAGTGAAACCGCTGCTTCGGGTCCATCAGAACAAACCCCCTGCAGGCACAGGCTCACCTGCTCGAACACAGCAGGAGGCTCCGGGTCTGTGCAAGGGCACACACCCACACCCTCCTCTGCCAGATGCTTACTCACCGGGGTCTGCCTCAGATAAACAGGAACAAAGCCAGCTCGTTTCCAGAACCTGCAGATAAAGAGAGCAGATCACCTGCACGCCTTCTGGGAGCGGCTGACAGATAACGATGGGAAGGTCAGGGGGAGCGCGGAGTCAACACATGGCTGACACAGACATTGGCCGAAATGGCCCACAGGACTCTCATTTTCAGGACACCACGGCCAAGGGGGTGACGTTGGGGAGGAAGGGCAGGCAGACCCTTACTTGAGGAGCCTGGGGGTCAAGCCATAGGACACACCCAGGTAATCCAGGTGTTCAGCAGGCCTCTCGTTCAGTTTGAGGAGTAAGGGAGGCAGGTCCTTCCGGGGAGTGACGACCTCTTCCAGCAAGCTGACGGCCTGGAGGATGCCAGGGAGAGGACAGTCCACCCAGCAGAGGGAGAAGGTTAGTGACATTCCCAAGCACCCCTGCCAGACCAGGCTCTGAACTGAACACAACAAAACTCAGACAGGTTTCTTGGTTTGTTCCTGTGGCTTTTAAAATATAAGAACATCGCAAAATCCGGTGATCATTACCGAATATACCAAAGCCCAAGACACACGTGGAATCACAGTGCTTGGAATCCAGAATGCGGGAGAACAGCCACACGGTTTAGGAATGCCTAACAGATTTACGAGAGGCAGAGGTAGGGGCTGAAGACCCGGGTCTGTCATCAGATGGCTCTGTGACTTGGGAGTGACAAACCTCTGAGCCTGACCCTGAACATAAGCCCCTTCCCCACCCCTCAAACAGCCATGCTGCGAAAATGAAGCAAACGTGTGTGAAGAGCTTTCGCGGTGCCCAGTGTCCACCCCTCACGAGGACAGCCCTTCCCTCAGTCTGGGGTCAGCACCAAGAGGCGGCAGCTGCAGCACTGGTCTAGACTGGGACGTGCGTCAGCGCCCGGGAGCTTCCAAGACAAATCACGGGCCCACCCAGAGCTCCTGACACGGGTGGTCTGTGGCAGGGCTCACGGACTGCATTTGTAACAAGTTTGCAGATGCCAAAGATGCTGATCTGAGGTTCTCGGCCCAAGGGTGAGCTGGAGAAAGCAGCAGGTCGTCCAAAATGAGAGGCGATCTCCGACTGCACAGAGAGCCCAGACCACCAGACAGCTCTTGACGATGCTCCCGAGACCCAGTTATTTTCCCAGGAACCAGAAGTTCGGCCAAAAGATGCTTACCTCACTGCTGACGGTGTGAATTCCTTGTGACGTCTCGAGGACCTTCTCCTCCAGACAAGGGAACCTGCCCTCGTAGTACATCTGCAGCAGCTGTAGGGCTCGGCTACCATAGCCCATCTGTGAGCAGAGAGAGGACGGGCCGATGTGGGCAGAGGCTCCTGGTCAGTCTGAACCACTTCTACACACTGCACTGCTTCTAGAGAGCCTTCTCTCCAGTCAGACTGCGCCAGGCAAAGAGAACCAACGAAACCCCTCAACAAGTCAAAGCAGAGCCCCTGAGGCTGAGTGTGGAACGACCCTTGCTCCCACAGTCGAGCCCATCGAGCCACCAGAGCATCAGGATGGCTGGCCGTGCCTTCCGCTCCACAGGCCAGCAAGCCCAGCACCGACATCTCCACAGCTGGCTCCTCAGTGGGGACTTCTGAGCGACAGGAGGTAATTATGCGAAGTAGAGCTGGTTCCCAAGTTACCTCTCCTCACAAAGGAAGAGCCAGCAGGGCGAGCATCCTGTGTACGGGCCCACTCCCAGTCCCGGGCAAACTGTCCCTGGCAGAGGAGTGCCTGCAACGCTCACTCCTTGACCAGCTTCCTACCCAAACAACCAAGCACAGCTGCCCGAACGAGCTGCCAGCCGCACGCCGCAGCCAGCGGCAGCACACCAGGCGCACACCGCAGCCAGCAGCAGCACACCAGGCGCACGCCACAGCCAGCGGCAGCACACCAGACGCACGCTGCAGCCAGCGGCAGCACACCAGGCTCGAGAGGTGAGATGACACGTTACCCCCTGATAATCTGGGTGAACAGCAATGCGAACAACCCTTCCGCCCGAAAGGCCACCGAAGTCGGGATCTTGGAACTGTGTGGGAGACACAAGCCAGTAACTTAGCAATAAAACCTCCTCCAGCCCCACCAGCTTCACTCACTCAGGCACCCCAGGGAAGCACATCACCTGCTCTGACACAGTCCACGGAATCAGATCCCCCGAAGCCTTCTTGCCTCGAGACAGGCTGTTCAAGATGGACTGGCGAGAAATCTCCCCCTCAAGGCACACCTGTGGGGGTGGCAGGACAATGCTGACAGGAGGGCCGGCTCCAGGGACAGAGCCTGCGCTCAGAACACCAGCAGCGTTCTGCTGTTCCTCTGACAAGGCCTGCTGTTTCCATTCCAGGTCAGCCTCAGCCCTGTGACTGACCAGCCATTTCCAGTGGAGGTTTCACTACGATGCCCCAAGAGCATCCCGACCCTGTCACTAACAAGGCAGAATACTGACATCCTCCTGGCCCAAAGCACATTAGAAGGGGGTCTCCACACGTGGAGTGCATGCGCTTATGTCAGGTAAGACACGGGATGCTCACGCAGCTCTGCAGAGAACCATGCAAATTTACAATGACTCATGTGTCTATCTAATAAGAGAACGGTTAAAAGCAGTGTGATACATGCATGTAATGAAGTACAACGCAGCCTTTAAAAATTATGCAGATTATGAACATGTGACACTCTGCAAAAAAAGGATTACCAAACACTATGACCCCACTTTTATGAAAGGAAAAATGACAGAGAAATGCATAAATGCAAGCCAGATGTTAAAACATTATTTTTTCCAATCTGTGTCTTCTAATTTTATAAGTACCACGTATTGCTTTTGTAATCAAGGAGGAAAACAAACAAACAAGTTCTGTTTTAGGAAGAGCTGTAAGCCAAAACACCAGCGGCCAGTTCTGACTTCCACTTGCCCACCAACAGTGGGGCTTTGGGTTTGTGCCGGGGGTGTTCCTTCGATGCACCCTAATCCCCAGCCTCGACACACCCAGCCACGGGGCTCCAGACCAGGAATCCACAGCCTCCCCTCCCACATGCCGTTACTGAGGCATTAACCCTTGATGCCCAGGCGGCTCCCCAAGTCAGTGCCACAAGGATGCCTCTGCTTCTGTACCTGGATGACAGCAAGCACTTCAGGAAGGACATTCTGGGTAGGGGGCACGGGAGGCAGAAGGCAGAAGAGGTGGTGAGCGGGTGCATCAGAGAGCATCTGGAGGTCATTGGGAGAGTTCTGTGGGGAAAAAACAGGGCTTGTGAGCACCACTCCTGTCCTTCGTGCAAGAGGCGACCCTGCCGTCATCAACGACTGGAGGGCCGCCTTCCCCAAAGCTAAGTGAGGGGCTGGAACCCAGTAAGGTGCCCTCCTAGTACCTTGGCCGGCCTGAGGCTCTTCATAAGGGCTTACATGAGACTTAGCCTCAACCATTTGCTGTCACCTCACTGAGTGTGGGGTCAGAGAACCACTTGGTTAGCACCATGGATTTCACCCCTGGGAAGTGAACTTTTTCCTGATAAGAGGGTGAGGTTTCAAGAAAACCTGTCACCACCTCTAACACCAACTCTTCAGCCTTCCATTAAAGGGTGTTATTAGAAATGCTATCTAGACACTCAAAAAGTGTCCTTTCCATCATGCCATTTACTTTTTAAGACTTTGCAATATTCTAAACCCTCACTCGCTGCTCCTTAAAAATAGCCCAGGGGCTGGCCCGGTGGTGTAGCAGGGGTTCACACGCTCCACTTTGGCGGCCCGGGGTTCACCAATTCAGATCCGGGGCATGGACCTAGCACCACCCATCAAGCCACACTGCGGCAGGCGTCTCACATATAAAGTGGAGTAAGATGGGCACTGATGTCAGCTGAGGGCCAATCTTCCTCAGAAAAAGAGGAGAATTGGTGGCGGATGTTAGCTCAGGGCTAATCTTCCTCAAAAAAAAGAGAAAAAGCCCAGAGGCACCAGGCTGGTCTCAAATAGCACCACTCAGTTACAACTACTACGTCATCTCAGCCTATCAGCAGACAAGCAAGAAACAGAAGTACCCTTTTAAACTGTGCAAAGCTCTCCACCCTCGAGACCATGCATGGAGAGCTAGAAGCCCGAAATGAGCCTGAGCAACAATGAGAATGCAACTCGTCCAGCAGGACCACTGACCCTGCCAGCCTCAAGACATTTAAGTCCCAGGGCACAGTCACCTGAGCCACTGGTTAACAAGAGATGTGAAAAGCCAAGTCAAGGGGACTGCCATGTGCTGTGGCTCACTGCTGAAGTCCACCCACAGGCTAGCTGCAGTTACCTTGTAGTGAGAAGCCACGTAGAGGGCCATGAGCCTTTGAAGGAAAACTTCAGAGGCCTTGTGGTAGCAAAAGAGAGTGTCTCTATTCACGTAGTAGCTGGGTCTGGAGTTAAGCAACCAAAACACACCCAAGAGAGCCTCAAACAGGATATCCTGCCTCCCAGGGTCACCGGCTAGGTGGGTTTCCCGCAGCTCGGGAAGAGGGGCCATGCCCTGAGCAGAAACACACAAGGGCAGGAAGAGAAAGGGGCCTGAGGCTGTCTGACCCACCCTCTCCCTGGAGCAGAGCCTGTGAAACCAAGGGCCACATCCTCGTGTGTGACTCCTTCATCGCCCCTCCCTTCCACAGGGGCACCACACCAGCGGATACAGCTCACAGGCGTCAGGCAACGGGCAGCCCGAGATGATCCGAGGGATGCTGAGGCAGTCGAGGCACAGCAAGTCATTCAGCCACTGCTCCACCGCGTCGCCAGGGGCATAGCGGATAGACTCCTGCAGGGAGACCTCATGCAGCGTTCGCGCTGCCCCAACACACAGACACAACGAGAAACGACAATTACACACGTTTCATCTGAAAGAGTGAGGCAAACGTTCTACTCTATCTTTGCCACACGGTGCCCCCAGGAACACAGCTCGAGACTTTAAACTGAGTGGTTTTAAATTGTTCTGGTGGATGTCCAACTCGCCATGACAGCAATCCCAAGGGGTCTCACTACATCAGTGCAACCATAGCTGCAGACAGTCACAAACAAGGGCCTAGCCCCAAAGGCCCGAGCCGGGCTCCCATCTGGTCACTGGCTCGCTGTTCCTCGGAGAAAAGCAACTCCACCTCTTGGGGACTCAGCCTGTCTGCCTGCCAGCAGGGAGGTATGCTACCACCCGTGGTGTCACGAGGGGAAAGGGCCAGCAAGAGTGAGACCAGCCGTGCACTGCAGGCCCAGATCGGAGCTCAGGGTACCTGAGGCCAGTCTGGCTGTCGTTGTGGTCTTGTTCTCAGCCGTGGTGCTGACCTGGCTCTGGGCGCTCTGCTGACGAAGCTGCTGAATGAGCTTGAGGGACAGGGAGCGGCCGGTGCCCTCGTAGCTAGGAGCAAACGAAAAGGCAGTCGGGCACAGCGCCCCACCCACTCCCCAAGGGAGAGAGGTACTTCCTCATCTGACGAGATGCCCCACTCCTGCTCCCCAGGATGTGGCCAAACCTGCAATCTCTCTAAGATATGCTCTATTTCAAAATTGTAAAAAACCCCTTGAGCCATTATAAGCCTACTTTCTTATGATAATTATACAGTTACTTATAATACTGTATGTTCACACAATTCTCAGATATCAAACATGAGTATTGTCATCCATGTACTCTCTAAAACCTGGTCCGGCCTACAGACAGGAGGAGACAGACATCACCGGGGTATCAAATTCTTCAGTCTTGTGCTACCCACCTAATGTCAGATCAGAGGTGAGCCCCAGGGGAGACTGAAGCAGCCCCAAAGACTCCAACTCCGGGAATCAGACCTACCTGCCCAGGCCCAGGCCACAGTCGTTACGTGCCACCTAATGAGCAAGAACCTACAGTGGGACAATGACTGCCCCAGGTGCCTTACCCGTTGATGGTGGACGCCATGAAAACAAGGTAGGGGCCCAAGAGGCTCTTCACCAGGGGCAGAGGGATGGCAGCCGCTTCATCAATCACGACAAGTTCGGCCTGGCCCAGTTTCACGGCATCCGCAGGATGTATATACTGCAGGAAGGAAAGCCCTCTCATTAGCTTCATCAGTATTAACGCCGCAACTGTGATCACTGCCGGGCGCCGTCAAGGCCGCTCGTTCCCCTCTCTACCCTTCCCATTTCTTCTTTCACTCCTTCCTCCTTTCCACTTTTCCTTGGCAGGACAAAAACAGAATGGGCGTGGCGTCAGAAACCTGGTTCAAAGAGTCCAACCACCAACTGTGTGACCCTGTCCAGGTCACTTATCTCACAGAGCCTCAAATTCCTCTTCTGGAAAACGGAGGAAATGCCTATGAGACGGCTGTTAGAGCAAAGAATCAGGTAAATGTGTAAGAAGGCCTTGCCTGGCCCCTGGCCCGGTGCTGACAGGTGGTGCCAGCCTCTCTGCTCTCTCCTGTCTTTCCATGCTTCACCGAGCCTCCGTCTGGCCAGCGAGCCAGGGGCAAGCTCGGCCCAGCAGTGGCTCATGGGAGGATGTCAGTATCTGAAGCACCTCCCACACTGCAGACTGTGCACCCCGCCTTGATACCATCACTCTAAAGGCAAGGCTCACTGCACTAGTGGGGGCCTCCTAAGACTTACTCCCTTCTTAATACACACACACTCGAACATCCTTATGTACATTATTAGCTTGGCCACCTAATGCCACAAACTTGCCACAAGCTCGGCATCCTTATGCGTATAAACAACTCCTTCAGCTTCTTCAGGGCTTCCTGCTATTTTTCAAGTTTGCAAAAGGCCACAAACAGGCATTTTACAGGAGAGGAACCCTGAATAGCCAGTTAGCATGACCAGGATACCCAACCTCACCAGTAACCAGTGCAGTGCTAAAGACGACAAGGAGACCTCATTCACACGCAGACAGGCAAAAAGTCAAGGGGCTGTGAAACAGCCGGTGCTGGTGAGGACTCGGGGAAACCCGGAAAGGTGCTGGTGGGAAGGTAAATCTGTACAAACACTGTAAGGAAGAATTTGGCAAAATCCAAGAAAGCTGGAAATCTACACACACCCTACAACCCAACAACTTCACTTCTAGAAACATAAAGAAACTGTGGTATACTCATATGGGGCTCAAACATGAATCAACCAGATCTACAGGCTTCACTCGGGACAAGTCTTGAAAACAAATGTTGAGTAAACAAAGCAAGCTGAAAAAGCACAAGTACCATCTGCTGCCATTTATGGACACACAAACACACCGACTGAAAGTGGAGTTACCCACGGGGGCGACGGGAATGGATGGGAGGGTACAAGAGGGACTTCAACTGGGTGTGAGATGTTTTAGATCTTTAAAACAAAACTATACATGACTTTTAAAACACAGAACAAACAAAGCACACGGCAAGCAGTCCACATTCCATAAGCCTGAGTGCTGGTCCCGAGTGTCACGCTGGTCTCTGCGCTTTCCTGGGTGTCCGAAGCATCTCATTACAAAGATTTTCTCACTGCGCTGCTGTGAGCTGCAGGCTCAGGGAGGCAGCGACCCTCATTTCCAAAGGCAGGACACACATGCTCGTAGGCCCCTTTCTTGGTTTCTTAAGGGGAAAAAACGAAGAAGTGCCTCTAAAAAGAGCAGAAAGCAGCCTCTGGAGAGGTGCAGCAGACTCTAATGTAATCATCTTCCTCACTTTCCAGCAAGGAGGAAGAGGCCTCAAAGGGACGCCAGTGCAGCCTCAGAAAGCCAGGTCCC
Source organism: Equus asinus (assembly GCF_041296235.1). Lineage (NCBI taxonomy): Eukaryota > Metazoa > Chordata > Mammalia > Perissodactyla > Equidae > Equus > Equus asinus. The sequence continues at coordinate 1,028,951 of NC_091806.1, read as the reverse complement.
CTCTTCTGTGCTTACACAGAACTGCAGGCAAAGGACTCTGGTGACACAAGAGGTCTCTGATTACAAATCCAAGCGGCAGCAAGTGCTGAGCAGGCGTCTCAGGGAAAGGATTTCCTTCTTTGGTTTGTGTGTTTCTCTCGAGTTTTAACAGGTCTCTGTGTTCTGATTGCCTTCAGCCTGCCCCCTGCCCCAGTCCACCCCAACACTAGTCTTTCCTCCTAAGAATGAAAGAAGGGAAGAAATGTACAAAAAGAAGAGATTCTGGCAAGAGACCCAGTAAGAAGAAAGTTAAGATCCTTCGGTAAAGGCATAAATGCTGGCCATCATGGGTAACGTGACCTTTGGTGCAAACTATCCCATCCTGACAGGCACAAAGGTCAACGGCACGATCTGCCCGTAACTGGCCCACTTCTGCCCCTAACCCAAGGCCACAAGTAATCGATGAATCTCCTGCACTAGCAGCCCGGGGTCTCCACCCCCTGCAAGCCCGTCACACTGATGCTTCCCTACAACTTCACACAGTTGCAGCCTGGGGGCAAGTGCAGACCATGCAGGCTTACAGAGCACTGGAGATTAGAGAGCTTTCAGGGCAGCACTGTTTAAACAGGACACTAGCTAAACCACAAAGATTCAGAGTACGTTTTGCCAAGTGCTTTTTCCTTTTAAATGGTAACGTTATTGGATTAGTAACAGATGCACCATTTCAAAACCTGCTGTAACCAAGCAAAATTACCAGTGATGTCAGAACAACAACGGTATTTCTTTTAGCTGATTAGCATACTCACAAACCCACTTACTCAATTTTCGAGGGACAAAACTATAATTTTCCAATCTGGTATATACATTTGATAGTTTACTTGAGTGTTTTTCTTTAGAAGAGGCTGAAAATCTGGAACAGGTTTATCATAAACCAGCAGCAATGTCTAAACAACATGCAATTCCACAGGACACGAAGACCACCTCTCCAAGCCCCAGGCACAGTCGGGACCCTGGCCCCGGGGTTCAGGCCGACCCTCACCTGGATGGTCTGCCGGTGCTCTCGGAAGACGTGCACTCTGATCACTGCTCTGTGAAATTCGGGATTTAGAGACTGAACGATCTCATAGTCCAGGTGCTCCTGATAGAGAGAGAGTCAAAGCAACAACACAGCTCAGAAGCAAGTGTCAGAAATAAATCCTAAGAAAGTACGCCTGCATTCTGAAGACTGCGCCTGGATTTAACCCAGCACTGAGTCAAAATAAACTCTTATCCTAATTTCTTACCTGATACTGCAGAGCATCAAATCCTTTAAATACAAATTCAAACAGAGTGTGGAGGTTATCAGGGCTTGGGGAGGTCACAAAGATATTGGAGTACCTATGGAACAAAAGAGGATTTTTTTAAGTAATTACGATATCTCAGGAAGGTTTATGGAACTTAAGGAAACATTTTGTCTGCCCATCACACAGGTGACCACCAGAGATGACAGGAGGAAAAAGCCACGACACACTTTGGGAAGAAAAGTAAAGCAACTCCAGACCTGAGGATATTTTTCCTCCCAAACTAACAGAAACATGATACCAACTGGAAGGCAGCAGGTCCTGGCAATGAGGACCAACGTGGGGAAGGCACGTCACCAAGGCGCTGTGGGGACAGCTCCCTCAGTGTGCAGAACCAGCAAGCTGCTCCGGCCCCGCGCCAGGGACAAGGGGGACGGCTTCACAGCCATCACCAGCTGCGCCGAGAGGGTTTCAAAGTGTGAAGCCAGGCAGCTCAACCAGAGGCCAGGCCAAGCCACGGGAACCCCCTAGGGATCCGTGCTGAGTGTAAGGGATGCTAACGGCTCAGGGGCCGAGTGCTAGCATGGTGTGCTGGAGCACAAGAACAAAGGACAGGGAGTCAGGAGCTGAGCTCACCCCAGCGCTACCGGCCCTAACTTGCTGCGGGATCTCGGGTGAGTCACTGAAGCTCCCTGAGCCGAGGTTCACCCACCTATAACCTGCTCACGGAGCCGCCAGGAGCACCAAGGGACATGATGCACACAGTGGAACATGGTAAATTCTGGGCCTGTGTTTATGTCTGTGAAGTAGGAAGCACACGCTCTCCTGGCAGCTGCATAAATCTTCCGCCCAGAGCAGAACAGAAAGCAGCACCACCCAAAGGCAGCTCCTCAGAAGCAAACGCACTTCCATCGACCACAATCACTCAAAGGTCAGACTGGCACTTGTCCCAGTCTGCAAAGCTGGGCACATGCATTCTCATCTCCTGAGAGGTTGAAAGTGCCCTCCTCCCATTTCGCAGCTTTTGTGCATTTGCTCAACTTCACTGCTCACAAGGGCCCTGGTGTGTGTCCGTATGCGCCGCTGTGAACAGTGTTGCTGTATCCAGATAGGAACCCAAGACCTAGAAAAGTCACACAGGAGCAGCTCATACCCAGGAAGAGTGTCCCGGTCCCCTGACCCCTAATCTTGCACACTGCTCCTCAGAGCCCAGAGCTCCTGAAGGTGGGGAACCAGATGCCCTTACCCAAAAGCCACCGCCCCAGCAATGGCCAACCCCAGGGCTGCAGATTTTCCCCTTCCTCGGGCGGCTGTGAGCGCAACAGTACTCCTCAGGGTCTTTTCAGAGGTCCCCTCGATGAATTTCAGGACAGCCTTGGCCTGTGGGAAGAGAAACGCGAGGCGAGCTCTGGGAAAGGCCAGCTATCAACCATCTGCCGCCCGCCACACAGGAGGTCAGCCTGAAGCCAAGGCTGCACAAAAGGGGCAGTTCTGAGAGGAGAAAGCAAGGCTCAGCCCTTGGACTTCCACTCCCTGGTCATCTCCTTAGTCTCAAGGTTGAAATACCAACTAGATGCTGACAACCCCCAACTTCACATCTCTAGTCCAGACGTCTTCCCCACACACCACTACAGACATGCAACCACCCCTGCACACCTCCACCTGCACCTCTGACACCTCAAACTCAAAACAGAGTGCCTCACGGCGCCCTCAAACCTCCTCCACCTATGATCTTCCCCATCTCAGTTAGCCGTCCAACTGTTTAGGCCAAAAGCCGCCTCCATTTTTCCCCCATTTCCGACTTATCGCCAAATCCCGTCAGCGCTGCCTTTGAAACATACAGAAGTCCTGCCATTCCTCACCACGATGCTCCTCTACCGCGTGGTCGAAGCCGTCCCCCTGCCCTGCCCCCATTACTGCGGCAGCCTCCTGACTAGTCTTCCCGCGTCCACCCTCCTCCCCAGCAGTCCAGACTCAACGCAGCAGCCAGAGGGACACTTCTAAACTGCGCCCGAGGACCGCTCTGCAGCTGCGCAAGAGCCCGAAGCGCAGGACTCCCGGCCGACGCTCAGAAGTGCCGTCCTCCCAGCAGCCGTGCGGCTCAACTGCAGCCACTTCCTCCTGCTCTCGTCCTCTCGCTCTGCAGCAGCCCGTCAGCCTCCGCCAAGTCAACTCCTACCTCAAGCCCACGTGCCTGTGAACCCTCTGCCAGAAGCACTCTCCCCCAAGACAGCCACGGGGCTCATCTCAACTCCTTCTCGTCTCTGTTCAGATACACCTTCTGAATGAGGCCTTCCCTGACCGCTCCATGGGGAGCCGCACCCTCCTCCTGGCACTCCCTACGCCTCTTTGCTGCTCCTCATTTTCCTCCATCGCACACAGCACCTTCCAGGACACTACATGATTTGCTTCTTTCCCAGATTCGCTGCCTGTCTCATCCCACCAGAACATAAGCTCCATGAAGCAGGTGTCCCTCTTGCTCACCGGTGAGCCCAGGGCGTAGAGGAGTGCCTAGCCCCTCAAAGGGAAAGCAGGATGCTGTGGCGCTGTGCGGGAGGAGGAACCACACCACCACTCAGGGGCCAGCCTCTGCTCCCCGACTGGGATCTGCCATGGGAAGAGGCCAGTGAGACTGGGAAGAGAGCCAGATGATCTGACCTGGCCTGTCCAGTCCTGAAGAAGTTGCCTTACGTGCCTGGGCAGAGACACTGAGAAGACACTGACAAGACGCAGGCCCAGGCGGACGGGAGGGAAGGCAGGGGAGGGGTTTCGGGAAGCCAGAGCCCTCCAGATGGTGATGCTCAGAGGGGGTCCAGGTCCTGCTCATCCTAAGCTGGCCTTTGGGGGACACTGCAGTTTACCCTTCTGTTGTTTCCTTTAGAGTGGGGAAGTTATGAACTCTGATGAAATATAACTGGAAAAATCCACCGACATGAAAGAAGGGTACGAAATCTGGACTAAAAATGCATTCTAAAATGAAAAACCAATACAAAAAAAGCAGACTGGTTTACAAAAACAAACAAAAAAATAGATGACCAGTATTACCTGAAAAAGGTGCCTGCTTCTCTCATAATTAAAGCAACACAAATGACAATGATCCTCTGTCACCGTATCAGATTGGTAACGACTTATAAGTTTAATAGTACCCAGTGCGGGCAAGGCTGCAGAGAAAAAGGCGTTTTCCTATACTGCTTGGTGGTTCCATAAACTGGTACAACACCTGTTTTAACAGCCACACACTCTAACCCAGCAATTCCCCTCCTAGAAACTTATCCTAGAGATGGTGCTGATAGACGTAGCTGTAAGAATGTCCTAACAGCATTGTTAATAAAGCAAAAAGGCCGGAAGCAACCCAAATGTCTAACAGGGGACCACTTATACTCTGTACTCTGTGACCCCTTTGCATATTTAAAACACACCCATTTATTTGTATAGAAGATCCATAAAAATATATAATAAACTGTTAATAGTAGTTGTCTCTGCAGATTGAGGCTACCAAGTAGAAACACCACTTTCTATTTTTAATGTACATTCTTTTGTACTTACTGACTTTTTTTGCCATGGGCCATTTATTTTCTTGTAACACTACTACTGGTACTGTAGCTTCTCTCTCTTCTGCTCTTTCCCCATCCTCTCTCTCACTCCCTCTCTCTGGTGATACAGAGGGTACCAGGAAGTGGTTCGAAGCAGCCTAGAGCCTGCAGCCTAGAGGGCATAGAGAGCTATGTCGCTGCTGACTCTATTTCCAGAATGAAAAGGGACACCAGCCTGTTGGGACTCAGCCTGAGTGGGCGGTGTCACTGCAGCTGTTTTCCATCCTGAAGGTAGAGCTTATGCCAAGAGGCCTGTGCTGCTCGTCTGGCTCAGGCTGGACCGGAACCCTGCACACACTGAAGAGCCTTAAGGCCTCTGGCCTGTGTCCACTTAGCTCCCATCACAGCCCAGGAACCATCGGAGAAGCTGAGTTTACCAGTCCTGGGCACCTCAGTGAGCACAGAAACACCTCCTGGCAGCTCCTGCCAGCCTGCTGTCTGTGCCTGAAGATCAGGCACACAGCACCGCAGGGGGCCGCCCTCAGGCCTGACACGGAACCGGGCAAGTATAGAGGCCTCAGGCTCTCCTCTCACTTCTGCACAAGGCAGAGGCAAAACCCTTAGGCCATCAAAACTCAACTAACTGAAAGAACACAGACACATCACCCTCTCTTGGGAAAAGCACTGAGAAGGGTCCTCTTTAAGTTTAATCCATCTCCCCCGGCCCCCAGGCCCCTGACCCGCTGAGGGGGGTGGAGAGGGAGGTGGTCACTGGACTTACGCTCTGAACCCAGACAACACAGAACGGCCCTGAGGTGGCAGCGTGCAGGAGTTCGAGCAAGAGGCAAGGCCCCTGCCCCAGGGACGGCCGGCGGCTCAACTTGTCCTCCCCTAGCCGCTCTTGCTTTCAGCACGCTACCTCTGTGCTGTCCGTACGGGGCAGGGTGGCTCTGAAGGCCCCACTCACCTGGTCTAGGGTCTTGCAGCAGTCCACCAACACACCCACAGGCTGGGTGTCCTGCAAGCTCTCCTTCAACTCCTTCAGCTCCAGATCAGAAGGACCAACACCCTCATCCTACCACAAAGGAGGGGAGGAGGAGGTTTGCCACCACCACGGGAGGGCCAACACAGAAAATGTGGCCTCCCCCGGGTTCCTGGGGCCCTGGCAGACTCACCGGGGTCTGGGGAGGTAGGGCCTCAATGCCGGCAGCATGGGAGGAGATGGGCAGGATGTTGAGCTGGTCGTCGATGACAAGACACTTCTTACAAGAGGCCAGAGAGAGAATAAATCTGAGGAACAAAACCGCAGTCATGAGCCGTTGGGGAAAGGGGGCCGATGTCTACACAACAAAGGCCTTAATGCAGGAAAACCACTGGCCCCACACATCTCTGAGAAAGCGAAAACCCAGTCGGAGAGCAGTGTGAGGCGATCCGAGGTCCTCCACAAGGCATCTGGACAGGGTTTACACAGCACGTGAGAAAACCAAGACCCCTAGAGATGGATCACAAACACTCCTACTGAGCACAACACCACTGTTCCCCGAGGCCCCTGGCCCTTCCCACACCCTCCTAGGCTCACTCTTTAGCACTGTGGTGTCTCACCTCTCTTAAATGGGGGAACTCCAAACCCACCCCACATACGATCACCAGCCACACAGGGAAACCAACACACACATGATGGATTTACCTTCTGTCAAAAAGGAAGAAAAAGGAGGAGAGGAGACAAAAGCTCCCTTAAGAAATATAACACAAACATTCCTGTGTGTAGAAAAGCACGTGTCTGGCTATAAAATCCAGACTTCTCCCACTACTCCAAGAGCACAGCACTGTGCGCCACTTCCAGGGCTTCTGTTCTACCTGGTGGCGCATGGCCACCTCTTGGCCTCCTCCTTCTACAGAGTTAAAGCATCAGAGACAGTTAAAATCAGAAAGGCCCACGGTTTAGAGAGGCCACGATTTCTAAGCCTCAGCACAACTGACATTTTTGACCAGATAATCCTTTATTGTGGGGCTACCCTGTGCATTTCAGGCTGCTTAGCAGCATCTCTGGCCTCCACCCACTATACACCAGTAGCGCCACCATGTAAGTCATGACACCAAAATGTCTCCAGACCTTGCCAAGTGTGCCCAGGGGCAAAACTGCTCCAGGCAAGAACCACCAATTTAGGCCACAGCCGCTTCAGGTGTTTCACAGGTTGCTAACTTATGGTCCCTAAAAAAGGGCTCTGGGGTCAAATAAACTTGAGAAACAATCAGTTAAGCAGGTCCCTGCTGCTGCAACACTTTTCAGAGGCAACAATGGGCTAACGTGAATCATCATGAAGGAAAAACCAGGTCAGTGTTTCCCAGACAAATTTGGCCAGAAAGCCCTTTTGTCATGGCCCCTCTTAAAATACAGTGTTCTACGAAACACATTTTGGGAAACGGCGACCAAAACAAATCACCCCTGTAACAAACGAGGAAGCTGAGACGCAGAGAGGGAGAGGGTCTTGCTTCAGGCCGGAAGGCAGGCAGAGTCCAGGCCTCCTGGCCCCGCCCTCCACTCTCTCACTGCTTCCAGGCCACGTCACGGCCACCGCTGCTGTTAGGAATCTCACCATTTTGGACTTCTGCTCCACTTTCCCTCAGACGAAAGCACAGCTTTCCATCGGGTCCAAGACAAAAATATTCCTCCCACTGTGGCTCCCCACAATTAAGGAACAAGAAACATCTACAGACCTACCTCTCATTAAATCTTCCCACCACATCCTGATGGGCCTCAGTCCTGTATCTTGAATGCACGTCCTAAAAAGACAACACCTGTGAACAAAGGCGTCCACATGCTGCTGGGGCTCAGGGTCCAAACATGAAGAAGCTCCATCAAGTGACCCTGGGATGACAGGGGCACCAGCGATGCCGCTGGAAAGAATCCACTCCCATATAACCTGCTGTGTTCAACTGGCCACATGCTACTTGCCTGAACTGGGATCAGACACTAAATGCAATGTTTGCTCTTACAGCAAACTTCCCCTCACCTCAGTTTTGGCTTTTCCACGTTTTATCCAGCATTATAAAATGTATCCATTCATTCACTAAAACGTACATGCCAGCTGTGTGCCAGACATGCTGGGTATGTGCTGGTGTGTAATGAAGCACAACCTCTGTTCACAGGGAGCTCAGGGTCCAACGGCCAGAGGGAAAGAAATGAGTAGAAAAATACAAATTTTGACAAATGCTACAAATGAAAAACAGGTGCAGTTACAGCAAAGGTGGGGAGGGAGGCCCTTTGAGGTGGTAAGCAGGCAGCATGGGGAGCGGGGTAGAGAATGACGTGGGCACACAGAAACTCGATCCTTCACAAACAGAGTGAGTGCTGACTACTGGCGGCAGGCACACCAGCACGGGGGCCCAGGGAGGACATGCCCTGCTCTCATCTAGTCCAGAGACCAGGGTCCGAGGGAGGACACGCCCTGCTCTCATCTAGTCCAGAGACCGGGGGCTCCAGGGAGGGACACGCCCAGCTCTCATCCAGTCCACAGACTGTCACAGGAAGACAGACAATGAACAAACACACACATAACTTCAGGCAGTGGTCAAATGCTTCAAAGAAAAATAAAGCAGGTTAAGGAGTGACAGGTGGAGTGATGTCTCCCACATCGGGTGTGAGGAAAGACCACACTGAGTAGGTGATACTGAGCAGGGATGAGAACACCATGAGGAAGCGAGCCATGCAGACAGCCCAGCGGGGACAGCAAGTGCAAACACCCTGAGGGGAGCGTGTGCTGGGTGTGTCTGAGGATTCTCGAGGAAGCCTGAGGAGCTGTAGTGGCAATGACAGGAGGAGTGGTAGTGACAGGACGCAGCTCCTAAGATTTGAGAGGAGTCCATTTCATCACATAAATGCAGTTCATGAAACCCTGAGGCCAATTCTAACACGATCCCCAGCAGCTGGGTCACGGGCATGACTCATCACACCCACGTGGCAATACTGATGGAGACAGCTCCGCATCCATTGAGACACAGCCCCACTCACTCCTTAGCCACGTCCTCAGCTTGGGGAGAAAACCACCCCTCCCAGAATCAAAGTTCCTGCCAAACTGGCAGTGGAACTGGCAAACGTTCCTTCACTACCCATCAGGATGAGGGCCAGTGGGGAAGTCTGTCCACAGTCCTTTTTTGCAGTTCAGGCAGCGGCAGGCTCTCTGCAGAGTACCATTCCAGAAACCTAGCTACGTGACAGCTGCATCCCATGTGAATCTCCCTCGCGTAGAATCTGCAAACGCCTGAGAGCAAATGGGAAATTCAGCAACTCCCGGGCACGCTCAGGGCCACTGGGACGCTCTGCAGAGACTTCTTCCTTAGTTGCAAAGAGCTCCCAGCCCAAAGAATGTGCGGACCACGCACTGGAGCTGCTCAACAGGCATTCTTAAAAGAAAGTGATGGGGCCGGCCCAGTGGCACAGCAGTTAAGTGCACACGTTCCGCAGCCCGGGGTTCACCAGTTCAGATCCCGGGTGCAGACATGGCACCGCTTGGAAAGCCATGCTGTGGTAGGTATCCCACATATAAAGTAGAGGAAGATGGGCACGGATGTTAGCTCAGGGCCAGTCTGCCTCAGCAAAAAGAGGACTGGCAGCAGATGTTAGCTCAGGGCTAATCTTCCTCAAAATAAAAAAAAAAGCAAAGAAAGTGGCCTACCGCCGGCCCCGTGGCTGAATGGTTACGTTTGTGCGCTCTGCTTCAGCGGCCCAGGGTTTCACCGGTTTGGATCCTGGGCGTGGACATGGCACCGCTCATCAGGCCATGCTGAGGCGGTGTCCCACATGCCACAACTAGAAGACCCACAACTAAAATATACAACTACGTACTGGGGTGATTTGGGGGGAAAAAAGCAGGAAAAAAAAGATTGGTAACAGTTGTTAGCTCAGGTGCCAATCTCTGGGGAAAAAAAAAGAAAGCAGCAAAAACAGGTTAATTTGAACCCCCACAATTAAGTTAAAAAACAGACTCTTACCATAGTCATCGTGTACAGCTGCTTGAGTGAATTCATGGTCCGCAGGAGGATGACCACCAGCCCACCGCCTTCCACTGTCTCTACAGTCCTGGCCAGCAAGTTTGGAGTTAAGGCTTCAAAATCCTGGAAGAAGGAGACTGGTCATGCAAAGGGCACCCCCAGGGAAGCTTAACCAGGGGCCAGGTGAGAAGGGACGAGGACTTCAGAGCACAAACCAGGACTACCCCCACCCGACTCACCAGGACACGCTCGGAGCCCTCACGGAGGGGCACTCAGAAGACAGCCCAGCCCTGGAGACCAAGGGCGCCTGGTTCCATATGTCAAATGTGTGTAATAATCTCAGATAAAATCCTACTGGAAGGAAGCCCCCCGTCTTCTCTGATTCCCATTTGAATTTCAGAAACACCTCACACTCCTCTTCTGCTGTTTATAGACTGAAACGGTTTGACAGGCTCGGCTGCGGCGCGTGGGAGCCACTGCGTCAGGAGCACCGCCACGGCACCTGCGACCTGGGAAGCAGGCGGCGAGCCCAGCAGTGCTCGGGAAAACGCGGCAGCTCTTCCCTGAGGCTCTTTTCTGGCCTCCGAGCTGGGATGCAGGCCAGCAGTGTAGGGTACAACCCAGTGGCATGCAGAAAGAAAAATGAGAACTTCCATTCATGATTTTCCTCCTCATTTCTTACATTTTGTAAGGTATGTTTTATATGTAATCATGGCAGTACACGTGTATAATAAATACACACCAAAACATGGAGATTAGTGCTTAAATTTGTCTTTGTTTTGGAGGATGGGGTTTACAGGTGTCAAAAAATCAAAGAAACAAAACAAAGACCAGCTGAGCTCAAAAAAGAAAACTGCAAACCTTAGTCTAACTCGCCTGCCAAGAGAACGCACGCGAGTGCAGAAATTCACCAGGTGAATTCCTCTGAGGGGAAACAGGGGGACTCTAAGGACTGGAGGGCGGGGGGTGCTGCAGGGGCTATGCCCCTCAGGCTCTCTGGATGGACAGATGGGTGCAGAGGTCTGTGCCCAGTCCCAGTGCTCCCGGGTCACCAGTCTTCAGTCAGTTCCAAGAAGGATCTGGGGGCCTAGGGTCACTGGAAGTTCACAGTGCGTTCCCTATCAGCTTTAGCTGTCAAAACCAGTTGTGATGAAGCGTCACAGCTGGTTTTGGTATCTCTAGATAAGGGCTGCCTTAAGTAGAAAATTTTCTTTTATTTTTTTTGCTGAGGAAGATTGTCCCTGAACTAACATCCATGCCAATCTTCCTCTACTTTATACATAGGATGCCACCACACCATGGCTTGATAAGTGTGACAAGCAGTGCGTAGGTCTGTGCCCGGGATCTGAACCTGCAAACACCAGGCCACCAAAGCAGAGCGTGTGAACTCAACCACTGCACTGCCGGGCCAGCCCCCCAAATTTTCTTTTTATATGGGGTGAGTTATCAAGTTTTCTTTGGAAAGTGGCTGAGTCTCCCACTGACAGTACTTGGTGGGGGGAGTACAAGCGAATCTTCCCTCCTTACTGTACACCTGTTCTCATGGGGACCCGGCAGCCCGAGCACCCCTCAGTGTCTGAGCCCAGGCACGGGCTGGAGGAAGTCACCCACCTGGAGAACACACATGCCGAAGGTATTGCCCAGGATCTTGTGCGTCTCGTTGTAGTAGCAGTAGCGAATGTTTGTGGCTGCTACGAAGAGCTCAAAGGGGTCATCCTGCTTTAAGTTCAGCGTCCCATTCTTTATTTTTTTCTGCAGCTGCCGCATTCTCTTCTTCCGGTGACTGCAATCACCCCAGCCCATGAGAGCCAGTTAGCCAGCAAGACGAAAGAGCTGGGGGCAGGGGACAGGCTCAACAACCCCCACTTAGACCTTCAGAGCTAGAAGGGAACCTGGACACTGCAGAGCCAACCCCCTCGCTTTAACGGTGAGGCAAATGGAGAGGCACCAGCGCAGAGCAGGTAAAAAGCAGCCTTCGGAGGGAACAGCAGTCGGTCTGCGTGTGAACCTTGCTACTCTGCTCTGCCACCTTTAGCAGATACTTCACTTCAAAAGAAGGGTAACAAGGGTACCCAAACCTCACATCTGGCCAGAGCTCAAAACTGAACCTGGGCGGCTCGCCACCTTAGTCTCAAGCCAATGTTTCAACTACACGGTGCCTGGGGACCTGGGAAAGGCATAGTGACAGTGGGGGACAGTATTCATTTTTCCTAAATGAAGTCACTCACTTCCTTCCCAGGCTGTGGGCTCACGTCCTCCAGGGCCCTCTAATCTAAGACAATACTGATAGAGGGTATACGGGTTGGAAAGGAATTTGGACATCTCTCAGAAATCCCTGAACTTTTCTTTTGTCTTAAAAACCTTGACTATCCAATTGTCATTTAGCTCTTTTACAGAAACGAGAAAGAAAACTCCAGCACTGAGGATTGCCGCAGATCAAAATTCTGCCAGTTCCCTAACTGAACAGCTAGAACCAAGGCCTCCCCTGGGCCTCCGGGCCCTCATCTGTGAAGCGAGGCAGGTGGGCAAAGGGATTTCCACTGTCCCTCTGGCTTGTGCCCTAACCCATGACCCAAAAGAGAGCATCAGCTTTAACCTGATGCTCTGCCACGTCAGGACGAGGGTGGGAGAGCTACAGAGCCACAGAAGAGATTTTTAAAAGTGAAATCATGTGGGTTAACTTCAAGAGGCAAATTTGCCCAGAATGCTGTAAACTTCCTAATTCTACACCCCTCTGACATTTACTGAACAGCAGTGAGAGTCACAAGCCCCAGAAACCGCAGCTCTGCTGACAGGCAACAGGCCTCATTCTCAGTCTGTATTAAAAATGCTTACCTGCCCAATTACGAAAGAATATATAAAACAAAATGCCAATACATACAAGTAACATACAGCTAAGTGCTAACAAAACCTAGATGTTGAGATTACAGGTGCTTGTTATTTTCACCTTTGTGATTTTTATGTATTCTTCACATTTTTTACAATAAAGCTTTTAGAACTTCTTTTAAAAAAGGCAAAACTATTTACTCAAAATCTAGTTTCTTTTAGGCAGAATCAAGTCTCCTTAAGACCAAAGAATAGGAACTAATCAAATTTAGCCTTTCGTACTAAGTAAAATTAAAATAATTTTAGAGCCTGTTAACAATTTATTCAATTCGACAAAACGTAATTGAGCACCCGATCATCTGAAAGCAGGAAAACACACAGGGAAGCAGGCGAGGCCTCCTACTATGACCTGACCACCCAGAAGCAGGAAGACCAGAGTGCAAGCCACGGCACCTGAAGGGAGGGCGCCGGGAGGGCCACGCGCTGAAGAGGCAGAGGGGCCGTGGGGCATGGCTGGCGGCAAGGGAAAAGCCTCCGGAAGGAGGCAGGCCCTGGGAAGTGGGGCCCTGCAGAGTGATGACGGGGGAGAGCTCTAGGCAGAGGAGGTGGAGGGAGAGGCAGGGAGTCTTGTCACACCCTAGAGCAGCCAGCGATGGAGACACGATTTCAGAGTCAACACCAGCAACACATACAGCTGCAAACAAAGGAACGAGAAGAAGCCTGAGGACAGAGCCACACACGCCACCTGGGCTGAAGGCAGGAGACAAGATCAGGGAACGCGAAGAGCTCAGGAAGGTGGCCCGTGTAAGAGCCAGAGAGGCCGGGAAAGGAGAGTGCTCTGAGCAGGCCACACAGTGGGTTATCTGCCAAGGACAGCACTCCGCATCCCAGACCACTCACTACACAGAGCTGCAGGGAGAACTGCCAGGTTCCTACCGGTGACCAACCCCACCTCCCCTGGCCCACGGGTGGCATCTTTCCCTAAGAATTTGGAAGACTGAGGTCCACACTGTTGGACCTGAACCATGTAAAACTCAAGTGCTGTTTCTGCCATGCGGACCACAGGAACCAGAAAGCTGACGTGGAGTGGGAAAGAAAAGAGCAGACACGCAGAGACGGGGGACCGGGCAAGGACAGGAGCCTGAGTGCTCTGGCTCTCCATCACCCCGAGGCAGCACTGGAATCTCACCCCCTTGGGTTTCATGAGCTGTCCTGTATACCTCAATAAATTCCCTTTGTGTCTAACGCGTCTGTGCTGGAGGCCTGCTATTTACAACCAGACGTGTTAAGTTCCACAGCTTTGAAGAAATGAGAGTAGCCGCTGTCAAATACAGCAGTGAGCTGGTGGAGGAGGAGCTCTGAGGAGAAAGAGGGAGAAATGTTGTTGCGTTAGGCATCAGGCCGTCAATGACTTCCAAGAGCAGTAGAAGCAGAAGCCAGACCACAAAGAGGGTGGCTAGGAAGTACAAAAGGCTCCTGTTTCAAGGTGTTTGGCTATAAAAATGAGAGAAAATGCTAGCCGGAGGGATAAAGCTGGCTATGTAGCTAATCACTTTTTTGAGAATGGAGAGAACTGAGCATGTTTACAGGAAAAGGAAGAAGGTTTCAGAGGGACATGGAGTGGCTGGCACAGGCAAGAAGGTAAAGGTCCTAAAGAAGCAAGGGAACAGAGCCAGAGTGGACAAAGGGTTTGCCTCGGACGTGGGATGAGGATGTCCTCCTCAAAACAAAATGGAAGGAAAGGGGAGAGGGACAACACGGAGCAAATCTGAGGCAGGTTTCAATTTGAGGTAACTGAAGGAACTCGCAGCAGACGGCGTGACCAGCTTAGAAGAGGTGGAAGAAAAATCCCGGCAGAAAGCAAGGAATTGGGCACAAAACGACTGAAACTCATGGTCAGGAATGAAGCAAGGATGTCACCTCCATTAGTTTCTGTTTGGAAGTGTCCTCAGAGACAGACCTGCGCTAGCAATCCCTGAAAAACTGTGTCAAGGAATCGTTTCCTACTATTTCAGCCACAGGCAGGAACGAGACGTGGAGCGGGACGCTCGAAGGGCCATGCTTACCTGCTAAACCCCAGCTCTTTCTTATAACACCACAGCACTGACGGCCGAGCCTTCACAGTTGCTTTAGACAACATGTGATGGAGTATGACCACCTGCGAAAGACAAAGGCACAGAATCTCAGGGCCAAAGACAACTTTGAGACTACCAGGGCAAGACCTCATCTGGCAGATGTGGAAACTAAACTGAGGGCCAGGGAAGGGAAGTGCCCAAGGTCAAAATGCAAGCAGCGGCCAGGCTGGGACCAGAAGCCAGGCCACATACACTTATCCTTGTGCTCAGTCCACCACCCCAGGCGTCAAAAGCTCTTAGCCTGTGTGCTAATAATTCTAAATATAGACGTCTGTCACTTCTGAGAAACAAAGGAAGGTTCCCGCTAGGCATTTAACTCAAAGAAAACCAGGCAAAGGGACCTTAATGTCATTATGTGCTGAACCCCCAAAGGGCCTGTAACATGCTGACTCTTTGGGAAAGGAGACAGAGCCAGTCAGGAGGTGTCCACCAGGTCTTACCTGATCCTTTCCTCGATCTCCCACTACAACAAAGAGAGATCTCTGCCGCTCGGCTACCCCATTCTCAATGAGAATCCGGATCCGGTTATCCACTTTCTTCCGATGCATGGTGACAGACTATGCCTGAAACAGAAAGAAAGGGAACACAACTGGACATGAACATCAGACTCTGAGTGAGGAACACCAGCTGGCTGCCTCCTGCGGGGCTGGGGGCTGTGCTGGGCCCACTTCCAAGTATCATCCCACTTAACCCTCAAACAGCTCCCTACGGAAGACATCAGCCTCCTTTTTAAAATTAGCAAACTGAGGCTCGGGAGGTGAAGAAGATGTTCCCCTCAGCAGGGAAGTCAACAGGGAAGCTGTAACTCACACCTCAAGGAGGAGTTTTTTAAAAATTGGAACACAAGGTCCAAAAAAACAATGATTAAAATATATAGTACTATGTCTATGGGAGAGTAAGGCAGTTTTCCAAAAAAAACTTTTTCAAAATGATTTTCAAAAGTTATCTGAGGATATAGATGCTTATGAGAGAATAATATGGCAGGATAAAGTATGACACCATCTCTCTGTGCATATACATAACACGCCAAGAAAAAGAGACTGGAAGAAAACACCAAAATGTAAAGCAGTTATTTCTGGGTGGTGAGACTGCGGGTGATTCTTACTTTGTTCTTTCACTTTTTTGGAGTTGTGCTTTATTTAAATTCACATGCATTAATTACTAATAAAGGAAAAGAAATCAATGAATATGCTAGGATGAAATACGCCCAAATGGTTTTCCTCAAAGGAGGGAAAACCATACTGCAGCCTGTACACATAGACCTCAAAAGTTATTGTGATTACGTGTGATAAAATATTGCATCATTACTATAATAAATACACCAAAGAAATGTCAGAAACGTCAACCATATTACTAGAATGTAAAAGTAAAAACGACGTGTTACTTAGAAACTTCAGTGCTTGCTGCATTCTAAATATAAAGATCATTAACTGAACTCTAACCATGCCTCAGCTGGCCTTCTAATCTCCCAATCCAAATGTGGACTTTACTAGTACTGACTTACTTTAAAACACTATATCACAATTAATAACTCCTATTTTATAAGGAAAGGAGCAGGGCCGCCCAGTGGCGCAGCGGTTAAGTTCGCATGTTCTGCTTCTCGGCAGCCCAGGGTGCACCGGTTCGGATCCTGGGTGCAGACATGGCACCACTTGGCAAAAGCCATGCTGTGGCAGGCGTCCCACATGTAAAGTAGAAGAAGATGGGCACGGATGTTAGCTCAGGGCCAGTCCTCCTCAGGAAAAAGAGGAGGATTGGCAGCAGTTAGCTCAGGGCTAATCTCCCTCAAAAAAAAAAAAAAAGAAAGAAAGGAGTCAAGTATTCCAGCATCCCGAGGAAGAAAAGTGCCCATCTAACTCCAGACCCTGAGCTCTTCCCAGTTCACCAACCTGCCCAGCTTGTCAGCTGTGTTGCCGGCCACATAAAGACCCCACGATAATCAACCAATAATTGTTGGGGACTGTTTTCTGCCCTAGTTACTGTGGGAGCCCCAGAAGTAGCACCTGATAAAGCCTTGACTTCAAAAAACTTTTATTCTCCTTGGAAAAGATATTTTGGAACAAGATTGGGGATAATTTGTCTAAAGACAGATAAAATTAGATCTAAAAATAATAGCTGTAGCCCGTGGTCTGACGACGGTCTGAGATTACTGCAGCCCGGAGTTGCCATGGAACCTTAATGGACGAGGAGGGCCTGGGAGGCGGAGAAAGAGGATTACTTTTCTCTCACTCATCTATCCGTCTAACAGATACACATGGCATCGACGTGCCGGGCACCACGCTAGGTGCGCTCGCAAAGAAAACAAAGTCCTGAAAGGACTGAGCACAGCGGAGCACTCAGGGGGCGCGTGTGGACGCGGAACCCGCCTGCCTCGGGTCAAGGCTCCGCGCCGCCTCCAAGAGCTGCCGGCAAGCTCCGCGGAAGGCAGAAGCGTTGTCACCCACCCGCTCACCCCGACCTCCGGCGAGACGGTGGAGAGGGAGCCAAGCGGCCCCCGAGAGCGCTCGAGAAGCATGCCCGAAAGCGGCGGCCTGCCGGGGGAGAGGATCCTGCCATCTAGGAGCGCCCGAGTGGGCGGCGGCCGGCGCGGCCCGGGCCCCGGCCTGGACGCAGAGCCTTCGTCCCCGAGCCGGTCTCCTCCGGGCCCGAGGAGGACACGGCCCCCGCCCTCGGCACCCACCCCAGCCATCCCGCGGCGCGCGGTACCTGCGCCCCGAGCCCGGCGGGTTCCGGCCGGCAGCGACGCGAAGGCACGTGGGGAAGCCGACTCTTCTGGCAGAGGCGGCGCGGGGCTGCCCGGCGCGTGCCTGACGGCGCGTCCCAGGCCCTGGCAGGGCGCATGCGCGAGCGAGCAGGCGGCGCGGCGACGGCGAGCGCGGGGGCCTTTCTCCGCTATGTCTCCGCCTGACGACGTCAGAGGCCCGGGGGGCGGGGCTGCAGCAGGGCGGCCGCGGGCCTGGGCGCAGCTTGCGTGTCTCCGCGTCGGAATTGAGATGCTCAGGCTCCGCAGGGCAAACCGAGCGTCCGGGCGTCCGCTCCCCCGCGCCTGCCGCTGTGCGGGGACAGCTCGGGGCCCGGGGGTCCGCGGCCGCCCAGCTCGGGCCGGGACCCGCGCGTCGTTTTACCGACCCTCTTAGTTAAGCCCCTTGCCGTTGGGACGCCAGGACGAGGATCGCACCGGCACCCCACGCCCGCAGTCAGGACCTGGTACCCGCCGCCAGCGCAGGTGCCCAGGCCTCTTCGAACAGCACCCGGGGCTCTGCTCCTTCCCCCGCCCGCCCCCACCGCACCCCCAGCTCCCAGGCGACCTCGCCCGAGCACCGGACTGCGCGAGCCACCCGCACGTCCTCTTACACTTTTGTCTCCGGGTCACATAGTTGAACTTCAGGCAAACAAATCCAGCTGCTTGCCTGACGTGTCTTCTCGGACACCTCAAATTCAGAACGTCTGCAGCCGAATTCATTCCCAATTTCCTTCCCTCCCTGAAACTCCTCACCACTCCCAAACGAGGACACCTCCAAGTCTAATGTAATTAGCACCACTGCCCATCTAGTCCAACATCCATTATCGTTTTTCCTTTTGTTTTTGCTCAGGAAGATTGGTCCTGAGCTAACATCTGTGGCAGTCTTCCTTTATTTTGCATGCGGGTCGCTGCCACTGCGTCTGCCCACGAGCGGTACAGGCCAAAACCTGGGACCGTGGCACCGAACTTAACTAGACCACAGCCGGCTCCCATCATCCAACTCTTTCGTATTTCACTGAACAAACTGTCAATATGCCAGACACGAGGGATAAAGTGACCAAAGCGTTGCTGTCTCTCGTGAAACACGTAATTTTAGGTAAGTTTTAAGAGCTACTAAGAAAAAAGTAGCCAGTGAGTAAAAAGGGACTAAGGGTACTGCTTTAGAGGTGGACAGGGAAGGCCTCTGAGGCAGATACTGGAGCAAACACCTGATTTAGAAAGAATCAGCCTTAAGAATATGTGTGTGAAAAGCCTTCCCATGTTGAAGACGTCACACACCAAGACTCGGAAATGGGAAAAATCTTGGCAAAGCAGCCAGTGTGGCCAGAGTACAATTAGCAAAGAAAACAGAAGGAAATCACGTGAGGTAAGGAAGGGCACGTGGGCCGCAGATTTAGAATTTAACTCTGATGGGAAGCCAGGGGAGTGCGGGGAACAGGGAAGTGTCAAAACGCGATTTGCACTCTCCTCTTTCTGAAAGGCTCGTTCCAGCTGCTGTGAAAAAGATTATACCGTAGGAGAGCAAGCGGGGAGACCGATTCTAAGCTACTGCAGCCACCTGCTCCAAGCGGGCAGTGGTGGTCACAAGTGCCGGATGACCCAGGATGTACGTTCACGGTGTAACAGGTGGATTTGCCTACAGACCAGACAGTGTGAAAAGAAATCCAAGATGATATCCAAGGTATTTGCCCCGAGCAACAGGATGAATGTAGCCCAATCAAGAGGTCAATTGGGAATACTCATGACATTCAAAGCGATACTATCAGTTTGTGTCCAGGACTCTGGGGCCTGGAGATGTTTAAGAGGGACTAAAATGCTGACAGTCGCCAGTCATGAGAGTGGATGAGATCACCCAGGGAAGAATCTTAGCTAGAGATGAAGTCTGACAGGCCTGGAGAACTCCAGAAAGGATGCTGAGCAGTGGCCAGTGAGAGGACACACGCAGAATCCACTCACTCCCACCCTCCACTTTAGTTATGTTGTAACCATTTCTTACCCGGGCTACTCCAACAGCCATCTCTTCTTGCCCCATATATTTTGTTCTCAACACTGCACTGAGCGTTCTTTAAATGGCAATTTTATTAGGTGACCCACTGTCCTTTATAGGTGACCCGCTCACACCCGCCCCTCATACACACAGCTTAAAAATCTTCAAGTTTCCAAGTGTTCTGAAGAGACAATACGTAACATGGAATATAACCGTGAAGCCATCCACAGTGCCCCTTACCTGTTTCCTCAGCCTCTAACTCTGCTAAATCAGTGCTCTTTCCACTTGAGCCACACAGGCACTGGAGACTGCACCTTTGGACATGCTCTTCTCTCCCCTTCTTTGCCTAGTTTACTACCCCGCATCCATTAAGTCTTGGTTCAATTATTCAACAAAGCAATTCCTGATCATTTTGACTAGGTCACACGCTATCAGTCATGGCCTTAGTATCTATCACCAACCACGTTGCTTCGTCATGGTTAACTGCTATACTTCAGTGTCACCATGTCTGTACCTTTGAGGAGACTGTTCAATGAAAGCAGGAATCACAAGTGATTTTGTCACTACTGAATGCTTAGTGCTTGGCATGATGCCTGGCAAAGGATGCCCCAATTTGCTGAATGAAGCCATACTTCAGTGGCTCCCTAATGTTAACACAGTACTTAAAGAAAACTAGCACTTACAAATAAGAGACAACACTAAAAAAGGCCTTTGCCAGACCAGGTCGTCTTTCACTACCAATACTCAAAAAGCCAGTCTTCTGCATGGGACTGGGTTAGGCTTCATAACAGCTTAATATAACATAACAGTCAGATTATTAAAATCCTGACTAAGAGAATGCAGTAGTCTAGCCTTAGAAGACAATGCTAGCAGAGATTTCTTCAAGCTTTTTCCTCTCCACTCACAGGCAGCATCACTTCTTCACTTAGAGCTCTGCTGGGTGGCATATACAACTAACGCAGACTTCAGTCAAGGACAATAAGGAATCAGGTTTTAATATGATTTAATCTAATGTAATTTAAAACATCCACTAGTCTTTTCCAGTATTTCTGTAGACTTCAAAATGGGAAAAAGTATAGAGACGTGCCTTAATTTACTTTCGTTTTCCCTCCCTGTCAACTCTTTATAGAAGGGAAAGGATCAAGGGCAACACTGAGTCTTTTAAATATAACCGACCATCAATAAAATTTACAGGGCTTAGCAAGAACTCAACTGGGATGGGGATTCAGGAGCTTAAAGATGAAATGAAGGGTTTGAACTCAGTGCTTACCTGCATCCCATTGCCCCGTTAGATATATTATTGAAAATACAATGAACACCACCAATTTCCTAAGACACTTGAGGAGGCTGACTACAACTACCTTCGACATTTTATGAATTGGTTGTCAACAGAGCACCTCAGTTAATGAGCCTACGGAGAATAAACACACATTCCCATGTCTCCTCTAAGTGGAAAAGTCTCCCACATAACAGAGTTGCATATATAGGAGACAAAAGAACTGTAGAAGCTAACTGATTAAAAATACTTAAAGGATATTTGTTTTAATATCAAGATACAATGATCAGAAAAACTATTCCACATTCTTTAGGGATATTTGAATCTGGAAACACAACTTGCCCTAACCAAGGTAATCAATGATATCCTACCTTAAAGCTTTAAAATAGAAGTCTCATTATCCACGTGAGATGACTGATATTGTGCATTTACAAAAGTACTTTATATGTGGAGTCTTGCTATACCCAGAAGCTACAGTGACACGTGTGACAATCATTTTCTTGCAACTGTGCTAAAATATACAACGTACCAAACAAAAAGCCTTCTGCAGGTAGAACAAGTATTCACATATTATACAAAACACTTCGTACCAAGACTCAGATCTTAATGAGACGTTTCAAAAAGTTCTCTGCCCCATAGTGAGGCACTCCTTTAAAAAATATAGTCTGAGGGGCTGGCCCCGTGGCCGAGTGGTTAAGTTCGCGCGCTCCGCTGCAGGCGGCCCAGTGTTTCGTTGGTTCGAATCCTGGGCGCGGACATGGCACTGCTCATCAGACCACGCTGAGGCAGCGTCCCACATACCACAACTAGAAGAACCCACAACGAAGAATATACAACTATGTACCGGGGGCTTTGGGGAGAAAAAGGGAAAAAATAAAATCTTAAAAAAAAAAAAAAAAAAAAAAAAAAAAAAAAAAAAATATATAGTCTGAATTGAGGCATAAAAGCTTTACATTTAGATTACAATGGTAGACTGCCAAAAAAAATTGTAGTATTTCAAAAAAAAACAAACTATTCTTTTAAAAACACATCAAGATATAATCAAAGCACTAACACTTTTACACTCACTTCTGCACTGATGCATGGAAGTTGGAACCTAGAAAGCGTTTCTCCCCCTCCCATCGCTGAACTGATTCATAGAGATCACTGTAGAAAGAACTTATTTACTTCAATTTTGATTTTAAATGTCATGAAATTATTTTCTACACAGATAGCAAATTTAGTTTTATATATCGAACTGCAAGCATACATCCTCTAGGGATTACCCAGTAAAACACGAATCTTTTACCTATCCCCTAAAAACAGCTAACATATGGTTGTGGTACATCCCAGGCAGATCTCATTTAAAGCACACAAGGGGAGGTGCTAGAAAAGAATACTCATTTGCAAAGTAAACAGATAACCCTTCCAATATGATGTACCACAACCACACATGAGAAAAGTCAAGAACTTCCTTTATTTTAAAAGAAACATTGAGGATCCCATCCCTCCCTTCCCCACCACCCTACAAAACTTTTGGATGTGGAATGTTCAACAGCCTATCCATTTTAGTAGGTTACAAAACCAGCAAAACTCCAGTTGTCTGACCATCAATGTTTGATAACAGTTTTGTTTTTTAAGTAGCTGAGCACCTACTGGAAAAGTTCCTTAGCTAAAGACAGAAAACAAAATTCAATTTCTGCACAGAATATACCATTAACTTACTAGCCTTTGCTTAATAGGTGGAATTAATTCTCCATGAATTCAAAGTGGGATACGACAAGCAGCATTAAGTTCGTAGGCACAGAGAACTAGTGCTCAAACTGCTAGCACAAATTTCAACATAGTACATGAATTCCTCAACTCTCCATCTGCATCCAACCTGTGGCTCTCCCTGCGCATCAGAGGGAAGGAATCACCACTTTGAATACAAATGCCTCCAGGATAGAGGGAGAATTCAATTAGAGTTAGACAAAAGGTAAGTGCAAGTACTAGAGAAATTGCTGCTGGAGATAACCATAAATGGGTAACACTAACAAGGCAGGGGGTGAACCACAGAAGCTGCTAGCTGTTGAACACCAGTGTTTCAAGATACAACTTTTATAAACACGTTTTATTTGCTTTGCTTATACCATCAGAACTGAAACTACTGACTGTCATTTCCCTAAAATAGGGAAATCAATCTAAAAACACATACTGGTGCTTTTCAAAAGATAGCAATTTAAAAGGGTGGTAGCAGCAGGCATTTGATATCTTTTCCTTTTAAAAACCTTCAGGCTGCAGGAAAAACATGTGACGAAGAGTGTTAGGTTTATCCATGAGAGATTTTCATCAGTACCTGTACCAATTTAGGTGACAATACAGCAAGATCCAAGGATTAGCAACAGACAATGTATGTCATCAGGAATGATATATACTACCAATCCTTACAAAAGTCATTGTCGAAGAAACTGTTAAGTGTTCAAAAAGGTATCTAATACTTCACATTAAGTACAGAAGCGGCCATCCAGATTACATCCCAAATTTGTTGCATATTTTTCGAAAAGTGCCAATGAAAGCCTAATTTTGCATTTTGGCATAGTCTTTTACAGTATCAGCTGTTAAAAAGCAATTTACATGTATTTTTAACCACAGTCGTTTGGCCAGAGGATGAATAGTGCTGTGTCAAAGCTGGTAGCCATGTATGTGTGATTAAGGGCCCATGCATAATTTGGTATGCATTTAACATTCAGTGCTCCAATTTAATAGGAAAAGCTGTGAAATGCAGTTGTTCTGCCAAACCACACTCCAGTCCTTCCATCTTCCTTTCAAGGGAAATATTTTAGTTTTGTGAATGACCATGAAACTCTAGGGCTGATTTGTAGATTTTATCCAATGTCAAAAGTCAATCTTGCTTTTTCCAAGCCACTTCAAATAACTATGGAGATATTATCACCCCATAAAGTATATTATGTTTTACTCCTAAGCAAGGGAAAGGAATCTGAGTATCATGTGCAAGGCTCAAGATGACGCTTAGGACAGAACATGCAGAGTAAAAATAGTTTCCTTCCATATCCAGGTAATATAAAGCTGACAACTGTAGTCCTGTCTTTATGGGATGAAAACAGTCCCTTTACAATAAGTTTCCTGAAAGGGAGAACAAATAGATAATAACTCTTCTGGTAACATATTATGGTACACTGGCCAGTGTGTTTTGGCGATTAAAGATAATCCTGTGAATCAGATTAATTCACTTGCTGAGTGTTCATTTGCGGCATCCCTCTGTTGGGTCTTGGGGGCCCTCCACGACCTAGAAGACAAAAATGGCATTTGGTTTTTCTTTCAAATATTATTTGTTTTGCCTTCAAGCAGATTTTCATCTGAAGTCAAGAAGCATATGGACAGCTTGCCACCACATTATTAGGTTTAAGAGGTCAATTCTTCAGTGTTCAAGTTTCCCCTGCCCTGGAAGTTGTCATGCGCAAATTTGCTCATGTTCTCTAGCTAAAAGAAGAGTAGAGCTAATGGAGTATTCCACCAGTACTCATTCATTCATTCATTCAACAAGTATTTATTGAGTGCCTACTCTGTGCCAGGCACTGTCAGCAGGCGTCGTAAATAGATACAGCAGTGAAGACAGACAAGGTACCTGCTCTCATGGAGCTTACATTCTAGTGTACACTCTAGCTTACATTTCAGGAGTAAGTAACATCAAACTATCAAAATTAATAAAAGCACCAGAATGAGAAACAGACCTTATTACCTAAACTGTTAAAAAGAAACTACATAACATTCAAAATTGTATAATGACTTATAACAGATAAAATAACTTTTTACATGCTGTTAAAACAGATTTTTAGCTACCAGTCAACTCAACTTTCATAGAATATGCTACAAGGTGAGAAAGAACATAACCCACATTCACATGCAAATACCCTTTGATACTTCAAGTCAGTAATTTCCAAGTGATCCACTAATTTAAAAAGAAACGCACCTTTGTGCTGGCCAGTTTCCACTAGCATTGAAATCAAAGTACTTTGTAATTCCTCCTTAATATACATTTTATACACGTTTTGGCCAATATCTAGAGCAAACCTACTTGATTTAACTTCCTTCTAATCAGAGAACCATTTAGAACTTCAGATCACATGAAATGCTACCTCTAATTGTTACTTAGGTTGACTTCCTGCCCAAATAGGAAGTAGTTTTCCTGAAGTAATAGACACAGAAAACCAAAAACTCTTAAGACCTGTAATCTTTAAGTACAGTTCAATAAGTTACTTACGAATTTAAATAATTTCATATTTATATCACTTGTTAGTGGCCCAAAGGGCATTGAAATTTCAATTAGTTCTATCACTTCTAAATGGTTCTCTAAATGTAACTATGGCTTATCTGGCCATTAAAGGGTTTCTGGTCCTAAAATATAATATGCATGTTTCAAAAATGAAAGAATAATAAATTTATATAAATGTTCAATCTCATTCCAAAAATGTCTTACAAAAATGTTTCAGTAAGTACTTCCTAAAAACATTTAGCAGGTTTTGGGACCTGAAAAATAATTTGCAGTTGGAAAAACACTTTTTCTGAGGAGGAGAAATAGTCTAGTTTTCAAGACAGTTTATACTGTAACAGGGAAAGTCATTCAAAAAATTAAATTTGGGTTCAAGATCAGTTTTAGAAACAGAGCATTTCATTTAATCCCTAGCAACAAGTCTGGAAATGATCGATGTGTTCCTAACGTGTACCCTACATGCAGACTACGAACAGCTCTTCCAAGGCCAGAACAGAAGCTCCACTTAGGAGCTAGGATCACCACCACAAAATATTACCTCGTGGGGCTCCCCGGGGTCCACTCTGCCCAGAGCCTCGCTTGAAATTCTGCTGATATCCATCCTAAAAGACAAGCTAGTTAGTACTGAACAGAAGAAAAGGTAATTTTTTTTAATGCTTACCCAGCTACCTCTATCCTTACAGTTTAACTTGTGCAGAATACAGAATTCTTCCTTATTCTTTCAGACCTTTCAACACATCATAGCCGAAAGTCATTCTGTAATTGTTGTACTTCTATTATTCTCAAGAACACTGAATGAGACAGAGTTCTCTGCTCTTAAAAATCATAGTTTTTAAACAGACTATTAAATGAGTACCTATATTTAGTGCTAAGAAAAGCAAGTCATCATTTTCCAAAATAAAGTACCTTGTGCAAAGGTACAAAATTAGCCCCAAATTAGTTGGTTAAGTCCATCAAGCAACTACACCAGTCCCTCTCAATGGTGCACTGAGGTCAGGTTTGGATTTTACAGTAACTGTACCTACCCGCTGATAGCCAGAGTAGTCCCGGGGAGCACTGAACTGAGACTGTGTGTAACCGCTGTTTGGAGTGTTAGAGAACGAAGGGCGGTAACCATCATATCCTCCTAAAATTTAGGACAAGAAAATAAATCATTTTCTTATCTTCACAAGGAATTTTTCCTTTCTTACTAACGACCAAGGGAACAACTGAAAAACTGTTAGCCATGCTGGTTATTCCATCTTTTTTTCAAAGATTGGCACCTGAGCTAACATCTGTTGCCAATCTTTTTTTTTCTTCTTCTCCCCAAAGCCCCCCAATACACAGCTGTATATTCGAGTTGTAGTTCCCTCTGGTTGTGGCACGTGGAATGCCGCCTCAGCGTGGCCTGATGAGCGGTGGCACATCCACGCCCAGGATCCAAACCAGTGAAACCCCCTGGGCCGCCAAAGCAGAGTGCGCCAACTTAACCACTCAGCCACACAGGTGGCCCCTAGTCAAACTAATTTCTAATATCCTACCCTGATCCAATCTGTTTATAAATTTCTTAAGTATTAACTGCCCTGAATCAGGAAATTTTCACCCATTCATGCATTACACACACACACACACACACAAAAATCCCCATAAGGTCTGATAATATATACAGGGCAATTATCCACCAGAGGACAGTGGTAGACGTGGACTTGATACAAAAAAACTCATTCCCAATTTTTTCAATTTAAATCACTTTATCAAAATATACTAAAAATGTTTAAATTGTACATAAGAGGCTAATACAGAGAGAGACATGTCCTTCCCAAAAACCATATGACATATTCCTATATAGTTTACAAATCAGAAAAGAAAATGAACTTGCTTTTTTTTTTTTTTACCTCTGAATCCATTGGCAGGGCCCCTGTATCCATTCATCAAGCCTCTAGCACCACGGGAGCCTCCACGAGACACACCACGACTGTTGTAATAGGGCTGACTGCTACGTGGAAACCCAGTGTTCTGCTGGGGAGGCTGCTGGTGGTTACCGGTCACTTGATGGGGCTGGTCTTGGGAAGCATGGTAAGTACCAACCACTGTAACAAAAACATACACATACATATGTATACACACGTATACACAGCTCATCACAATCTGTTCTCCCACATGCTTCTGGTTTGAGAAGGGTCTTACACAGTCTCCTCAAAGTTTAATTCTATGTTTAAATAAATTTTCATATGAACAATAGGGAAAACCACACATTAATCAAGTCCCTTTCTCCTACCACATATTAAGCTAAGGGGAATAAAACTCTCCAACAACAATTCCAAACCTTAGAAAGGCTATACTATTAAACATCTTCTGAGAGGCATCTGCCTATGGAGACCCACGATAATTCAAACGATCGTACATACTGAAACAGTGCAACTACCATTTTGTACCATTTAATCATTTCTTTTCATTGTAAAGCTCCTTAGTGGTAGAAGCTTCCTTACTCTTCTAAATTTCCCTCGATACTTACTGAAACACGCAAAACCATGCTCTCCCACAGCTAAGCAGCTATGTGGTGGAACAGTCAGTCAATCACAAAGATAAATCTGCAGAGCCTTCAACTTACACCCCGCCGGCCCCTTACTGCCTAATTCCATTTCAAGTACTCTTAAGTACAGCCAATTTAGAAGACAGTTAATGGCACTCACATTGGCACTCGACCCACGGAAGCGAAGGGAAGGTTCTAAAAGGCCCACACTACCTTGCACCCCTCTCGTTCCACAATGGGGAGAAGTCTAGAAATCTAGAAACCTTTAAAAATCAAGGACTGAGGTACATTTCTGGCATTTCCCCAATTCACAGGGCAGGAAAAAGGAGGTGCTAACAGTACCTTTCGGAGGTAAGGAAGGTTTGACTAAAGGCAGGCCCACACTCCAGGAACAAAGAGTCAGCAGCCTCTAGCCAGCCAAATCTCCCATGTTTGGGCAGAGAGAAAAGGTGGTGTGACTTCTGAAAATCTTTACCTGACCTATTTTATATCCTCAAGAAACCCCAAACATGGACGAGCTCTCAGAAGGCTATTTTGCAATGAAAAAGCTGGAGAACGCCTAGAAGAGAAGGGGTCAGGGCTCCTTTCTGAACTGTCAATGGACCAAATACACTACTCACCATGTGATCCTTCTACAGAGATTACCTTTCACTACATTCCCAAAATTTAAAATTACAAGAAAATATCGTAAGTACAATTAAAATTTTCTAGCTAGAAAGAATCATTCATATGCATGTAGAAAATAGTCACAAGAACTGAATTTTCAACTCACTTTTTATCAATAAGAATTTTATTAATCTTGATCAAATCTCACTCTAAGAAACTCCAACCAGAACAAAGCATAATCTTTATTTAAAAATACCAGAATTCCTATTTAAGTGTTTGTAAAGCATAAACTCTGGTCCATAAAAAATAGCAAAGATCCTTGCCAGACCCTTTTTCATGTTGTTCTTAACTAGACACTAATTCAAATTCAAGCAAAGTTTCTGGAATGATGGGGCACGCTGATTTGTTCAACAAGTATCAGAGTGCCCTCAACATGCCAGGCACAGTCCTGGACATATGGGATGTATCGGTTGTCAACATGTAATCCTTGCCCATATGGCAGTTTTAATAATGAGAGATAACAAGTGAATAAGATATACATACAAGTAAAAACACCATATCCTGTTGGGTAATAAGTGCCAAGGACAAAACCAAAGTAGGATAAACGAGTGACCGGAGTGAGTGTGCTCTATTTGGACAACGTGATGAAGGGACGTCTCAGAGGTGGTACATGAGCATAGACCCAACAGAAGTCAAGAAGCAAACCATGCAAACATCAGTGGAAGGAAGTTTTGGGCAAAAAGGAAAGAAAGCGTAGAAGTCCCCAGAGAGGAGAGAACTTGCTGTGTTTGTGGCTGATATGGGGGACATAAGGAAGAAAATTATACAAGAGGATCAAGGCAGGGGCCAGCTCATATAGGATCTTGTAAACCAAGGTAAGCACTTTCAATTTCTTTTCTAAATATAATGGGAAGCCACTGGAAGGTTATGAACAGCAAAGAGACATCCGTTTACATTTTAAAACAATCACTCTGGCTACTGTCTGGGGTAAAGCAAGAGTCAATGGAGGCAAGTTAGGAGACAAGTGCAACAGTCCACATAAGAGCTGCTGGCCGCCTGGGTTGGCGTGGTAGTGTGGCGGTGTTTAAACAAGCGTATGGGCTGATTTTATTTTTTTATTCAAAATATCTGTAAATATTGTGAAATTTTTATAAATAATGTATATTTTAAATGGTAAAGAAAGATAACCTTTTGTTATCTAGCTCAAATGTTTCACAGTCAGTCAATAAAGCTGAGTAGAAGCAAGACAGCTGAAAATCAACTGGCACAAAGAGAAAATTAACCAAGTCAAATGATACACAGTGATTACTTTTAATTTTATCATACCACCTGAAAAAACCAGCAAAATAGCAAGCATGTCAGGACAATGTCTAAAGGCCCCAAATATACCTGCTCCACAACAAACTCCTGAGGACATGGCAATGAAAGAATGAAAGGAGCCTAAGAGCCAGAAGCCCAGTTTTACGTTTCAGAAGCTGAGCACAGATAACATAATGGACAAATTTCTATCAGATTATGGTTGATTCAACCTCCCTACTGATTAGTGATGCTGAATACTGCAAGGATACGTAAGAATTTAGTACTGAAAAATCTATAGTGTTGATCCAGGTCTATCAAGAAATCAGACAATTTAAAAAATTCAGTTAGTTAAATTAATCTGGTAAAATTAAAAGTATTACTCCTATGATTTCAGCAAGATTTGCTAGTTTGTTGTGGGATTCCAATTAAACACCTAGGAA
Organism: Equus asinus; assembly: GCF_041296235.1. Classification (NCBI taxonomy): domain Eukaryota; kingdom Metazoa; phylum Chordata; class Mammalia; order Perissodactyla; family Equidae; genus Equus; species Equus asinus. The sequence goes on along the minus strand of NC_091806.1, from coordinate 999,091 downwards.
TTAAATAACCAAAGACCTAAAAAAGATATTTCATGTCTTACAAATATAAGAAATCTAAAATATCTCTATCTACATTATTATTGTGACAAGTATGGTAACTGGCCAAATTATGACCTTACTTGCCAACAAGAATTTTGTTTCAACCTAAGTCCACCAAATGCAGCCACAACAAATCCTACTGCTTCTTAACTCTGCACAACTGACTTGCTATCAGGTATCAAGCCAGCAGGCTTCAATCAAATGGCAATTAAAAGCAAAGCTAATCCTAAGTCAAGTAACAAGTTTAATTCCACTAAAATCATATAACGAAACAGGATATGATAAAAGCTCACTGACTAAAGGAAAATGGGTATAAGGCTTCCAAAAACTGCACATAATTCATAAACGGGAAATAGGGACTCAACTCAGAATCAGCAAGGAGAAATTCCTAAGGTCTATTGCTACAAGCAGACATCCTTGGATGCTGCCACTCTGCAGCCAGAACTGTCCTACATGGCGTCAGCAGCTGCACTGGAAAGCAAAGGGCCAAGGAGGGCACCGGTCTTCCTACCCGTCTGAAGCTGCTCTTGCGGAAGCTCTGTCTGCTCTACTTGGTGAGGCGGACTGGAAAAGCTCTGGTTATAGCTGGCCTGGTACTGATTTTGCTGTTTTAAAGTTTCTGGTTCATTAACAGGAGGAACCGGGGCATTCATGTTGAACACCTGTAAGTAAATAAAGCAAATGACGAGTTCATCCCTTTATGCTAGTGATTTCCCTAGTTTTAACATGGCAGCTCTCCATGCTGGTTTTACTGCAAACGTAAATAAAAGAGCATTAGAGAAGTCTTGAACATCACACGCATACAAAAAAACCTCTCAATTAATGCACTTCAACGTGGAAAAAAATATCTATCTACTACGTAGCACTTAAAGCCGAGTGGGGATCAAAAACCTGAAAAGACAGACAATCAGCAGCCTTACATGCTATTATAAACGGAATATTTTTAAAAGACGCAAACCCCTGATACAACAATCACTTATAGAAATTAATTCTATGAACTTCAAGTTGAATGTTTAAATCATTTATTTTTATTGGTATTTTAATCAAGTTGATATTTCAAGTATTTAACTCTGAACTTTCCTGTGAGCGCTGATTTAGCTGTATCCCATCACAGGATTTTCATTACCATCATTTTCTAGAAATTCTGCAATTGAGAGATGCTTACTGAAGAACCAGAGTGAAGTACCATAACCTCTGAAATTTACTTTGAGACACTTCAGTAAAACAAAAGATGAAGCAAATACGGCAAGATGGAAACAACTATTAAATCTGGGTAATGATTTTTATACATGGATGTCATATTAGTCTACTCTTCTGCATGTCTAAAATTTTGTCAATCAAATCAAAAGGATAAAGTACAAAACAAGGAAATTGTGGGCACATTAACTCCTAAGGCTCAAATTTATCTCCAGGAGCAGGAAAAATCAGAGTTCTGCTCGGTTAGATACACGCTACGGTAAGGGCAGATGCAGACTCAAGCACAGCCACACGAAGCCTTCCTGCTGAGACCCGAGCATGACAACAGCGTGCGCTCGGCACTCAACGTTAGCTCAGTTAATGTGCTTACCGTTTGCATGGACTGGAATGGCGCTGCATTTACATTGATCCCACTGCTGTGTAAAGGTTTGCTTGTCCCAGCCTGGAACACCTGAGGCTGAGAAGCAGCAGGAAGGGATGATGATGCTGTAGTCTGGTCTGTATTTAAAGAGATTGTTGCCTAAACACAAAGTGAACAGGTGTAATTTAGCGGTAAACTAAACTTTGCCAAGTCTACTACCCTTATGTATAGTAACAAACTCAACTGCGTCATGAAATAAAGACACTGTAGTGCACGCATCAGGTCCAACAAGAAGAGTCACTGTATTAGCAGAAATTGACCTCTGCCAAATTCATGAAGACAGGCCTCACCGAGTTTATACGACCTGGTAACAGAACTTGCCTGCATCTGGTCAGTCGGTTCCTTTTGCGGTCGTTGCTCTGTAGCATGAGAAGGCTGGTACAAGGGCTGAGATGCTGTATACCCCTCACTTGTGGATGAAACCAAAGGAACCTACGCAAAAGTAAAGACATCAAAGCTTCTTTCTGTTATCACCAAACTCGAACACAGACAGGGCTACGAAACAGACATTCTTGTTAAAGACCATAAAACCTAACAACTGTAAAAATACAGAGATTGTTAAAGCTCAAAGTTAAATGAACCCTAGTCCAGTTATGAAATTTCCCACAAACGCTTTCAAGATAGCAATATCTGCACTAAGTTTTACAATTACGACATCTAAACTGCCTTCTCAAATTCTAATCAGTTCAAACAAAAAAGCTTCTTCCTTGGGGCTGGCCCTGTGGCGGAGTGGTTAAGTTCGCGCACTCCGCAGCAGGCGGCCCAGTGTTTCGTTAGTTCGAAACCTGGGCGAGGACATGGCACTGCTCATCAGACCACGCTGAGGCAGCGTCCCACATGCCACAACTAGAAGAACCCACAACAAAGAATACACAACTATGTACGGGGGGCTTTGGGGAGAAAAAGGAAAAAATAAAATCTTTAAAAAAAAAAAAGCTTCTTCCTTCACTATAATAAACTACCATAAAAACAAGAATTTTTATTTTTATTAAACAAAATATTAAACAAAATTATTTTATTAAACAAAAAAAATTTTTTTAAGTCATCAAAAGCACAATAAATGTAAACATGGAAATAAAGGCTGACAGCTACCCATACCAGACTTGGACACAGAGCAAATTCATACCTGACTTTCACAAGCTAAGAAAAAGACCCATGAACTGATTAAAAAAAGCCTGAAAAAACACTTTTTGCCTCTCTTACCTGTGTAGCTTCTGGTTGTACAGGAACTTGATTAGGTTGAGCAAGTCTAGATTCAGCATGAACTGCAAAATTGACAAAAAATTAGTCATCCAAAATCAAATTTCTTCAGAGATGTCTAAATACCTTTTACTTGGCTGCTAAAGGCGAATTTCTATAGCCAAATCCTCAATCAACTTTTTAGTGATCAGGAAAATAAATTGGGAAGTATAGGTAGGATTTCAGCTTTCAGGTGAGCCTTTTGGTTTACTGGTAGTCATTAGTCGTCAACTCTCACAATGGTTTCATTATGTTTTTTGCAAAGGTAAAGTAAGATGTCAGTGAGAAAGTACTAACAAAGAGGTGCGGCAAGCAGAACAGGTAAGAACAATGCTAGTGTCATCCATGAAAAAGAGCCTTTTAAAAGCAGTAACTGTACAGTAGCAATACTCTTACTCAAGACCTTAGATGGATAATATTCAGTAATATTTTAACATCATCAACTTTCTATATAACTTCCAATGTTTCCACAGGAAAAAATACATAAAAATACCTTTAAACAGGCTATATTCGATTTGGTTATTGCCAATGCCCACCATCCTTCCACTCCCCTCCCCAACCATGGTTAAACACATATCAAAAATGCAGGATCTTTGGTTAGTCATTTAGAAATCACCCGTGTTCACTAGAGAATCTGATGGACTCAGCATTACCTGAGTATCTAAACGCTCTACAGGTTACATCAGTGCTTTACGTGTTAACTTTGGCACAACTTACCAGCTAAGAAAATTGAATTTCTCTTCCTCTGGTAGAACTTAGAAAATGAACACTAACAACTTTGATTCCTTTCTAAAAGGCATAACACTAACCTATTTTCTAACTGTTGGTAGAGACGTGACAGAGATCTGAGCTCCTTTTACTTTGGAGAAATCCTAACTAACTTACCAAATTAACTGTGTCATTAAACATGCTTTTACTCAGCAACTCCTTTTATGACATTTAAGATTATAAACCATTAAATATGTCACTTTATATAGTTCCAATTCTGTGCCCTTAACACTAACATGTTCTGGGGAACAAAACAGACTCAAAATTACTAACGGTCCTGGAGAGATGGTCCACTCACCCCAATACAAGGCGCCAACTCTGTTTAGTGCTTCTGTTTCATATAATGGTTGTAAGACTAGTAAAAGTTTGAAACTTCAACTGTCTTCTCGTCTCTCTCTTCCTCTTTCCTCTTAAACACTCCCTTACCCACTTCGCTGTTACATCTCATTTCTACTTAAGTAATAAAATGTTCAGAAATTCTCCTAGAAAGCTGTAGGCATCCTTCAGAGAAAGATATCTCTATTATTTTTACTGCTAGATTAATTCTGAAATTTAAAAAGCTAAGTAAAATTTCATTTACATAAATTACAGAAGCAGGCAAAACTGGTCTATAGTTTTACAAGTCAGCAGTGGTTACCATGGGGCTGGGGAGAGGGTAACTAGACAGAAGGGAGCGCAAGCAGGCTTCTGGGGTAGCAGTAGCACTCCACAGCTGGGTGCTGGTGTGCTCAGTTTGTGGCCACTCATCACACTGCACATTTGCATGCACCTCTGTATGTTTACATGCCAAGAAAAGTTACCCAAAAAAAGGAAACCGCTAGGGAACTACAGCTATTGTTCACATTCTAGGAAAAACAATGTTTCTTGTCAAATGAGAAGATACAAGATCCAAAAGTTAAGCAAGCATTAAAAGGGAAAACAAATTTCACAAACTATACAAAACCTGAAAGCGGTGGCCTTATAGTTTATTTCTCACATAAAAATGTACCGCTACTAACCTGGAGGGCAAACCAGCTGGGGCATGTCCATATTCTGTGCTGGATTCATAGGCTGTGCAGATACAATGGCAGGATCAAGTGTCTGATTTTCAAAATCCAGCATTGAATCCTACAAGTTAAGAGGGAATAATGGGATTAAGTTAAATAATGTAAATACTTAAACCGTCTGTTATACTGTTTGACTAAACTGCACCTACCTGTATGAAATTATAGGGCCCCTGCATTTGCGCCATAAGGTCCTGTACTCGCTGTCTTCTCACAAGGGGATCTGCCTGAGCCACTGGAGTCAAAGAGTGGGGCTCCGGTACTGAAGGAGATGCAGCCTGAGGTTGCTGCTGGAGTGAATTTACCACCTAAAGTGGAACGAGGGGAAGGGAGCAGAATGAAAGAGCTCCATTCATTACCATCAGGATGGGTCCCCCAACTACATACGCCATCTATACTGTAAACAGAATAGTAGACTTCAATAAAGCTACTCAAACGGAACACAATTATGTCAAATGTAACATTCTGATCAATGCTACCACTTCCTCAGTGTTCTCAATTCCACAGGATCACTATATAGCATTTAAAACTTACTTTATAAACTACTTTCAGAAAAACTACCTGTTTACTTCCTAAAATAATGTGTTTTGCTTTAACTGCTAAGCCTTCTATATCAAGTAAATCCATCTATCTATATCAAACATCTATCTATCTCAGTACCTGATACATAGTCAGCAGTCAAGAAATGTTGGCTATTTCATGATCATCAAGCCTTAAGTTCTCACCATTCCGTTCTCTCTGTCAGGACCACAGGCAGAGACCAAGCTCTGTCACCTCATCTCAACTGCTACAAGAGCCAAAGCTCACCCTACCTGTCTTTTTCGTAGCTCTAGTAATTTCTCCTGATTATTGTTTGTAATAATTCCCTGCTCTGCTGCGAAATCTAATTTCTATTACATCATATACATACATATATTCTTATCTGACTTTTAAGCCTGGGCAAGGCACAACCTTATTTCCTTTATTAGCAATACTGAGATCACACAGCCTGGTAACCCAGCAGCACTAGGGTGAAGGAAGAGTCTAAGAGGACACTCAAACACATCCCCCGTAAGGTAAGGCGGGCCTTTCTGAAGGCTATCCACGTGGGAGCCCAGATGTTTATAGAGCATCCTGATCATAACAGACAAATCATGTCTTGAACACCAGCCCTAAGTTGTTACACACAGATATTTGTATAACTTTTTGTAACTGGATCAGCCAAGAAGTCAGTCTAATAAACATCCACAGGGATAAACAAATCACCTTTTAAACCTAACAGTCTTGTGTAACCAATTTATTATTACACTAAAGGTACTCACGATGCAAAAGACTAAAAATCTTAATTTGTTCTCAGGAGAGAGAAAAATTACAATCAAAGACGAAAGCCATCAACCCTGCTGACAGTGCTCTTACCTCGACCGTCTCGACTGTCCACTCATCCACCTGCTCCTTCTCACCACTGAACTGCGCTTCTGCCATAAACTGTCTATTTACATACTGCAAGACAAAGCGAACGTCTGAGACGGCTGTTTGAAAGGCAGAAAGGGAAAGCTAGCATTAAATAAAAATCATACCTCTGTTGATTCAACTTCACTTTGTTCAGTGTATTCTTCTGCTGGCTCAGGTTCTAAGAGGTTAAAAAATGATACAAAAGAGCATAAGAAATTATTTTTAACGATTCATTTAAACTCCAAGTAAGTGAACAGTTCACCATTATATAGTCTGAATTTATTTACAAAGTTATAATTAACAGTAAGTTTCTATATTTTATCATTCTTACAATAATATATTGAGAAACTGTCTTTTTTACCATTAATTCCAGAATAAACTATTTTAGTTTCAATAGGAGTTATTCTGGATGTGCCATCATGCCAATAAAGAGCTATTAAATTAAAACGTCTATTTTCAGAAGCAATATTATAAAGCAGCATACATATTAAAATCTTACTCTCCATTTTAACCTACTCAGTACAAGTGGTAAGAGGGGAAAAAAAGACTGCATTATGTTGATCTGCAACCATGAATTCCACCTGTGCAATCTTCCCCTCTAGTTTCATCCTAGGAGCTAACACCTATGTAAAGTGCTCATTACCATGTGCCTGCCGGGCACTGTGTACACTTCACACACCACTTTCTAAATGGAGGAGCTGAGGTACAGAGAAGTGCAGTAACTCACCTAAAGTTACATAGCTAGTAAGTGTTGAGCCAAGATTTTAATCCAGGTAATCTGATTCTAGAATCCATGCTTTTTACCTGTTTCTAAATTTATGCTCTAACAATGCTTCCAATTGTACTCGGAATTTTATTCATCAACTGATCATAAAAGTACTCAAAGTGCGTGCTTACCTACATATTAGTGTTTTGCTAGGTGTTAAAGTTAATTAGTAAAGATCCCTTGCCATTGAGGAATTTATGGTTCAAGATTATGGAGTTAGAACCTCGCCATCATAATAAAACACCTCATACTATTCACCTCATATACTAGTAGGGTAAACAGCAATAAATCTGGGCATGTTAGCCAAAAATCTATTTGAAAAGCCTTACAACATGTGCCCCTCATCCACACTTCAGTCCAACAAAACTGCAGCAAGAGAAACAGCAGTTTGTTCCAGTGATCAAGACCAGTAAGGTTAATATAAATGACTGATGTTTAACCCTCGGGAATTACTCTTCATGTGCTTTGTCTTCATACTTTGTCATGCTTAAAGGTTCTTTAAAAATCTCAGCGTACACATATAACTAATTAAACGTACAGCTTGAACCTGTGGCAAAGGAAAGGAAAACACCAGGAGCTACACTAAAAGCTCCTCTCCACTGGAGTACTCACCAGCTTCAGCTCCCTGGTCTTCAGCTGCTGGAGCTGAGGTCGCCTCTTCCTCCTCACAGAGCCCATTCTGGTGGTTGTGGGTGCTGTCAAAGTAGTTGGACTGGAAAACACGCTCAACAATTTCCCTCAGAGCTTTATCTAAGAACAGGTATGAATTATGCTGTTAGACCATCTGAGGATGCCCAAGTGGAGTAAGACTCAACATTCTATAAAATACTCTGCTAAGGAAAAACCTCACCAACTGTTACTAAAACACATACAAAGCATTCAATTCCACCAAGAACAGAAATTTATTACAGAACGACACAGAACAAGAACCACCTATAGGTACTAAACTTTATGCATGGGCTGCCCCATGGCCGAGTGGTCAAGTCTGTGCACTCCGCTTCGGTGGCCCAGGGTTTCACCAGTTGGGATTCCGGGCACAGACCTGGTGCCGCTTATCAGGCCGTGCTGAGGTGGCATCCCACACAGCACAACCAGAAGGACCTACAACTAGAAGATACAACTATGTACTGGCGGGCTATGGGGAGAAGAAGAAGGGAAAAAAAGATGAGCTACAAAGGTTAGCTCAGAGCCAACCTTAAAAAAAAAAAAAACTTTATGTATTTTAAGACAGTTCAAAAAAATTTGGGGCTGGCCCCATAGTGCAGTGGTTAAGTTCGCACACTGCTTCAGTGGCCCAGGGTTTGCCAGTTCAGATGCTGGGCATGGACCTACACATAGCTCATTGTGCTATGGCGGCGTCCCACACTGTAGAACTGGAATGACTTACAACTAGGATATACAACTATGTGCTGGGGCTTTGGGGAGGAAAAAAAAAAAGAGGAAGACTGGAAACAGAAGATGGCTAAGGGCCAATCGTCCTCACCAAAAAGAAAGACACAAAAAAACCTGACAACTATTAATTCATTCACTAAGTATTTATTTATCACCTAACTATATGTTAGGCAACGTTGCTAGACACTAGGGCTGCAAAAAGGTATGTAAAAGACTATCTTCCTTCCCTAAGCATACAGTCCATAAGAGTAATCAAAAACTCACAAAAACAGTAGAATTACATCTGTGAAAAGCACTACACAGAGGTGCAATGAATTGGACCTAGTCAGGAAGAGACCACAAGAGGCTTTCCTGGTGCCAAACACAAGAAAATGAAAGTACGCACTGTGGCTGAGCATAGAGAATAAGAAAAAGCATAAGGAAAGATGAGGCTGGAGAGACTGCTAAGCACCAGACTATGCAAGGTTCTGAAATTAAGGACGAATGTATATAAAACATAATTAAAATGAAGCCATTACAAGATTTTAGAGAGATGGAGGTAGATTCCGTTAAGAGACTGCAGGAGACAAGACAAAGGCAGAAGAGTGGAAAATAAAGGGAAGTAGACAAAAATCAAACAACACTTAAAAGACAAATTAAACTGTCAAAATTTGGTGCACTAGGACATAAGGGGGGTGGGATGAGGGCAAAGGTGTGTGTCAGGAGTTAATCTCCATTTCCCGGCCTTGTAAAGTAGATGCAGAGTAAGGCCATTCCCTGTCACTGCACAGAAAAGTAAAACTTCAGGGATCACATTATATCCAAGTATCGTAAAAACCATTCTATTAACCACCACCTTTTGAATGCCGAACAGGTCATGAGTTTTCCTTCCCATGCTTCAAAGGCTCATGACTCGGAACTACTTGCTCTCAAAAACTTACGCCTGAGAACTGCATGCACGTAGGAGCGCCAGTGTGAGTGCGCCAGCCCCTCTCCATCAGCTACAGTAGACTGCTAAGGTGCGGGAACAAGACTAGGGAGAAACCACCCCCAAACAAGCAGGAGCGCAGAGGGCCAACCTCGTTACTCTCCCACAACGCTCAGGAAATCTCATCAGGCTCGACCTAAAACTACTGTTTTAAGCTAACAAGTTCATAAATACACCAACTACTTTCCAAATGTCTAGTGGTGAATTCAGTACGTATTTGTAGCAGAACTAAAATCAAGCCAAAAGGATTTTGTTTTTTACAAGGAAGTACAGGCAATACTACAAGTTAAACCAAGAAAATGAGTTCTTACATGAAAAGATACCAAAGGACTGGTTCCTCATATTTGATTTACCCATTTCCCTTAAAGCAAAGACACTCCAAATTGCATCATACAGTTTTGCCAATTACAGCTTATAACCCAATTTAATTTCTTTTCAACCAAATAGGTAAAAACAACATATAAATACAGATATTTTTACCGTAATATGTTCAAAAATCTACTTCAATAAATCAACTTTGTAAGCAGCAAACAAGAAACTATTCCCTAATTTATTAAGGGGTTAAGACCCAAAATTCCTAATTTACTGAGGTGGTCAAACTTCCATGTCCTTTTTTTTCTTTTAAATCAACATACAGTTGTATATTTAAAGTTAAGGAGCTCATGTATAGAAAACTGGAGTAGATATCAGCTTTTTAAAAATACACACACACAAAAATCAATGACCCCAAATTAACAGAAGTCTGAGAAAAAACTAAAGAAAGACTAAGGCAACAGCCGTGAGTAGAATGGATAAGGTGCAGTAAATGTTTCTCACTAAAGTTCAGCCATAAGGAAAAACCAGTCCCTATCTAGTACAGAAACTCTGGAAATTCAATTTGGTGTTAAGCTGTCTGCCTCAAGCAGGCTAAGTTATAAACAGCCATGTTAAGTTAGGACTCCTGCCTTTACAGATTTTTGGTCGTTTGTTGCCGGTGTTTTGACTTACACATACACTCACACACACACAATGCAAAAAAAAGACAAGACACGGGCCCGGCCCGGTGGTGCAGCACTTAAGTTCACACACTCCACTTTGGCGGCCCGGGGTTTGCTGGTTCTGATCCTGGTGTGGACATGGCACCGCCTATCAAGCCATGCTGTGGTAGGCGTCCCACATACAAAGTAGAGGAAGATGGGCACGGATGTCAGCTCGGGCCAGTCTTCCTCAGAAAAAAAGAGGAGGATTGGTGGCGGATGTTAGCTCAGGGCTAATCTTCCTCAAAAAAAAAAATAAATAAATAAATAAGGGGGAAAAAGACACAAAAGGAAATAAACCAAAAGGTAAACAGTGGATGTCATTTATACAGTTCTAAAATTTCTTCAATCAACGTTACTTTTTTTTAACTGAGAAAGCTTAGCCCTGAGCTAACATCTGTATCACTCCTCCTCTACTTTATACGTGGATCACCACCAGAGCATGGCTCACGAGTGGTGCAGGTCCCTGCCTGGGGTCCGAACCCACAAACCCAGGAAGCAGAGTGCGCAGAACTCAACCACTAGGCTATGGGACCGGCCCCAGTTAACATCCCTTTTAAACAGGCAAATAATTTTTAAGGACTCTCAGTTACAAAACCAGAAGCTGTCAGTGATACTCACAGGTTGTTCCACAGACAGATTTTTCCTTCCCTTCCAGCAAGTCCCACAGGTGAATGGAGGCATGCTCATACTGCTCATTCAACCTTGTAATGATAATCAAACAGCTGATTAATCACCGTTCAGTTCTCAAAGCAACACTTAGAAGTTTCTACTATCAGACACCACTTACCTCAAGCTCATGTCCCGTACAGGGTCTGCTAATTTGTAGAACTCATCCAACAGCGACAACTCTTCTTCAGAGAGTATTGGCACTCCATTCAAACCTTGTTTCAGGTCAGTTCGCACTTCTTCATCTCCCAATTTGTCCAAAACATACTGCAGCTCAAGTACAGTTTTTAAACGTTTCTGTTCAGCTTCTTCTCTCATAAGCTGCTCCCGACGTGCCGTCTTCTTTATTGTTTTCTGAATCTGCAAAAGAATATAAATATAAGACACGAAAATGAGTTTTACAAAACTCCTTCAGTTCAATTTCAGGTCCAATGTAAATAAGACATATTTCACTCAATGAGTTGGATGTGACCCCACTACACAAAAGGATTATTCCCCACTTACAAACAGCTTAACACATCATCTGTTTCAAAGCAGTTATTAGAAATTCAGAATACATCTTTCTCTAAAAGGTATCATACTACAGAAATGTTACCGATGAAATGACATATTTGTGACTTGCTTCAAAATAGCCAAGCAGACAGGGAGCAAGGGAGGAGGTGTGGGTGACGCAGGAAGGACAGTCACCCGTGAGACAACTGCAGAAGCCGAGTGTGCATAGACGAGGGTTCTTCATAGTCTTTCCTTTAGTTTTGAAATTTCCCATAATAAAAAGCATACAAATTGTATTTAATTAAGGCCCTGATTCAATCTAAAATATAACCCAACCAAAGCAACAATAAAAAAAACTTACCTATATCTATGTCCTCCACAGAAAAATGGCCTAAGTTCTAACTTTAAGTACCTACTACTGACTCACAAGGAGATGCCAAAACCCACCACTGCCCTCACCCCAACAACCCACTGCTGGTGCTATAAAAGCTTGCAACAACTGAAAATAGCGACTAAAACCGACTTCTTTTATATTTGAGGATGCTGGCAGAGAAAGACAGTGGCAGTAAAAGACAGAGAAAAGCTAATTATGAAGCTATCTTTCCCACTATTCTTTCCCTCCCACTTCCCTTTTCTTCTCCAGGAGGGCTGAAGGAAGGACATCAGCCACACTCAACTCTTTCTCTTTTCTCATCATCTAGCATTAGCTCGGCATCAAAGAAAAGTCAGTCTTTTAAAGAAAGGTCAGTCTTTCCAAGATCCATGTCAGTGTTTTCCTTCCCACCTTCTCCCTTCTCTCGAGCCTCACTAAGATAAATTGAGACAGAGAAAACCAAAATAAGGATGTATGAAACGTATAATAAAGGGGAGACAGGGAGGGAGACCTGGAAGGAATGATGAAGGCTGAAATACTAAGACAAATCGAGCAGGGCAGAGAGGGCAGCAGAGTAAACAGTATCTTAGCAGCAAGTGGCAAGTGTGGTACACATGAACAGAAAGAGATCTAAGCTAGGGCAGTCAAGGAAGCTTTCAAGGAGAAAGTTGCATCTGCTCCTGAGATATATGAGTGCTTTCAATTTTATGGGGCAGGGGGGTGCTATTTTAGGGTAGAAAGGTCTTTATAGGCAGCCAGAGGCAGAGAACATTATAAGAAGAGAGGCAGGAATGTGAAAAGTCAAGAAAGCAAAAGAAATAAAATAAGAAAGCCATTTTGGATGAAATGAGCAGTTCCATTAGGGAAGAATATGAAGAGTTATGTTAAAGAAGCTTTTGGATGCAAAACAAAAAAGATGTTTAATAATTGCGGAAATACAACAAAGGATCAGAGTTAAATAAAAAGACCGCCAGTGAGGTTAAATGAGTGGTAAAAAGTTCCTGAAAATACTAGTGTTAAAACAGAAGCCAAGGAGGATACAAGTATTTTCATTTACACAGTGATAGATTCTATAGAAATAGATTCTATATTAAATTGTATGTCAATACTACTTCTATGACCCACAGTTTTTTTTTTAATTAGAAAAAAAGTGGGCAGAGTTCATCAATCCAGAGGTTCTGACCTCAGCTAAGTGAAACAAATCTCCAGTTGGGTGTAAATTTCCTTTACTCCACTTTGAGGGATATCATCCATATTTTCCACCTTTCACTAAATTTAATAAGCAATAATAATATTAAGTGCATGAAATACATTAATTATACATCCAATACTGTAATAAGCACAACCCTACGATGAGGTAGGCACTATTATCTCCATTTCCCAGATTAGAAAACTAGAAGCAGTGTGAGAGGCTCCCTCTCCCCACCCTCCCCTTCTTCTCTCTACCCTTCTACTTCAGTTTCTTTGGAAACCCCTGGCTGATACTGGAATAAAGAAGTTACACAGCTCAAAGTCATACAACTATTAAGTAACAGCAGTGGAATCAGGATTCAAACCAGGCAGTCTGGTTCCAGAATCAGAACTTTTAATCTCTATACCGCATTGCCTCTCATAGTTTTGTTTACTCATTTGACCAAATCAGAGGCAACTTAGTATCTCAATGTTGTTAGCCTTTTTCCAAATAAGCTAACAGTAATTCAGAAAGATATTAACTTTCTGGTCTCAACTTCCAAAAAATTATTTGACTTTGCTTGTATTTAACTTTTTGTCCTGTTCCCAATGGATTGTCACAGCAAAAGATATTTGGGAAAAACGCACCACTCTGTTGGATCAAGGGTTGACACAAGAGCAAGGTTCAGTTTGCCACATCCCTTAAGACCCTTAACAGAGAGGTTAGTTAGCAATATATGAACAAGTCTCTTTATTTTTTGATAGTCAATGGAATTTTAGGAACATCATTAGACATAAAGGAACACATAGAAAATAAATGCATACCACATTTATGTCTATTTGCACAGCTAATTTTTTAAACCAATGAGATCTTTAGGGTAACTACTATACATGTTTGTCATATCCAAAACTCAGTCCTTTTAAAAGGTATCTTTCAGCTATTACATTAAACTTTACAGAATTGGAAAGCATCTTAAATACAACTGGATCCAACCCTCTCACCCTGCAGAGAACTTATCAATGGCTACGCAAGGACTAAAACCCAAAAAACCAAGATTTTCTGCATGCCTTATTTTTGAAATTTCACAAACATATACACTGTCTTTTACTTACATCCTGACTCAACGCCATGAAACTCCTCTGCAATTCTTTCGCAAACTCCAAGTTATTTGTGACTTCCTGGTACTTAGACACAGCATCCTAAAATAACAAAGACAGAACCCAACTTTACTGGAGACACAAGGAAGCACAAAATTAATTTTATTATTAAAAACAGCAGCATAAAATCTGTAATAAAATGTAGTATCGTTACCAGCTGATCCTGATTAAGCCTTTCTCCTTTGTTCATTCGCTCTTGGTAATCATCGAGCTTGCCCTAAAAGAAAGAATTATATTCCATTTTGAAAGTGCATACCAGCTTAACCATGCTAAATAACAAAACCCACAAGTCCTCTAAGTTTGTCTCACATCTTGCCTTAAATAGACTTTTTAGATATACTCCAGTTTAAGTTAGTACATAAAACTTAGTTAAAATTAATAGTGAGCTAAAAAATGAATTTAAATACTCGAATGATACCAAATATTTATAAGCCAGTGACACAACATTACTTATTCTTTAGGTTTCTCCAAAAAGCTATCCATCAGATGGCCCAGGCATACGGTTCCTACCCATGTGGGTGAGGGCCACAATTTGGTTAGGATCCTGCTTATACCCAAGTGAGCATATCAAACATTTTATAACGTGTTAAAATTTGTCACTCCCTCCCTTCCCCCTACCAAAGAACGCATGTGAATCAGTGATATAAAAAGAGTGTATTTTTCCTGAATAAACCCATGTGCGTACTGTCTTTGACGTGCCTCATCCCTTTCTCCTGAACAAGCTGATATTCAATACTTCAAGCTATCACACTACCTATGGTGATTCTTCTCACAGATGGAATTAAATGTGTGAGAGTAGGGGTAGAAAATTAACCTCTGGTTTAAGGTGATTTTTTTTTTTTGCCAAGATGAAAACGTTGGAAGTTTCCCCAGCTACTACTATTAGATAAGAATTCCCAAAAAAGATATTCAGGTAATGCAACATGGTCAAGAATTCAGTTATTGTTTTCAGGGTCAGAGGAGAAGGAATAAGTAGAAATCTAAATTAACGGGGAAATTTTAAATAATCACAATAATTATGAACATACATAGTTTCTCACCCTTAGTAATAAAAAAAATTAGCCAAGAAACAAAAGACAAAGTAAGGTTCTAATAAAACGCGTTCAGAGACACAGAAACAAGTTTAAAAGCAATGTTAATAAGTTGGTTTAGGTCAGATGATCCATTTTCTGTGTACCAGAAACATTAGTCAACTTGCATAACCATTCTATCCTAAATTTAAAAGTCTATCACAATTCATTAGTTCTACTGGAGGTAAATAAACCAAGATAATCATTAAAACATTAAAGGCTGACAAAGTATCCAATTTTCTTCTTAGTGAACTACTTCACACGATCAATTAAGCCTCCAGCTAAACAGGTATAAAATTCAGCCCACTGGTTGAAAAGTAAGTTTTTACACTCATCTGGCAGGACGAACCCCCGGTGCAGAAGATGTGCTTAACTGCCTCAGAACACTCTGAGGAAGGACAGACAGTTCGTTCACTTTTTTAAAAGGGTAGGCTACTTTTCTTTTAAGAAACAAAACAACTAAAGATTTGCTTTTAATTACAACTTAGGATACAATAATAGTATTAGAGTCAGAATTCCTCCTACATTTACAGATAGTAAAAGATATATAAACACAAGGAGGGCCTAAAATTTAGTGCTAGTACAGTCAAAAGTCTGAACTAGCTACCAGGCAAAAGAAAAACTGCTATTAGCTTATAGCGGGCATTTATTACCTTCCCTTTTTATGGTATTGTACATTTTTCAAGGACATTATTGCTAAAGCTAGAAAATAATACACACTGAGCATACTACATATCCCTTATAGGATGGAGTCTTATATACCTAGCTTAACTTTATCATTTAATGTCTTGAAAACTTAAAAGATATGATAATCAAAATGGATGTCAAATTAAATTCCTAAAAAATGCCTATATATATATATATATATATATATAAAAATGAAGATTTTTTTAAATGTTAAGAATGGTACCTGAGTGGCAGAATTATAAGTGGAACTTTGTTCCTTTTATTTTGTACACTTAGATATTCTGAAATGAACATATATAGTTGATATAATAAAAAATTAAAATTTCATGCTATATAAAAGATGTTAAGATTGACAGATTTCAGCATATTGTCAGGACTTTCACCTATAGTAATCCTAAAGTATGAATCTATACCACCCTATGGTAGGACAAGCTATCTTACAGTAAAAAAGCTCCAATTTTCTACACGGTAACAAAATCAGTATTCATCCAACCCAACATGCACAGCAGATGACACTTTCCAAAGGTGGTCCATCATCCACAGTCCTACATGCCACTCTACATGTGACTCTGGCACCCCCCACGAAGAACCAGTCCAATTCCCCTGCCACTGTATCGAGTGGGCTTTAACCAATGAAGCACAGTAGAAGGGATCCTGTTTGACTTCCAAGGCTAAGTCAAGACAGCAGTGCATCTCTGCTGTGCCTGCTGGGCACTAAAAGCACTTCTACTGGGAGCCCTGAGACATCATCTAAGAAGTCCAATAACCCTGAGGTTGCCATGCTACAAGGAAGCCAATCCATGGAGAGACATCTTATATAAGAATGCTGGTCAGTAATTCCAGTGTTACAGTCATCCTAGCCCAGGCATCAGACTCGTGAGTGAACAAGCCTTAGTCTTCCTAGCTGAGGCCCCAGGCATCACGAAGCTAAGATGCCAACGCCACTGTGTGCCCTGGCTGAACCCCTGACAGGCAGAATCCACCTGCATAAAAAAATCATCCAAGTTTCGGAGCAATCTGTCACACAGCAGTTAACTGGAACAAGGTTAAAAGGAAAATGAAGAGAAAGCAGCTACTTTGTGAAGCTCAGCTTCATAGTACACATCTTCAGGGAATACTGTCACCAAAACGTGTGCAGAAAGACCTCTGTGCAGCCAAAATAAAGATTTACGCATTTTATTAAAACACACATCTCATTAACTTTGATTTTATATTACTGTAACATGTTTCTAGTTTTTCAATCCATAATAATTTAAGAGCTATGACTTTTAAAGGGAGGAGTGCTACTAACCCAAGAAACGACAGCTTACTCTGAGGGAAGAAATGTGTAAGAAAGTCACGATGTAACTGAAAAATCTCAAAGATCTTTCAACAGGGGATTTTCAAAAAGCAGACCAAAGTTCCAGTTAGCTGAATTAACACATCTATATGGATCCAATCAAAAAATATAGTTAATCAGGGGCCAGCCTGGTGGTGCAGTGGTTAAGTTCGCATGTTCCGCTTCAGCTGCCAGGGGTTTGCCAGTTGGGATCCCAGAAGCGGACATGGCACCACTCATGAAGCCATGCTGTGGTAGGCATCCCACATATAAAGCAGAGGAAGATGGGCACGGATGTTAGCTCAGGGCCAGCCTTCCTGAGCAAAAAGAGGAGGATTGGCAGAATGGAAACTACAGGTCTTTTTTTTTTTTTTTTCAATTTTTCCTTCTTTTCCCTGAAGCATCCCCGGTACACAGTTGTGTGTTTTAGTTGTGGATTCTTCTAGCTGTGGCATGTGGGACGCCAGCTCAGCCACGACTTGATGAGTGGTGCTAGGTCCACGCCCAGGATCCAAACTAGCAAAAACCCTGGGCCGCCGAAGCAGAGCATGTGAACTTAACCACGCGGCCACGTGGCCCCCACAGGTCTTTTCTGAAACGTTGTTCTAACCAGAAGACAACACAAGTTCGTCCTAAGTTTGCACTTGCTCCTCTAAAGCTGTTAGCCCTTTCTACACTACTGCCATAAATATCCTACCCCTATCCTTGCCCAGGCTTCAGACAAGCAAGACCCTGGGTCTGCTCAAAGTTCCTAACAGCCCTCATTTGAGGAAATATCAAAACTTACTAATAAATGACTGCAGAATGACAATTAAAAAAAAACTGTTCTACAATGAAGGGCATGAGCTTTTTCTATATCAGTATAATACAGGATCTCCAGGCTGCTTGGGCGAACAGGACTATCATCGTGGAATCTAAACTGAAGGGACTATTATATACATGTATATGATATATATAATATATAGAATCAGATCTCTACATAGAAGAGACCCTATGTTGGTCTAAGTCAGTGCTTCTCAAAGTGTGGTCCCCAAACCAGCAATATCAGCATCACCTAGGAACTTGCTAGAAATGTGAATTCTCAGGCACCACCCCAGAACTACTGAATCAGAGACTCTGGGGATGGGACCAAGCAGTCTGTGTTTTAATTGAGTCCTGAGTGATTTGGATGCATGCTTAAAGTTTGAGAAACACTCACCTAGATCAAAAACATTGTAATTCCCTTGCAACAGTGAGTCCAGTAGAATGTAAAAATAAATTACTCTGAATCAAACACGATACAAATTGTGACCCCAGAAACCATGATATGGCAGCCTCAATCTGGAAATAGGTTGCTTACAATTTCAGCTTTTAACAACTTAGAAACCTTGCTGTTTTCTGGACCAGTTTATAAATCTATTTAACCTAGTAATCATGTGCATAAGATCCATTTATGACCTGAACAGTGAAGGGTTAGCACCTTCCGTTCATAAGCAGCACTTCTATTAAACCCTGCACTGTTAGCCAAAGCTCTGAAAGCGCGAGGGGACTTTACAGATAAACTCAGGAGCAGACACCAAAATTTGCACTACAAACAGAAAACCTCTCAGGACAATCAATAGGTCTAATTTTCTACTTTTCAAAAGGAGGGAAGCTGTCGGAGATAAGGAAAAAGATGTGGATTTGCGCTGAATCCCAGCAGTACTACAATTTGCCTA